>NC_071466.1:148216914-148546914 GCF_028500815.1 Rissa tridactyla
GTGATAAAGATCCTTTTATGGCAAACAATGCACCACTGCACCCACACGAAAAGCAGGACACACCAAATGAAACTAGATGGTAGCGATTCAGAACTAAAAAGGTGGTAGTCCTTCATACATGCAGTTGCAGCACAGAGCTCCGTTTAGCCTCTAAAAACAACTCATGGGGAGTTTGCGTGGGTTCAGGAATGAATACAGAAACCCATCACGTGCATTTACATACAAAGATATCACCTCTACCTCTAGAAGTCACTGAGTCACAGACAGCTGTTGGCCGGGAAGTCTTGTGTAGGTTCTCAAAAAAAAAAAACCAAACAAAAAACCAACAAACAAACAACAAACCAAACCCAAAAACACCCCAAAAATCCTCACCCCTGGCTATCTCAGATCTCAGTTTCTGGCAAGTGCTGCAAAAACTGCAAATACATTCTGTTAGAAACCTTGAAGACAGGATGTATCAAACTACTAGAGATAACTCCTCCTATATTTGGCTGCTTTTCTCAGCTACTGTAAAGCCCAGTAGGAATGGCATTATAGTATCAATTTATTACAAATCTAGTCTTTTTATCAAACTTACACATTTCTTCAAACAGTTTTTTTCTATTCCCCTGGTTTCTCCAACACCCTTTTCAAGAAGATGGGGAATGATCCACCAAACTTGTGGCATGGAATTGACTTTCATTTCAAATTACACTAGCTTGCCAAATATGAACATCTTCCTCCAGCAGGCCAGAGCTTACAGACTGTTCCCTATTTCCCTGGAAATTGCTATAAATGTACCATGGATTGTGGAAGGGAGAGGAAAGTAATTCTCAAGCCACAGACATTGAAAGATTATTAAACCAGTGAACAGGATAATTAAACTCTGAATGATCCATAGCTAATTTGTAGTTTAACTTTACTACACAACACAGATGTGTAATTATGATTTTCAATCAGATACTTGATATAAGAGTCCTTGTTAGGGGGTTCCCACAGATAGATGCCTGAAACCGGGATACTACTTTATATACTTGGACAACAAATTCACACGCTAGTGTGTTGCTGTTTAATTTTATTCTCAACCGAATCACCAGATCCAGCACAGCGCCGGATTAGCCGCTAGTATCACAGGCTTTCCTTCCGTACAAGCTGCCACCAATTCAGCAGAGCTATCCTCACCAAGAACTCCTACTGTCAGATACCAACCCCTTAAACCTGCTGAAAGCAAATCTAATCAAAGTGACAGTTAAAATAAAACCAGCACAGATGAAAATCATCATATTATGGCTTTCCCTTTTGTTAAAGTCAATTTAACCGACCTAATGAGCTTTATATTCCTCAATATGAAAAAGCCTACATGCTTCAATAAAAACTAGAGGGAGCAACACTTCAAATGCTTTTTTAATTGACTTTCGTTTTCAGACCAACAGCCCAGGGATAAAGTTTCATTATTACTCCAATATTTCAAATCCTTCAAAACGTATACAATTTGTACTCAGGATACCATTCAAACACAATTCACAGGAAATAAGCTAGAAAACAAAACACAAGAAAATCAAGAATTAAATTTGACTTACATGACTAAAAAATCTCTTCAATTTTGAACCCTAAAGTCAAATTTTAGTTAAGATAAATGTCAAGAATATTTTGCAAGCTATTCATATTTTCTTAAAATACCCATCTTTAAAATTATGATGTACTCACACTGACATGGGAATAATGGGCATTTACAGTATCTTTAAGAATAGGAAGATAAATACTGGAGATTTGACTTACTATAGGTAAAAGACTCATTCTCATCCAAAACACTTAAAAAAAAAATCACAGGAAATTTGAGTGGTAAAGTGTGTGGTATATTATGTGCTGAAACCAAACTCCCAAAACCCTATTAGTGCAAAAAAACCAAAATTAATAAGCAAGATAGCAAACACGTGTGGCTTCAATGCAAGCCAGAGGAAATTAATTCACAGCTTCACTTAAACTTCTCTTTCAAGCAGCCTCTGACAGGTTTTTTTTTTTAAGGCTAAGGTATTACTTAGAAAATTACATATATACACATAGATATGCAAACAGTCATAAAGTGGTATTGAACATGAAAACGGAAAAAAATTTTTCTGATGTCCTACTTGAAAAACAGAAAAACAGAAGGAAGGTTAAATGCTTCATTCTCCACTGATTACATGAGAACATTATTGCTTTAATCCACTGTTGAGGAGATGAGAAGAACAAGTAGAAATTTCCTTGTGTTTAAAGCCTGCTGCTGATTTTGCACCTTTTAAGCCACCTGTGACAAGATTTCAAAGCAAACTGCTAAAACAATTGCATAACTTCAAATAAAAAAAAAAAAATTAAAAAAGAGAGGTGGTAAACTGTTGTTGGTCTTAACTCAAAATGAAGAAAGGAAAAATATAAAAAAAAAAGGACTGAATTACTTGTAGTAATTCAATATTTGAAAATCAGAATTTTGGTGCAGTATAGTGCGAGTCCAGGCACACTATCAGTGTGCCAACAACATAAACGGAGAAAACACGAAAGAGAGTTTATTTCAACTTGTCTACAAGTTTCTCTTCCCAATAGCAGCTCTACTACAACGTATTATACAAAAAGAAGCTTATCATTGCAACATGCAGTTTTACAGTAAGTGATTTTGTAGACAAAACTCACAACGTTCAGAACTCATTCAGACACGCAGAACTCAACCATTGACAGAGTAAACCCAACCAGACCAACCCTACATCACATCCAGCTAAAAAACTCTCAGGAACCCATCTGCAGACAAACAGAAGCCTAACATTTTTATTACATGAGTGCCTCCATCTAAAAAAACCTCGGTGATCTGAAGTGCTTTAAAAACAAGTTCCACAGAACGAGATTTCCACACAATATCCTATGCTGCACTTCAAGCATATTATGTTTGAAAACCCTTGAAACAATGATCTAATTTACTCCATATATAAAAATGTAGTATTGTTACAATAATTATGAAACAACATTAATCATGGATTAATATTCTTTATTAGTAAATCCTTAGCTGCTAAGACTATAATGCTGAGATATTACAGTATTACAAAAAAACGCATTACCGCGCTCTCAATTGTAGAGCGACGCCAGCCACACTGCAATAGGTTGGCAGCATTCTGCCACTAGTGAAAAATCAGACTTTGTTATATTTCCTTAGCAAAGGGCATTACAGGCGTTTACTTCCAGCAATACCTATAAGGACTAACGAGTCAGTAGTGTGAAATAAACCCCAAATATTAATTGGGGGTTATTAATCAAGTATAAACAGCCTTTAACCTTTTCCACCTACAGGAAGGCAGCTCCTGAGGCATATACTTGCAGCTTCCATCTCACTGGAAGTCACACCGCAGCCCAACAAGAAGTTCTGGGATACCCATGATTGCACAGCAGTGCCTAAAGAAGAGTTAGTGTCATCTTTCCCCTATTTTGAATAATTCATTCAATGTTAAAACAAACACACAAAACACAGCCCAAATTCAAAACCTTGCACACCCAAACGCTCTCCGCTCAAAAAAACAGGGTCTGAAATTCAGTCACTTGTTTAGAACTGGAAGTTTGATAGACAAAGAAAAAAGTGTTTTTCAAAAAGTAAGTTTCAATTATAACGTGTTAACGCAGTAAAATCCTGTTATTTGCTGGCAATCCTGTCCCTCCCTCCCTCTCTCCGAGGCAAGGTGTGTTCAGACTTGTGTTGTTTTTTAGAAATCTACATTAGCCTATATCAGACACTCCCATGGTTCCTATCAGACCGAAACATCAAAATATGACATGAGCAGTATTAAAAAACTTGATTCTGCCATGAGTTTTAAAAAATTTGTTCTTAAATAAATGTATTTAAGATAAACATACATACTACCAATTCTTGAAAGTAAGTTTGTGTTACAGTAAGTATTATTTACTGTATTACTATTTGTTTTAATACTAAAGACTTGCTGTTAACAAAACACAGGAGCTGCAGAGTTTGTTTGTGGGGGTGGTTTTTTAGTGTGGTTTTTTTTTTTTTTTTTAATAGCTTTCTCTAAGGCTAATATTCAGAGAAATCCATCACCCATCTGCCCCCAGATTTTAGAATTACTATTTCCTTTAGGTTTTATAATGGGAGGTAAAAACCAATCTCCCTAAGCAATAATCTAGTACTCCACTGCCAACCAATATAAATAAGAATCATCCATAGAGTGCATATGGAAAAAAGAAATGCTATCAAAAACTTGTTATAAATACATACATTTTGGTGCCATTATTGTAGCATCGTTCAAAATTACTGTCACCACTTCACATTTCAAACATGATATACTAAAGAACATCAAGCCAAACTTGTTTTTCTTTGATACAGGGGCATTTTGAATCCTTAATGTTACTTTGTGGCATATTACTTTTTTCCATTTCTTTTTAATCTCTTTTGACAAACTGTTTCAGATTTTTGTGTGCTTGAGAAGTGACTTGTGAAAGTTGACTGACAGGTATTTGAATTTCCTGTTGAGTCTGAAGACAGAAGTTACCTTTGATGATTATCAAATTTATTCCTTCTGGATATGAATTTTAAAACATAGATATTTATTTTAAAGACAAGATACAGCATTTCTGCTCTTCTAAGCCTTGGTAACAGAGACGCTTAAAAGTGAAGTGTTGGCATTTATGTTTGCCTGTAATGTGCATTTACTCCAAAGCTTTCAATTTTATTAACACAAAAGGAGCATTAACCCTCAAATATTTTACCCAAGTTTTAAAGTTCAGAAGCAACTTTGGAAAGCTGAATTGACTACTACGCTGGTGTCCCCTCCTGGCAACTTTCTGCTTTCAAACCACGTACAGATCATTTGTGCCTGTTCACGTATGAATGCAGGTTACTGTGGCAACAGGTCCCAATAACATCCTAAAAAAATCGCCTCCCAATTACTCTTCACTCTTGAAAACATCAAGTAATTCTACTCGGGTGTTAACCTCCTTTACAGGATCCCGGAACAATCGATATATAAGTGATTCATACAAGCATAACCCTAAGAGCTGGAAAAAACTGACTGTTCACAAGTTTATTCATGATGGTAAGTGTGATGCAATAATTAACTGTAGGAAGTACATCTGAGAATAATTACGCATAAGCTAGTCCTTTTCTTTGGCACTGCAGTACTTGGCATGGCTCTTGCAACCTCAAGTCACTTCACCTGAGAAATCTTATTCCTGTGCCAAGGAGTCAAATATATCCTCCATTAATATTTTAATGTGGAACATACATAACTCATTCACAGAAGTATCTCAAACAAGTAACTTGATCTGCAGTGTAAATTCATATACAAATGCAGCTTAAAAAAAACCAAAACGAAACACTCTCCCCAAACAAAAAACTAAATCCCATCCAAACATTTAGTTTTTCCTGAAAAGACAAGGCTTACATTATAAGATGGTCTGCACTTATTAAAATGAGCCTCATATGTTCTTCTCGGCTTAAATAGCAAGAGCAGGAAGGTTGCCACAGAGGTAGTTCTTACTGTAACCACATGAATCTTAAGTAGTAGAACGGACACAAGGTAAATTTATTCAGAAAATACGTTCTTATATTTGTTTGTCCATGACTTCATCTAAAGTTTCAAAGATACTGAAAAAACACTTACATAAATTTTCACACAAAGAACAGAGTTTGCCTTTAGAGTGTGGAAAACCAGGATACGTTTCCAGGGAAAAAATACTTCTTTCTTTCCTCTGGACTATCTACTCAAGCTTGTGAGACAGAGAGGAGGGAGAAGGAAAGAGAGGGCAAGAATGGATTAAACAGAGTCACACATTTCTGTTTCTAGCAATAACAGAATTACTTTACATATCAAATCTTTTATCATTACAAAAGTCACTCTCTTTCCCCTTCAGAATCAGTGGTTTGATTTATTCATACTGAGATACTCCTAAACCACCAGTGACCTTCGCCTTCAAGACACATAAGGATTTGGTCAGTTCCAGTAGATTTATAGCCCACAGGAAGTGCAACGTGTTACAAGATGTTCATTAGGAAAGCGACACATGATTTAACATTTGCAGCACAGCTATTATAAAGTTCTTCCATAAAGGCTAATGCTTTTACCAGTCAGTGAATTACAAATTCACTCTCTTGAGGAGATTTTAGGGAGAAGCTGCAGAGCTTAAGCTCCCATTCTAGCTCCCTGCCCTACCCTGCCCCTCATTTGGTATCACTTCAATTCCTGTTCACACACTCTCTAGACCTATCCTTTTAGATAAGTAAAATAATATGAAAATTTCTGTTGTAAGACTGCAGTCCACATTTCCACATACTTAAAAACTTGCCTACATCTATTAATGCAATTGCATACATGATGCAAAATAACATACCATGGAGCCATTAAGGATTGAGATCAACTTTCCAGATTAGAGAATTAAGTTCTGTCACAAAAAAAAAAGTCACTAAGCATTTAGTCATTCCTAATTTCTGGGTTTCTCAAATCTCAACATATGGGTCCACTACTATAAATAGTCAAACACTGCTCTAACAAATAAAAGCAGCTTTCTAAAAAGCTCAACAAATCTGGGGGATGTGTGTGTCAGGAAATAAAACACTTCTGGCAAGAAGATACTTGTTTAATTTAACTAATTAACAGTAGTGTCTAATCATGCACGTCACGTTTATAAGAGATCAATACCTATCTCAGTTAATTCCTCAACACTGCTTTTGAAAAGGAATTAAAAGCTAGGAATGCTTTCCATATGTCATTTAAGAAGCTTATGTAAGAAACATTGCTGCTGCCACTGCCAATTTGAAACAAGTTCCGTCATTAGCCATAAATTATAAAATAGAATCCAAGTTTCTTGTTCACAAATTTTGTTTTGCAACAGAAATGGGAACATGGCGATTCAAATCCAAGTAACATACTGTGATTTGTCCAGACTAACAAAGCTGTGATGAAGTTGCCCATTACCATATGCTTCCTGCTGGTCCTATTTTACCTTCTTAGAGAGAAAGTTTAATAATTACTTCTGAATGTTTTACACTGTGTCTAGAGCCATAATAAACTATCCAAATCTGTCAGGTGATAGTTAAAAAAAAAAAAAAAAACAAACCCAAAAAACCAAAACACCCCACACCACTTTTCTTCTCCCCTCTGGTGTATTCTGGTTTGTGTCTCTGGCAATTTTCAGATGTGAAATAAGGGGATATACCCTATTCATGCCATTTTGTTGAAAATGATTTCAAAGACGTTAAACAGGAATAACAAGAATCCTGTGCTTTAGTTATCACCAAAATTCAACCCAGCATGATTTATCCAGAAATAATGCTACAGAACACAAACAGAAAACTTACTGGCAATAAGCAACTATGAAACTAAATGATAGGTCATCAAGAAAACAAGTCCACAACTTCTAAAATGACAGATCACTGCTAATTAAAACAGTAATTTTAGGAGCCAACTTAACATCTGATTTTCCCCTCTACGTACTGATGATTTTAAAGTGTCTTCAATATGATTGGCAAAAAATATCTAAATGTTTTTGTTAACAGGAAGAACATAATGAATATATTTTAACTGCATTTTCATTATGTTTCTTGACTTCATTTGAAAACAAAAGTCAGCACTTCCAAAATGCAATGAACTATTTTCATTCCCTCCTCTAACGTGCAATTATTTCAAGGACATAAAAAGCAACAGTTGAAAATATTTTGCCATTTCTTCCCCCTCGCATATACTAACTGGTTTAAAGCATGGCTACCCAATGAAGGCAAGCATGCTTATTTTCTCAGGAAGGACCAAAACACAGAATATTGCAATTCTCTTCACCCCTGACACACCTACTTTTGCCAGGCCATCCTCATTTGTGTCCCATTCAATTTTACTCCACAACCCACTCCCACATTACTAGTTTGTCCTCACAGTCCACTTCTAAGCTTATGCCAAAATAAACCACCAGACTGGACATTGACCGTGTTCTTGTAACAGGTTTGCAAAGAGGAAGAAATTCTGAGAGCTTGAAAGGAAGACTGAAAACACCACCCACTTTAAACAGTCTGGATAATGTCTGCTATTAAAGCAAGGGAATACTGATGACAGTGTTCTTTCTAGAAGAATCCTAGTCTATGTTCAAATTCAAAGCTTTGCATGAGTTTAATTAAACATCCAGTATTCCTATATACTGTATTTACGGTATATGTATACTGCCAGTATTCCTATATACTGTATTTACAGTATATGTATACTGCAGTCAGTATTTAGACTTGTGCAACAGACTAGCGTCACCTCTTACTCAGAGGTTGAGCTACTCAGTCTCCTGCCAAGAGCTACCACACAAATCAGTATATGTAAAAGGAAAATCACACTCCTAGCCAAGGTGCTCAGAGTAAGCAATGCTAATGCTTCCGAAAAGAGAAAGGCACATCACCAGAGTCGGTATCATGCCCTTGGCATTGCTCACTCCGAGTTCCAAAGAAACCTGACAAAAATTTCCCCTCCCTCTTCCCCGTTGCTTCACTGCGTTACTCTTGTATGAGCAGGTACGAACTGAAGCTGGCCATCCAGGTCCTCCAGTGGAGCACTGGGGCAGGCAGGAGAACAGGCAGTAAACACTGCCATCTACCAGAAAGTCAAGAATTTTCCATTTCAGCTGGCCAGCAAGCAAGCGGGGAGGTGGGAAGAGGAGCTGGAGGAGCTGCTGGGTAAACACAGCAGCCTAACTGTTATCCAGTTGCAATCTTTAAAACACAAAAGCCACTAAAAACCCACAAGAAAAAAAGACCTTTCAAAAAGTCGAACTCGTGCCCAAGTACAGAAAGTAAAAATGTAAAGCCACAATTTGGCAGGCCAAGAAAAACTGCCTCTGGCACATGGCACAAAAATTGAACAGAAACTTTCTCCAAACAGACAGAAGTCTTCCAAAATCTGAAGAACTGATTTGATCTGAAGATGCGAACGGAGCACTCGATACAGACAAGACCACAGCAAAAGAGCCAGTCATATTTTTCTCATTGGAGAAAATAAGTTCCTCTTAAAAGTGCCACAGTATTTCTTTATAGCAAGAGAATTTTTAAGCTGCCTCAAAGCAGTATCAGTACAAGAGATTTATTTTACAGAGCCGATATAAGTGAACTGCACCACCAGGTCAAATTAGTATTTATTTAATATTTCTAAGGAAATAAGAAAAAATTTATTAGTATGACATAATGGCGTACCTCTCATATAAACTGACTTTTTCATCGGAAGAATGAAGATGCCAAATGGTGATCCTACGTGCTATAAAGTGTTCCACTTTTTTCAAGTTTAGCTTCTGTATTGGGTGAGTTATCAGATATTATAATGAAGAACATAATTAACAGATATTTGAATATACACAGTATACTGTGAAACAGTCAACATCAACCATAGGGAAAAGCCTCACCTTGCACATTCACTGCAATGGAATCATACTAATCAGACCCATATGCTTATCCCAAAAAAAAAAAAAAAAAAAAAAAAATCCCATTTTTACAAAGTCCTTCATTCAGACCTCTTAAAGAAGCCTAATTGCGACGAAACAAAACAGTCTTCTGCATGTATGGATAGGAAGATGCAAAATAAAAGAACCCATTATACTCAAGATATTCATAAGCTATCTGAAAAACCAAGTGAATAGCATAGGAATAATTTGCAATTGATACGAAATTATTCAGGACAGGCAAAATTAAATTGAAGAGAGTTGCCAAGAAAACCCATAATAGCCTGTACCTGAGATACAAGATAGCAATTGAAACAGAGGACGTTACTTGCAAAGCAATTCTTACAGCAAAGAAAAGCACAGAGACAAAGATCAGGCTTGAATGAGGTGCTGCCTCTCAGCAAAGGTCTGGAGGTCTACCTGCTGGTTTCAAAAAGCGTCAGCTCAGTGGGAGTCGAAAGACAAACCTGTTAGAGGAACTGATAACAGTAAACAACCATATCACCATTGAACTCTACGGGGCATGGAGATCTAGTCTTGTCCCCCAACTCTGAATGTGTAAAACTCCATAGGGGAGTTGGGGGACAATCAGAAACATGGAATGGTCTAAACGAGCTGAGGTTCAACTGAGCAGGATTTGAGCTTAGAAAGCAGGGAGCAGACACACATGAAGAGGGGTGCAGATAAACCAAAAAGCTGAAACCAGAAAGCTGGATTCAGAAATGATACCAAAAAGTGATACTGAAAATTACTTCTACACAGGAAGCATTCGTTCTCAAGATGTAAGAAGTGGTAATGTTCATAGTAACTTTACTGAAAAGCAAGATTGTTTAACAAAAGAAACAAATGGAACTTTTAAAAAAATTCTGGATCTCCTTATCGCTAAGTGTGAGGGTGGTGAGGCACTGAACAGGCTGCCCAGAGAAGCTGTGGATGCCCCATCCCTGGAAGGTAAGGGAAGTGGAAGGTGTCCCTGCCCATGGCAAGGGGGTTGGAACTAGATGATCTTTAAGGTCCCTTCTAACCTGAACCGTTCTATGATTCTATTCTGTAGAGCAAAAAAAACCCTCATGCGTATGCAGAATAAAGTACTACCAAATACCAAAACACACTTTGGTGCAGTTTTTACCTGTACCCACACTCTTCATAGTTACCCTGTTTTTATTATATTTTTTTCCTAAAGGTCTGAATATTCATCACATACAGATCTCTTTGGTCTGACTAGTACAACCATTTCGAAGTTATACTCTAGATGACCACTGATTAAAAAAAATAACCTCCACTTACTGGACAATTAAGATTGAGCTATAAAATAACACCACTTCGACCAAATGTCCCTAAGGCAGCCTTAATGTTTTTTCCACCATAGGAACATGGGTATCAGTGTAATAATAAAATAGAACATTTAAGATTACAATAAAATCCTAGCCCTGAATACGCATTTAGGGAACACACTAGCATTATTTTGCAAGTAGTATCTAATTCCTTATGAGAGAAAACTGATGCTTGTGGGGCTTTTCTCCCCTTCACCTATTAAAAAATAATATGTTAAATTGATATTCATGTCATAGCATTAAACGTGCACTCCCAATTCACTAGTTTACTAACAAACAAGCAAAAAAAGAGAAATCTATTGTTCTGAACAGGAATATTTCCACACCCTAGCACAAAGTTTAATTACTAACGGCACTTCAGACTTCAAACCAAACTTCCAAAGAAAGCAAAGCTGTGATGCATCCTAATAACAGATAATGCTAAAAAACTGCATGGACTTATATCCCTACATTACATCACAGCAAGGTTAATACTGTAATTCAGGTGAAGTGACTGTGCGCACCATCAAGAATTTTGCCAAGAACAATCACAGAAAGCAACATTTGGGTAGGCAAGAGCACTAAAAGGCTCTTTACTTGTTTCGTGAACAGTCTACTCAGCCATTACTATACATGACTTTATAAGAAAAACAGCATTAATTCCCAAAAGATAAAAATTAATTTCCCTGCAGAAGGAGCATTTACATATAAAAACTCTGTAACCAGATGAACAAAGGAAAATCAGAAATTCAGCTCCCCAAAGAATGCTGAAAACACTTGCTCCAGCATGCAATGCAAAGCTGATTCCTAAATATGCCAGACAGTAAATTACCTTATACTAGTTACAGTCTTTAATAACCACTGAATCGATACCATATAACACAGCTGCTTTGATACCCTGATATCATTACAAACATATGCAGTCTACCAACTGTATGACAGTTTTTACTTTGAAGACCTGTTTCTTGTCCCAGAAACCAAGTGGTATTTGAGTTGTACACTACACACGGTACAGGAAAACAAAGGATCTTAGTTAAGGACTAGTACCTTACCTTACATATAAGCACAGAATAAAACCTCTTACTTCAAAGAGATTATATTCAGCTATAAAATGAGGAAAGACAGACTAAAAAAGCAGACAATATGCAACAGAAAAGAAACAATCCCTCCTGAAAGAAATTTGCATTCATAAAGTCTTTCAAAATGCAGAGAGCAACATTAAAAACAAAAACAAGCTCAACAACGATTTTGAAAGTTTAACACAACTCTAAAGTGACATATTAATTTGACGGTTGGAACAATGATGCTCATGTGCAGTGTATTCTTAGCCACTAAATCTAGGCTATAGCTAGATATTTTAATGCTTTCATCACATGTTTCACAAACAAAACAACAATTTGCAGTAACGTTAGCGTCATGAATGTATTCAAATACAGACTGTCATTGTAGTTTCATAAGCCTTTATGGGACAGACTAACAGGGACATTCTTCCTTTTAGACCGTTTTTCCCCAGCGCCAGCTTAAGGCCATTATTACTTGCCTTAACTACCAGAGACATAGAAAACCAATTACTCCCACTTTGGTGTAGCTGTTAATGTGTTTCTGGAGTTATGTTCCCTTTCAGCTTTCTCTTCTGCAGGCTAAGTAATCTCTCCCTAACAGTTCCCTAACTGACTCTCCAATTGACTTGCACTGGTTTTGGTATCTCAAAGTCTGCACTCACTGGATGTGATTTCACAAGTGCACGTGATTATTCTTGCTTAAATATAGTACACACATGAACTTACAATCATTTCACTACTTTCTACAGTACATTTGAAATGACTGGTGAAGAAAGTAGAAATTTGCATACTCTGAAATGCACTACTGCCTTTAACAAGGGTCTAATTCACCCTGCTCACATTACGCAGACTGCCGCTCTGAAAACCGGATTGGGGATAACTGGCTTTCACCATCCAAGACTCCCAGCAGTGATGAAATTACTGGCACATCTCATCCTCAACAGGAACAATCCATGCTTTTAATGTTAGGGTGTTGGTTTTTTTTTTTTCATTCCTCCTCCCCCCGCTCCCCCCTTCCCCCAGCTACAAACATACTTAGAAAAACAAATCTTAAAGGATTTTATAAGCCAGGAAAGGTTTAAACAGTTACGACCCTCAGATATTACACAAGTGATGTATAATCACAGATACACATATAAACACAGGTATCCAATAAATTCTAGAAAGAGAAGCTGACTAGCACTCAGGATTAGCTATGTACCATAGGACCTACTACATACTTCAACCAATAATCTTATAGTGGAATTTCCACCACACATTACTAAATGCAAAGGAAGTTTGCTCTATTTTTACATCATCTCCAATAAAAGGCTCTACAGCTGAAGATGTACCTATGCAGCACTGTCACAATACAACAAATGAATTGTTCAGCAACCTCTAAGATCCAGTTACAAGCCCTATCCAGTATGATCAATTCCTGGCAAGAAAGAATACTAACAAGATTGTCCTCCAGCAAGGACATAAGAATTAGCAAGTTATTATTATAAAACTATTGCACTGCTGACAAGGACATCAAGATGCTTTTGGAAGTCAATTAATTACAGATAGGCTTGAAAGTGATGTTGTAACAAGCAAAGCTCACTGGACAGTATACAGCAGGATAATCTCCTGTTGGTCTTAGAATATCACCAACAGTTTTTTTAAACGAAGAAGCGTGTCACTAAAATATATACAACTTGTCAATAAACTTCCCTTTTATGGAGAAATACTTACTCTGTCCTACAAACCCCAAAAATCTGCTTCAGAGTTTCTTTCCAAAGTAACAATTATTGTACGAACATTCAAAACATTTACTTGATCTGCACCACTTAGTTAACTGCTCTGATTTTTGCTCGAAAGAGGCAAATGAAGGGTTTTTTTGAGGTTCCTTCCTTTCTGAGAATGAAGAAACCAGCAGTGGTAGGAGAACCGCAAACAAACCACCTTGATGCTAGTGGGAATGGTGGGTTGCGAATGGCCAAAAGACAAACATACTTTTAACTTCTAAACAGAGGTATTGCTTCATAACTGCAGGCATCACAAAACATCACTGGATCTAATATCTTACAATTTATATATCTTTATACTCATCCTGTGTATTTTCTTAGTAAGAACTTATTTTGATTAAATATTTTATTTACATAGCAAATAACTTCCCCCCTGTAACCAGTGATAATCCCAGACTAAGTAACTCTAATGAGTACTAAATGAACCAAGTTTTTTCAAGATTTAATTTTTAGGTACAACATTTTTCCAAAGGAGCAACATCAGTACTGATCTAACTTGTCCATTTTACCAATACATCGGCATTGCAAAAGAAAAAAAATAAAAATATTGTGGAACAAGAAGGAAGAGAATAGTTTGCCCATGGAGAGTGCGCTAATGTGGGATCAATTTATACATTAATATACAAATTACTATTAACAAAAGATTGTAATTTCCTTAAATGAAGGCTTATTTCCTCTTTCGTATAACATTTTAGGAGTTAATTATGTATGCTTGCATTTTTATGTAAGTGCGCTCCATCATTCCAGAAAATAGGACGAAAGTGGACATGAAAAATCTTACTGGTAGTACCAACCTCTGCCTGAAGCATTCAGAGAGCCTTTGCTTCCAAAAGCACTTCAAAGAGGACAGGTTTTAATGGGACTTGAGCATGAGTTGACTAGATATTAACTTCTACAGTAACTGAGGTTGCCCAGAAAGGCCAATCTCCAGGACACTCCTAAGAATTAGAGAGGAGTGGCTTCAGCAAGGTAGCAGACTCAAAAGTCTCCCCAAAGGACAACAGCATGGCCCTACTGAAATTAAAGCAATCCACTGCATATGCAGTCTTTACTGCCCTTCTCCTGCCTAAGATGTGATGGAGTGAGAGAAAGAAGACAATAAAACTAATAGAAAGGGAGAAGAATGAGTTGAGTGCAAGATTGTACCAGTGGCAAGCCTGCCTTTGCCATTAGTTCCAATTTGAGGGATCAACTCTCATAACAAGAATGCACAGAGATCAATGGAGGCAATCATCAAGTATGAAGACATGTAAGAAATGATCCAATATTTATAAAGGAATAGACCGAACGTAATCTGGTGAAACCTCAACAAGCCATACAGGTGCAGAAGAAAATCTGGCCAATGCCAGGCCTTCCTCTCAAATCACTGTAGTTGATCCTTTATCTCAAGGTTAGAGAGCTAAATAGAAATTCTGGAACAAAAATCAAACTACGAATTAGTTCAGCCTATAGTAGACTATTGAAACACTTTCAGGCTACTACAGACAAACTAACCAACTATTTTATTCTTCAAAGACCTTTCCCAGACTTATAGACTCCCTTTTCCAGGTCTCCCCTTCCAATATTACATTAGATATGAGATATTTATTATACATGTCCTGTAAAAGCCACGCCAACAAAAGAATGTGTATTCCTGTTTCCCTTCTGGTTTTCTCCACTCTCTCATATGCTGACTTCTCACTTTACTTTCCACTTCACACATCTACAACTGCATTAACTTGTTACTCCAAGTTAGGACATCCCTTTCTGCCTCAGAAACCTCTTGCATTGATTTGTCTCTTCTTACTTTACTTCCTTTTACAGCAGGGTCAGTCCCCTTGATACCACTCTAATATTAATAACTACGAAACCAGACAATCTCCACAGATTTCTTGCAAGGAAAATAAAGATTAGAACAAAAACCTGCATTTTAAAGGTAGCTTCTTTCTTGGAGCATATCCAAAACTGCCTCATTTCACACAGATTAATTACTTCTGAGATTATGATTACTACTAACTTTAGAAATAAATTCTAATTCCCTTCATAAACACCATCCCCCCATCCCTTTTTTGACATTAAGAAAGCTTTGGCATCTTTTTTTTTGTGGGACCTCAAAACAAAAAAAAAAATATTCAACACCCAACCTTAAGCCAGTTACAAGGTCTTTCTTCATATGGGACGAATCCAAGATGACAGCCTAAAGGCACTGGTAGCAACTTCCTCAAGGCATCATTTTTACTTCAACAGCCAGTTTGAACACGTTTAGGCAATGCAGAAACAGGCTTTTGTTTAAACAAAGTTACACCAGAGGGCCACAGGGATCCAAAGAGCAGATGCAACCAGAAGCCTGAAGCTGATGGCGATTCTGATGCTAATGTGAAGAGATTCCTCACCTCCTGAACTGAAAAGGTTCAGTGTATTTTTAAAGCAGCAACACAATCACACACTGCACTTAACACTGCAAATCAGTTTAGTACGGAATACTCAATCTAATGAGGATATTACACACTCAGCTGTTAAGACACTGAGATCTACAGTTTCTAGACAGCTGCTATAGTGAACTCAAGGGATTTAACATCCTAGCTGATGTTTCTTTAAGTAAATCTACTGCCTAAGATGCTGTCACCCCGGTAGCAACTGGAAGTCTTACAGTTTTAGGGTATGCTTCTCATCACTGATACCTGCTGGTGAGCAGGAACAAGAGACAAACTGAGAAATTCTCATCACAAGAAGCTCCTTGAGTAACAGCACCTTTTGGAAGCATCCGGTATTAAATGGAAGAAACTACACGAATGAGATGATTTAATTTACAGTTCTACAGTGCAAAACACAGAGCAGTCTTGTTAAAAAAAATACAGAAGCACTTAAAATTGAGCAGGAAGTAGTACATAAGGACAAATTGTTAATGAAGGAATGAAAGAGCGGTCAAATGTGCTTGAAATGATGAGCTTCACCACAACAGCGGCAGCAGCACAGAAGAGCCGTGTACGGTCTTCTGAAAGCTGGCACAATAAAAGGTACTTGAAGTAACACAGATGAAATTATGCAAACTATGAAAACATAGGAATCACTAGTGAGGGATTGTGCAGAGGGAGTTTTTAAGGTGTGAGCAGAGTTGAGGCACTGTGAAGAAAGCTTAAAAAACATGTCAAGTTCTACCTTTTGCTACATGTTAACTGCTTTTGGTGTGTAAGCTACCTCTTTAAAAGCCAGCCCAGAAATCTCTACACTACAGTGGAAGTGTCAGCACAGGCATCCCTTTTGAAATAATTTTTGAGGTGCCTGAAGCTACAAGATTAAATCCCTTTGGAATTCTAACTCAAAACACTATCCCATTTACAATAACAACTTCAGTGTTCCAGCAGAATTTGCTGGCAGGCAAACCATCTCAAGCTTAACATACCGAACAGCTACGTCCACCGTACTGCTCAGTTGCGTCACCTTAAGTGAGTAAAAAGCAACTTAAGTTGTACTGACTGCTGACAGGCACGAAGACTAATCTGTAGGCACATTTCAAAAACTCACCTGTTGTCTGAGGTGAAGTGATTTATTCTTGGCTCTGCAATGAGGACAGAGCTCCTGAGCTGGTAGAGCAATAGACTGAGAACCAGAACATAAACATTCTGGTTCTCATCACAACCAACTGCAGCAACGTGACAGGGTCAAAAAACCATTCTTTAAACGGCAGTTTTCATGACTATTTTTCGGATTGTTTCCCAAATAATTTCTCAGCCAAATAACCCAACATGGAGGTGTCAAATATGCAAACTTTTATTGCCATGTTTTCACCTAATAAAAGACATTCGCCCAGACAGTGGTATACAGCCCATAGCATTCCAGCTGTGCGAGTGGTCTCCTGGAGTTTTTGAGAGGAAATTGTGTAAAACCTTGCTGGAATGCATAGAGCTTTCTAGCAAGAGTAAATAACCACCCATTGCTCTATTGTACTTGGAAGCAGAGATAAAGCTGTAACCTTAATTTCAGCTTTGCCCATTAGGCAACTAAGCAGTTTGCGGGACGCTGCTTTGAAAAGGTCATCTTTTAGTGTTAAGATCATCACTGTCCTGTTATGCCTTTGCCCGAAGCCTGAAATAATGGCATTCAAAACATCTATGTGCTATATTTAAGTAGTAGATGGTTATGGTTTTAGTGACTAAGTAGAAAAGAAAGATCACCGTTGCTTCCAAGACCAAAAAGAAAAACCTGAGGCAACTTTTACTCCTAGAAGTATTAGTAATTTCACTTGTCTACTGATAATTCACTAATAATCAGACTAAACGCTAACCCTAACTGAACACAGGGGCAAGACTTTAACTTACAAGCTGAAATATTTTTTTCTGCAAAGATACCTTGAGTTTCAGCAGCTACATAGTAGCAGTCAAAATAGGGAGGTACAAATTAAATCTAAACCTGGTCATTTTGAGTTAACTACCATGTTTGGTTCACGCAGTATTGATCATTTCAATAAACATGATGCAAGCTCTTTAGAAAAGCCAGTGCTGCAATTTGAAGTTTATATTATGCAACTTGTGTTAATTAGCCTGTTCACTGTACAGAATGAATGCACCAGCTGCAATCTTCATGAGACTACAGTAAAGGAGTAGATTTTAACTCAAGTTTGTCAAAATTAAATGTTATTGCTTTAAAATAGAAAGTATTTTATGAAAAAACAACTTCCTGAAGTTATTTATTGAGACGCTTTTTGAGAATTTTTATATGCCATGCAGCTGAAGTGTCAGAGAGAAATGCTCAGTATTAAAAACTTTTTAAATGAAATGCAATACCAATTCATTTACAGCCAACTTCTAGACTACCATTTTGGGGTTACTACTACTTATATGTATCAAAGTCATGCAACACTTCAGAGGCTTTTGCAAGCACTTAATATTTCCAAGAACAAGATACAATGTTTAGTAACTGATAGAATTCTTTATTATTTTTGTTAAAAATCAAAAGGTTTTATTCAAGAACAACATATGGAAGGAGATCATTAGAAACAAGAAGAGCAAGTTAGCAAAAAAAAAAAAAAGGTAAATAACAGCAGTTCGGCTGGGAAAGCAGGGAGCCGTAGTGCAGCTCAATTCCACATGGGGGACCCAAGTCTAACACTTAACAGCTCTGACACTGAAAATCATTGAGGCAAGATATAAAAGCTCTGGAAGAAGTTTAAAGTCTTTCTGAAGTTGTATGTCCAGTCAAACAGAGAATCTTTTTGATTATCATAGAAGTAAGAATTACAGGTGCATTAACATAACTGATAAAAGGACTGCCAGCTCAGAACCGGGGAGAAGAGCAAGCATGCATGAACCAGAGTAGCTGACTGACACACAGGGAAAGGATACAGTGGAGACTGATCCAGTTTACTGACGCAGTGTTTTGACAAACTCAACTTCATATTTGTTTCTTGAAGAACTGACTCATTACACAGGCCTGGGGCATGGCCTGCAGTAACATGCCATTCTTTAGTGTTTTGAAGTTGTGTCATGAAAGCATATATTGCCAAAATAAACAGGCCCCAAACAATTCTTGAAAACTAAAGAATTTTCTTGACACTTCTTCATTGGTTGTCACATTAGATATTCCAAAATAGTTTCTCATTACTTCTCCCCAGAGCCATTTCCTTCTTAATAGTGACTACTTGAAAGCAAAGACGACACCCAAGAAGTATTTTAATATCGAAGAAAATTACTTCAAGTTGAATCACCATGGCGACTAGAAGTTGCTATGCATTTTAAGTTTACCACTTCTTCTTAATTTCCATTTATAACAAACCAGAGTTGTTTCTTTAACACCTAAACACATTGATAGTCCAGCCCTTCAAACAACGACATTTTCAAGTGTGATTCTCCATCAATCAACAATCAAACCAAGAAAAAAATTAACAAAAAGTTGAGACTTGTGTTTCTGTTTTATGGGCAAGAATAAATATTGGGAGGGTTGTGGTGGTGGGGGGTGTCCTTCATGAATTGCTTATTGCCATAACAACTATTAACATTCTTGCCAGCCTTTTCAGATGGAAACATAGGGGGCCACAGAGGAGCTAATGTGCTCACAGAAGAAAGGAAATGGCAGAAAAGCTTAGAACATGAATGGGATAACCAGTAGGACAGGATAACATAGTAGGATAACTGAGGATATCGAGTACAAATGAACACCTAGCAGGAATAACCAAACTTAAAAAAAAAAAAAAAAGTGTTCTACAACTGGTTGCAGAATGTCTTTACATCTCCGTTTACAAATATTTTCCAGTATAAAATGTTAAAAGTCTGCACAAGGTGAGCGTAGTACATGTTAAAAGTATGATCAGAAGAGAAGTAGAAACTAAAACTTTTGGGTTTGTTTTTTTTTTTTTTTAAAGGAACATTTTTTTTCAGGACAAGTGTACATTTGTAGAATTCATAGTGATGTATTTTCAAAGTATTTTGCATATTTTAAGTAAGAAATAGTTATTTAAGAGATCTGCATGAGTGAGTACGTACCCTAACAAAATCTTCACATTTAAGCAGTTTAAGATTTGCTCTAGTTACTGTGCAAAAAAACCCCACAAATATCTCCAGTTAACAGTACAGCTTAGATTCAGTTCTTGTGATTATGTACCTGAATAAGTTGTTAGCAAAACAGTTTTGGTTTTTTTTAAACACATCTGCTTATTTGTAAGCTATCATAGATGTTTTAGACTTCTGATGAGCGTGAAATACTGTACTGTTCTCATATCAGAACAGTTACTGAAACAAAATGTTTAAAGGGAAAATTTAAACACAAAAAAAATGGTAGGTATACAGTACAAGATTAACTTCAGCGGGCTAATAACATAGAAGCTTACCTTCTGGATTTATTTCAGTCCAATTTATGCGTTGAGAAAAACGAAACCAGAACTGCTTGCTCATTTACAAAACTGAAAGGCTCAAGTTAATTAGTAAACATGTTCTACTGTGAAACAGACATTTCATGTGTTTGCTGCAAGATGTAACTGCGTATTCCTCTTGCTTGTAACAGTCTCCCAGTGACACGTAACTGGCCAAAGAGTCCATGTCCAGGGTCTAAAACTTATTTCAGCTCAGTGACTCTACTTAATCCAGCATAAAGTAGATATTGCAAATTCATATCAATACTTAACTGTGTGACAGCTATAACTTAAGCCAGGAGCCCATTTCATACCTGAAGGGACCTATTTTTCTTTGGCCATAATTCAGCTATCCCTTTCTGCTAGTACATAGTACTTTGAGGCTCAGATTATAAACTTTTAAGGAAGTGAGTTGCCAGGAATTGTTTTTGTATCTCTACTTAAGTGCATCTCCTTTGTTTGAAGTAAGTTCTTTTACAAAAATTCAGATTGTTTTGTGAAAACAGTTCATATTTTAAAAACTACACATTTCAGTGTTTTGTCCTATAATGGCACAAGGAAAACTCCTAGTATTTCATATTTTTGTTCTGTGTTTTTGCAGCTAAGTGTGCTACAACAGTTACTTTTGCTAAAAAAGATGTAGTTAAAACTAATATCAGCAGTCTTTACATACTTAAATATATTTCAGATAATGGATTACTTTTCAATTTCTACATCAAGTATTCAAACAAAATATCCAGTCACAGACCACGGAGAATTTATAGATTTTGGATAGTCTGTGCTTAATATAATACTTGTGTAACTGTAATACATCCTTTCTAGACATCTTTGCTGGAAAGGCCTGTAGCATCCACCAATCAAAACTAGGGAAGAGAAAAAAAAAAAGTAGGCCTTAATGAAAATTCAACTGACAACAAGCTAAAATGTTTAGCAAATTAAGAATTACTATTTTTCTGCCTTAATTGGCACTGACATTTCCAAACCAGGAATTTTCTGAACAGAAAGCAGCAGCAAAGGATCACAAAAAGGGCATAATGGAAGGCTCTCAACATTTTCTAAGAAATAAGTTAGATTAACAGATTTTTGTAAAAGGAAAGAAGTCCAAATTAGCTGAAAGTTGTGCCAAATTGGAAAGATTCACTAGTTAAAAAAAAGGCACATAACTTCACAAATCATTTAAAATCCTGAATAGTCTCAATTCAAGCAAATTTTTGAACAGAGGGGAAAATAAGCAGGGAAATACATCAGAAACTTATAATTTTCTTTCAATCACTATATATTTCCTGCTGATAAGTAAGGAACAACGATATTTTAAAACCTTGTGTGAAATATAAAAACATGCACCTTTAACGGTAACTGCCTACAGTAGCACGTAGAGGAAACAAATAGGAACAGATCTTTAAAGCAAAATCTTTGGTGCCACGGACTTGTGAACACTACACATTTCAGTTTGGTTTGGTTTTCAGATATTTCACAGCAGCTACAGATCAGTTCTATAGATTGAACACCTAAAACTGAGTAACAGGAGAAGGAAATTTTAAGCCACTAATGACTTCCTTCAGTGGTCCATCCTGGCTGACAAAGCGTAGAGCTGAAGGTCTACACTTCCTGCAGGTAACAATCCATGCAGGCAACACACCATAGAAAGGGTGCTCCAGTTTACAGAGATGCTCAGCCCATCACAGAACAGAAATCTCACAAGTTGCCAACAGAGGGAGCTGGCCAAACTTGCATGGCAGTTTTACTGTTCTCAAAATAAAATTAAGAAGTAAACCAACCACACAGAATAACTTATTCACACTTTTGTAGGAAGCTGAATTGAAACACACCAGCAGTCAGGCTATTTAAAAACCGGGAAACGTCACATTATTTTACAAAAAGATTGAGGCAAGCAAGAGGCTGGATATTTAGCTTTGCTTGAGATATTTTAGTTGAATATGATGACCACGCTTCCAATGGTTCTTTTTTGTCTACATCCTCTCTTTCTCTTCTCTGCCTACAAACCAGTAAAGCATGCTCTAGGACTGAGCATCGCAAACAGCCTTTCAGAGGGTTGTGTTTTGTTCCAGCAAACAAATGTTATAGAAGTCAGTGAAAGTTTTAAAGGGTCTACAATTCCAATTCTGTAATCTTTTCCAATCAGTAGGTCTGCTTACAGGCCAATAATGAGCCATCAGAGGGGGCAGCTTTATCACCCAGTGGACAGGGAAGGCAACATTGCAAATTAATGCATGCTCCCAATGATGTGACAACATAGTCTTTATTAGAAGGGATTCTTAAGGTGTAACCATGACTGAAAAAAAAAAAAAAACAACACAAAAAACAGAAGCAACTAATGTTAGAAGATCTTTTCTTGGTGTAAAAGCCACTAAAAATCCAAAGGAGGATGACTACTATATCTTATCTTTTTCTATAACTCCATCAGAAATCTTGATCAATCACTCACTTGATCACTTGATCAATCAATCTTGAACAATCACTCATTGGCTCAAGCATGAATGTCAAGCAGTGACCATCCTGGCTCTAGACAATGTGTGAAAAGAACTCTTTGATGTGGATTTAAATTAAAAGGGCTCTTCCCCTTGCCCCCAAGGTGCAGTAAAACTCAGATGCCGGATTCTGAGCGTATTTTGGCTTAATTTATAAACTACTTTTTGACAGACAGAAAGACAGAAGACTTCCAGGACATTCTCTTTAATGTAGATGGGAAGATAAGAAGGTGGCTGTTAGTCATATCCATAACATACATGCATATTGCAGCTACCAGACAGTCTTAAGATTGCCAGGATTTTAAATGTATTTTTAACGCTTGAAATTACTGCGGAAACAAAATTATACCCCTAACACTTTCCAGAAGAAAAAGCGAGATGCTTCAGCATTTTCACGTGTAAGAGCTACTACCATTAAGAGTTGATAAGGATCTGTAACTAATTAGTTAAGATGCCAGTTGATATCTATGACAGATAAAATACAAATGAGCAAAATCCCCTCACATGTTATATGCCCAATTGATGTCTGTCGTCTTTTATTTTTTTAAGTAGCACTTGGAAAAAGTTGAAATATTAGTTCCATTAGGTTACTTGAGGCTATGAGAAGACTTCCAAATATACTTCTATACATCCCACTCTCCCCCAAAGAATACCTAGAAATTTATAACCTGACAGCTCAGAGATGCACTCTGGCAATTCAAGACCTAAAAACAGGTTAAAAAACAGCTGCTCACCCCACCTCAATCCTAGGAGTTTCCACACCTGCAGCAGAGGAGGCAGACTTTGAAATCACAGAATAATTTTGACCGGAATGGACCTCTGGAAATCATTTAGACCAGTTCCTCGCTCAGAGCGGGGCCAACATGGATCAAGTTGCTCAGCGTCTTGTCCTGTTGAGTCCTGGTGGGAGATTCAGCATCTCTCTGGGCAACCTTTCCCAATATGTGATTACCCTCATAGTATATTTTTTTCTTACTTAATTCAATTATCCCTTGCTACCACTGTAAGCCATGGAGTTTCTTTATGTCGTGCTATAAATAACTGACACATCTCTTGCTGTGTTGGTTTTCCTAAAAGGATGACACAAAAAAATCTTTGGTAAAAGCGTGGGGAGGTAACCTCTTAAACTTAACAACTAAGTGAGGTAACCCCTTAAACCACCATGTATTGCTGAAGTCCACCTGAAGGTAGCCTCATGAAGGGATCAACTCAGCTTCCTTTATCTTGCAAGTTTCCAATCTTTATTCCCCCTACATTGATTCTTTATACTTACTTATGTTACATATTAGTGTAGTTCATTTTCTGCCATATTCAGATTAGAGACTTCCTTCAGAAAACCACGAAGTGCTTCAGGTTGCATCTGCCATGGTTCAAATGTTAATTTCACTGATACTGGTGAATTATAAC
Organism: Rissa tridactyla; assembly: GCF_028500815.1. Taxonomy (NCBI): domain Eukaryota; kingdom Metazoa; phylum Chordata; class Aves; order Charadriiformes; family Laridae; genus Rissa; species Rissa tridactyla. Next base: position 148,241,182 of record NC_071466.1, read on the forward strand.
CACTTCAGGTGAAACACCTTAAGAACGATTAAATGGGGACAGTGGACCTCACACAAAGAGGACTGCCTGACACCAGCCCAAACATTAAAATTGGTGAAAAATTGTACCAGTTTGATATTTATGTACGATGCTATACATAGTTTTTGAATTCTTAATTCGCAAATTTTTACCTTTATCTCCATATCCTCCCCCACCAGAAAAAAACCCAAATAACCTCCTACATAAAACAAAGACTGCAGTTTTATAGGTTAGGTGGGGTGGTGGTTGGGTGGGTCTTCTGGGTTTTGGTTTGGTTTTTTGTTGTTGTTGTTGGTTTTGTTTTGTTTTTAGGAATGATCTAATTAACATGCATACATCTAGACTTTTAGAGAGCTAAAGCAAACTGATACATACAAACTATCCTTTGTGGTATGTGCTGGAAGAAAAAGTATTGCATCACCAACATTATTACTAACATAAGCATCCAGCTACAAAGTGCAAGCCAATGCAAAATACACATCTTCTAAGAGTCATACTCCCACTTGAAAATGCTTGACCCTTCCCCCTCGCCCAGACAAAGAATCCAAAATCTCAAAATCATTAGAGCTGAACAAATTTGATAAGAACTATATTGAGTCAAACATTCCTTCTGCAATTGCTTTTTTTGTTGTTGTTTGGTTTTACATTTTGTTGTTGCTGGTTTTATTTATTTTAACTTATGAGTTGTAACGTTATAAATTACATTTATCCTTCCTCATTTTTCTGGTAGGTACCAATGCGATATACCATTTTCCATGTTAAAAAAATCAAACCACACTTACCTCCATGAAACTACTTCCTGCCTTGAGGGATTTTCCTTGTATCTCCTTGTTGTATCTTCTTCCAAAAATATTAAACTTTAATCCCACTAAACCAAATTTATTTAAATATTTTGGTTTGAAAAGTTATAAAACCCAGTTATATAAAGCCGTGTTTATTAAGTCATACAATTTTCACTCATTCCTTCTTTCACACTGGCATAATGCATTATTTCTCAAGAAAGCAGAAAAGTCAACACCAGCATTAAAGTTTGTATAATCCCAAAAGAAAAAAGAAAAGAAAACCCCACAAGAGCTTCATAGCAGTCATCAGGTACTTGCCCTAAGGCCTAAAACAAGTTTTTCCTGTTGACCACACCAACCATAAAGTTCATAGTTTAGCAAGGAAGAACACACTCCAATTAAGTAGTGGTATACAAAAAGGATGTTTACTTTTTCCTTCTGTGCAAGTCCTTGTCCATTTATAGATTGAGGTAAGATAATTAATTGCCAAGACTCCTCCACCCCAGCATTACTCATGTGTTTTAAGCGAGAAGTGGAACAAACCAGCAAAAAGCTTAAGAGACACTGTGTTTGAATCAAAGCAACACAAACAGCAAAGCTAGCATTTTATTGCTATTACCTATTTAACTACACATTGCTATACACCTGAAAGACGAGGTCCTAAACTGGTTGTAAATTGTTGTAAACTAGAAGTTCATCACCTGCACCACCGCCCAGGAAAGCTACAGTCACATGTACATGGCGTTGTGCAACACACTAATAATCTTCAAACAAATCTCACTAAACCTTACATTCACCACAGATTCATTTCGCAATTTACAGTAGCTACAATATTGGTCTTAAAGCAATAAATCTAACATTGCTGATGAATGTCCTCCATTGTTCAGCTGAGTTTAGGTAAAGTGAATCACACAAAACCAACTACTTTTCTTACTCCCAAAGATGAAGTTTTTGTATTTGATCAAATACTCATCAAAAGGGATGCTAAGCACCTATGGAAGAAGTTTCACAAGCACTTGCTATTTCATGATGTCCAATGAGAAAGATACTGAAGTTTTGGACACCGGATAGTTAATTTTTGATAGATGTCTAAGAAAAACATTGGGTGGATTCGTTCTTAATTTGGAACACTCATTAAACTTCCAGACACCTTTCAGGCCAAAAAAAAAATAATATAATTATTAAAATCAAAGTAAAGAGAGGAAAATATTGCAAGATCGCTCTCTGAAGCTCAAAAAATAGACACTTTCACACATTGCCATAACAGACATAACAACAGGACTCTTTCTCCCACAGATGAAAACCAGCAAGTCTTGCTTTATGCTTTGAAGCATATTATTAGTCTAAAATACAAGTGTTTGCTGCACTTCATCCTAACTTATGTGAGCCTTATGAAAGAAAAGGTGAGAGCTACAGTTTAATATTTGGATCATTTCAATAAGAAGCTTAAGTTCTGTTTCTCTTCTGCTTCCACTAGTCAAAAAACGATCTAGGTCTCAAAGCAATCTTTCTCAGACTTCTGAACTAGTACCTGGCAGTTATTACCCTCTTAAGCAATCAAACTGCAAAGATAAGATTAATTTCTAGGTAAACAAACCCAAAACAATACATTTAGAACTAGAACGCTCCTTTAGAACAGGGTCAGCACTCTCACCAGGTACAGGCGTGCATAATCTCATTTTACAAGCTCTGCCTAGAAGTAATATCCTGGGCCCATTAAGCCTCCACAATAGCCCTGTATAATTTGCAGCCTTTAAGTGTAGTATTTGCAGTTCCTTGCCCTCTGCTAAACTCCTGCAGTTTTTTCCTAAATAGCAACATTTCTAATAGGAGAGCACTATTTGAATACTCAAAAACAACCCACCGCAAAAAACACCCACCCTCAAATCCCACAACACATGTACACTGATTTTACTTCAAAAGCCACTGTCAAAGAAATCAGCATGAGTTAGATACAAGATCAAAGCCTTTCATATAATGTGACAGAAGTGCAGTCATGATTCACATTCATTCAGATTCTGAAAGAAACACGTCTGATCAGGTGAAAAAGTTGCACACTCAACAGGTAAGGGGTTCTAAACATCCTGCTCTGTAAATGAGCTGCTTATAGTATTTTTGTTATTCTTATAAATAGTTTGCCTTGTCCATATGAAACTATTCAATTCAAAAAGAATCATTCCAACTTCTTTTTCTTTGGAGGCTGGGAGGCGGAAAGGGGTAATTAACTTATTTCCCCCCTACACTAACTATTCAGAGCAGCTACTGCCACCATGGTATAGGCAGCTGGGGTTGTGTGCACCAAAATGTCAAACTTTACCCTATGTACCCGAAAAATAACTTAGAATTTCCTCCTGCCTATTCTTCTTCATTGCACCACGTTTTCATCTCTGTACCCAAATTTTTTCCAGAAGCAAAAACTAAAGTTAACTGCAGTGATCTTGCCAACACAGATTCTCTCTAGGAGGTGCCCAGAAGTTCACGCTTGCTCTATTTTCTGAATGCTGGTGAACACCACACTTCAGAAGATGTCTATTAGACAGCCTTCACTCTGCTCTACTAGCAAATGTTAAGAACATTAAGACATCATAAAGATGTGAAACTGCAGTGGAAATCTCTAGCAGTGATCAAACTGGAAATACTAGCACACAGCATGGAACTATGCAGTAATGCAGTTTTGGTCTGGAACCAGTACAGAAGTATGCCAGAGATTAAAAACAAACAAACCAAAACCCAAACAAATAAACACGCAAACATGTCGTCTTTAGGCTCCAGAAAACTCACTCAGGAAGGACTTCTTGATTAAGTAGTGGATTCTCTTAATATCTAACCCAGGAATTAGTTTTTGAGGCTCTCCATAATATTTTTCCCATACAGAATAGATCCTTCTATGCATTTTCAAAAAACTTTGTAGGAATTAATCACCTTTGAGCTCTAACCCACACCGGGCATGCCTGAAATTACTTACCGTACTCAAGTGTCATTAGATGCGTATATCAATTAATCTCTCCATGGTCACATCTGCCCCCTAATAATCTTTTAGCTTGGCTTCCCTTTGGTTGACAATGAAGACAAGGACACCAACATGTAAGTCAACAGTCCTTTAGTAACAGTCTCACTGTTCACTCAAGCTGACACAGATGGCCTTGTCTAGTGACAACAGCTATAAGACAAAGTAAGGGTGTATATACATTAGAAAGGGGGCCCCATGCATGAGAGGAAGACTCAGAGAGAGAAGAATGAGATAACAAACATGTCAGTGAGTAGCTGTACCTCTACTATTCAATTTTCTCCCATATAAAAAGGCACAGCTATTTTTCTATGAAGTGATCTGCATTTGCCACAGGAAAGTTACACTAATTGAAGTCTACAGGGAGAGCATAAAACCCACTCAACTCCAAGAAGTGGCCACGACTGAGTTACATGTTACAATTCCAGACCTTGTCCCCCCAGTTCATTTCTTCAGGAAAAACATACCTATGAAATAAGATTAGGAAGTTAATCTCTTGGCATGAAAAGGCAGTAATTACAAAAAAATTGTCAAAATGGAAAAAATGAAACTCCCCAAAATAAGTGCATGTGTTATCTAACTTCCATGAAAAATCCTCTACAAAAAAAAAAAAAAAAAACACACAAAGAAAATAAAGATGAGTTCATCAATACACACATTTTCTACAGAAATCCCTGTTCCTTTCTTCCCACTTTAGACTCCCACATAACAGAGGGAACAGTTCAATTTTTAAATAATATTTGAAATATAAATTAAACTAGGTTTAACTGAGCACTGCAACAGACTCAAACCACCAAAAAAATTCATATAGTGCAAGTAGTAACAACAGGATCTCCAAATTTAATGAAGTTATGACTCTTTTTACCATATTTACAGGTAATATTTCCAACCACACTATATAAATAAAAGCTAAAGGTAACACAAAATAAGATTGCACTGTTTTCCAGCCTACATCCAGGTCAGTACAAATGTCTCAAAAAATGTTTCTGAAGAGCAAACACATCAATAAATATATATAATAAAATAATGTTATGGAGAGAGATGTTTAGTACCTAAAAAACCTATACACACCTGAGAATTCATAACATACAATTTGTATGAATGCATTGTATCAACAAATAGTCAAATAATAAATACATAATGGTAGCTTACATCTGCACTGTTAACGCATACTTGGAGCACTACTCTTATTTAGCATTGTTTGATGCAACTTATTTCACGTATATTATCCTGCTGAGATCCTCAAACCCAGCTGTATTATTAGCTACCGAGGTTAAAAAAAGAAATACAGCACAATTTATCATCCCTTAACTCTGCCTTCTGTGTTTATGTAATAGACTAACAATGTTTTAGAGAATACATAGCACCTAGCAAACCAGAAATATCTATGCTTATACTTGTAAGCAAATATTCAACTACTGTTAAACTAAATAAAACAAAATACACCAACAAACAAAACACACACCCCACAAAAGAAACCTTATTTTGTCTGGTAACACCCAGAAATGCTCTCACACTCCATTCTTCTCCAATTCCATTTTAAATGATTTAGAACCAAATGCTTCATGGACACGCATGCACAAATACAAGCACGAAAACAGACTAAGTACAAAAAATTTGCATAAAATCACAAATTTTAACATTTGAGATCTTCTGCTATCCATTCACATGAAAAAAATACAACAAACCAACAATATAAACCAAACTGAGAAACACTGTATTATCATCTGTGGTATTGAAAATGTTTAAAAAGCAAAAGGGATTTTCCTGCCCACGCATCTCTCTTGTACCAATTAACAGTTCATGAGACCAAAACAGAAATGAGACCTTACAGCAGCCTTCCAGGATCTGAAGGGGGCCTACAGGAAAGATGGGGAGGGTCTGTTTGCAAGGGCATGTAGCGATAGGAGGAGGGGCAATGGTTTTAAACTAGAGCAGGGTAGGTTTAGATGAGACATGAGGATGAAGTTCTTTACAATGAGGGTGGTGAGGCACTGGGCCAGGTTGCCCAGAGAGGTGGTGGAGGCCCCATTCCTGGAGACATTCAAGGCCAGGCTTGATGAGACTCTGAGCAACCTGATCTAGTTGAAGATGTCCCTGCTTACTGCAGGGGGGTTGGACTAGATGACCTTTAAAGGTCCCTTCCAACCCAACACATTCTATGATTCTAACTGCCAATACTGCTCTGCAGCTTCTCTGTGTGTCTCTATTTTGAAGTGTACCACAAAGCTCTCTCAAGAAGGTAAGCAAAGTGTTGGATTTTTTTGTTTGGCTGTCATTGTTTTTAAACGATGTATTTAAAGCTGCTAACACTATCAAGCTCCGTTTGCTGTTAAATTTGCTCCTGAGTTGTCAAGTTAAAGCAACAAGACCAGGAAAAATGCCTTGTCCTAGGCAGGTCTGGGTCCTATAAGAAGAGATAATCTTGACTATTAAAACTTTTTTTCAACAAGTTTAAAAGTTCTAAATTCCAAATTCAATCTAGTATAGAGGATTTTTATTAATAGTTACTGTAGCACTTAAAGCTTACAGACAAACTATACAAACTAACATAAAGTCAAAATGATCCTTGCCTTCAAAAAATCTATGAGCATAGTAAAAACAATAAAAATACTATACAAAGAAAAAAGCACCATAAATTTCTCCTCCTCAGCTAACCACATTGGTGCCTTAACCCATCTCATCAACTATTAATCTATATTTCAACTATTAATCTATATTTCAACTATTAATCTATATTTCAACTATTATTCATTGACTTTTCATCATATCCACTCAGATATAAAGAGGTCTTCTACCCCAAAACACATACTAAGTATTCTCTTAACATCATACAAAACTGCAATACTGCAAACTCAAACTACAGCTTTTACTAAAAGCCTGGTACATGCAGACAAAACTTTCAATTTCTGCATTCAAAAGTCTGTCTTGATTTTTTAGCTCAGGAGGAACAAACTGAAAATTCACCTCTCCTCGGCACTGGGATCCACGAAGGTACCCAGTTTGCATTGTTACTGAACAAAGCGTGATTTCAGAGACATTTACAACTCTCTGTAAATTACAACTGTATTGGTAAACATAAAAGCAGCAGCAAAAGACCAATCGCCACTCAACCTGGTATCAAGCACTTCTCAGAAAACAAATCTTCGTATGCAGTTACATTTTTCTTAGTATTCCTCCTTCCACATTTCAGCCAAAAGCTGACGCCCATGGAGAAAAAGCCACTATGATATTATCTTCTTATGGAAGATCCACTGTTTCATTCATGAAAATCACCCAATGATTTAGGCTGGAAAGTACCTGTGGAGCTCATTTAGCCCAACCCCCTGCTCCAAGCAGGGCCAGCTTCAAACCTAGTTCAGGTTAATTAGAGCCTTGTGCAGTCAAGTTTTGACAGTCTTCAAAGACAGAGACCCTATGGCCTCTCTGGGCAAGAATTCAGATGGGGTAAATCACAGATTATGCACTTCTCAAGGATATTTACATTTTCTTAGCATAAAGAGCTGGCAAAAGCCCCTACCATTGCTGACAAAATGTCAGTGCTACGTTAAATAGCACTAAAAAAGTTAGCAGCAGCAGCTGTCTATTCCCTACAATAGAGTTTCTGCACTGAAAACTTATTTCTGAGAATATTTTTCAGGGCAGAACCATTTCCTGAAGTCATCTTGCCAAAACTGACAAGACTCCTGGTATTCAGTCAGAAATACTTCTTTTATTTCCAGGCATATAGGTCCACGTTTTTAATGCTATGCTGTGATAATAGATGGAACAAATACGGCATCTAATATCTGCCTTTAAAACCAATAGACACATAGAATAAACTGTGGAGAAAAAAAATGTTTACAAACAAGTCAGATAAATTAATTGTCTTTTCCTTTATTTTATTAATGTGATGAACTTGCACTTCTGAAGTCAACTTCTTTTGTTGTTTTTGTTATTTAAATTAGTTATAGTAATGAGCACAAAGACAACCTAAGGATTCGAATTCCTCCAGGAATTTGCAGCCAAAGTAAACATTCCTTTTGACATTATTTTATATTTGGTGCTTCCCTCCCTCCTCTATATTCTACCTTCATTGCCTGCTTTACCACAGAAACATTGGGAATGTTAAGTCAATTCTTTTCTGGTTTCTGGAATTTTAGAGATCTCAAACATGAATAATTTAATCTAAATACACCCCTACCTTTTCTCCTAGTTATTCATTAAGGATTGGTGATTAAAATAAAATTATTAACCTGGAGATTGAAAAAACAATCTTTACCTGCTCAATCAGCTTGGCATTCATTTTCTTATGTCAACTTAAACAGTCCTCTAGCTGTCATCTAGAAATCTAAGAGAGGACCTGAATTTTTAACATAGAAACTAGCAGAAAACTATGTAAGTCTCAAGCCTTGCTTCACATGTATACACACGCGTGCACATACACGACAGTCAGGAAAAAACACGAAGGGGAAGCAGCCGTCCCCTGTCCCCAAAGTCACTTTAAAAAGTTCAAAAGAAGTGAAGACTCGTACCTAACACCTTGTACCTGTTAGCTATTATTTTAAACCCATCTCAAATACTTACAGTTACTGAAGATGTCAGCACATGCTGCTAGACCAGAACAGTTAATTCTACTATTCTAATCAATTCCTGATAGTACAGTTAGATTTTAATTAGATTTTAATTTAATGTACTATTTCAGCTGTACACTACAGCATTCTTTTTTCAAGTTTCTGTGAACAGACAGGCAAGTTATTCAATTGAATAGAGAGTATTAAAAATTTTGCTGGATTCTAAAGCTTCTGCTGATTTTGGAGGCACCCATAAAAGCCGACTTCAAAGAATATTTTTAGATCTCTATTTCAATGTGCCTTCTATGCTAGAAATAGCACTTACTGTTTTAGCTAATCAAAGAAAACTGTAAGTATAAATAGAAACACCAATGAGTTGTAGGGAAACACTGAGCCGGCATTACTTAAGTATGCACATAAGAACACTGAATAAAAACTATAAGCAAACATACATAGCGGATTTTTCCCCATATAGCAGTACCACGCAGTATCACGCTCTTTCATGAGAATCATTTCAGCATTAACAAACCCTCTTAAGACAGATGGAGCTATGCCAACATAAAAGTCTTTTCTCCAAATAGCAGATACTGCCTGATGAACTGGTATTTGCAGAGGCACTTCTTGAAAGCGATACAGGTTCAAGTCAGCTCACAAATATGACTGAAAACTATTCCTACAATAGACAAATTTTCAGTTTGATTTCACTTGCCCTACGACTGCATGATTGCAAAAACCATCGTAAGAGAGGAAGGACTACATGACTAGAGGGAAAGGAATCTGCGTAACTGATCTTTTCTAGACAGTTTCAAATCAATTTAAGCTAAGATGAGCCCATCTTGGGAAAGCGTTCCAAGGTACACTGAAAAGAAAAATCCTTTCTCCTTGGAGTGAGCCATTAACTCTGGACCTGGCAAACCTACATCAATACTATACAATTCTTTGACCACAGTTATGAAAGAGTGACTGCTTTCATGGGTGCTTCAGAGAGAACGTACAAAGCATGAAGTAACTGTTTCACACAGCACTCCCACTCTCTTAAAATGGTTATGATTAACAAATGGCAACTTCCACTGACAATTCCAGGCACAATCAGAGATTTCTGTTACAGAACTAACTTGTCTGGGTTTTTTTTTTGTTTACATACTTTATATTGTCAGCACTTAGAGCAGCCTCAATTCACCATTGCTCCAAGCCTGCTCAAAAAGTATACATCACACAGCAGCAGAGAGCAAATACTACCATGGAAGCCTTTAACATAAATTCTAAGATAATTCCTCTTGTTATTTCCTGTATTCCAATTCCTTCATCTATTACAAAGAGTTTTGCAAGAATTAGGCCTTAAGAGGTTTTTTGTAGGGTATGAAAACTAGGAACAAATGTAGCTGCACCCCAGTAATTTATCATTTTTGACGTGGAATTGCCATTACATGGATTAAAACGTAGGCATAATTACAAGAGCACATTAACCTGTAAAGAAAATAGAACCTATTTTCAGGTAAAAATATTTTTCAAGTGTTATTTTATACAGAAAAATTTTGAAGTAATTGCATAGAAAGATGTAGTCCCTCTCAAGTGGAGACCATTTTCCATTTAGACTTACTTTGGGAAGACTGGAGATTTTTTTTTTTTTTTTCCCAAAGTTCTGTTAATGCTTTTGCTGTCAGCAACCTGGCTTAAAAACCTGAAGACAGTGCCAAGACACTAGTTGCTGACTTCTCTGAGAAACAATTCTTCTATTGTTTTTCAGGATTTAAACTCATATCTTCTTGGGTAAAGTAGTAGTCACAAAACAGTCAAAATTGAAGAGCCTGAAAATTGAGAAAGCATGGCAAGATCTTTATCAAGATTTGGAAACTCACTCAGTTATTCTTTAGTTTTGTTATTGTCTCACTCTCTCTTCAGAAATGGGTAAGTCATCAAATGCCTTTGAAAAGCTTGGCTGAATTCCTGGTAGGATTAAATTTAGGCAGTGTTGGTAGAATGCTTCACAACCTAATTCCTGGTGATGAGTAGTTTAAATGAACAAATTTGATTTATAGATTACTAGTTCCCAATATTCTTGTTACTCAATTCTCTTTTATTTGTTTACCACATAAAATGAGAACCCAGGTTCCTAGTATTATTATATACTTATTCCTAACCTCATTCTTCCCAACCCAAATGAGAAATAATTAAATGCAAATGAATCCTAGATTAGGAATCCGGGTGGTGTTACACTGAGCAGCTTTTACCAGCTAAATTCTCTTTATAGCATTCTCTTTGTATAAAGATATTCCAGAGGCACATCCAGTAAACTTAGGAATTGATTCCTATCCATTGATACAGTTTACATGTCCATTCTCACAAACGGACTTCAACCACCCCAACATCTGCTGGAAAAGTAGCACTGTGAACTGCAGGCAATCCAGGAGACTCCTAGAATGCATTTAGGATAACTTCTTAAGCCAGGTAACAGACAGCCCTACCAGAGGGAATGTGACACTTGACCTGTTGGTCGCCAACGCAAGTGAGCTAATCAGTGATGTCAAGACTGGAGGCAGCCTGGGCTGCAGTGATCATGCTGTGGTGGAGCTTGCGGTCCTGAGGGTCTGGCAAATGTTGAAGTCAGGACTCTGAATTTTAAGAAAGCAAGCTTCCAGCTCTTCAAAGAGTTAGTCAATAGGACCCCTGGGAAATTGCCCTCAGGGACAAGGGAGCAGCACAAAGCTGGCAGATCTTTAAGGACAATTCCCACCTGTAAGAAATTGGGAACGGAAGGCAAGACACCAACACGACTGAGTTGTGACCTACTGGCCGAGCTAAAGGGCAAGAAGGAAATGCACAGGCAGCGGAGGCAGGGACAGGTCTTCTGGAAAGAGTATAGGGACTCTCCCCAGTTGTGTAGGGATGGGGTCAGGAAGGCCAAGGCACAGCTGGAGCTGAACTTGGTGAGGGATGCAAAGAAAATAATTAGGGCTTCTGCAGGTATGTCAGACAGAAAAGGAAGGTCAAAGAAAGCACACCCCCAACCCCTGATGAGCAAGACTAGCAAGCTGGTAACAATGGACGAGGAGAAAGCTGAGGTACTCAACTTTTTTGCCACAGTCTTCAGTGGCAATCTCTCTTCTCACACCTCTCAAGTAGATGGATCACAAGACGGGGACTGCGGGAACAAAGTCCCTCCCACTCTAAGAGAAGATCAGGTTTGTGACCACCTAAGGAATCTGAACATACAGAAGTCTATGGGACCTGACGAGATGCATCCCAGAGCCCTCAGGGAATTGGCTGGTGTAGTTGCCAAGCCACTCTCCACAACATTGAAAAGTCATGGCAGTCAGGTGAAGTCCCTGGCAACTGGAAAAAGAGAAACATCGCACCCAGTTTTAAAAAGGGTAGAAACGAGGACCCTGGGAACTACCGACCTGTCAGCCTCACCTCTGTGTCTGGGAAGATCATGGAACAGATCCTCCTTAAAGCTATGATAAGGCACATGGAAGACAGGGAGATGATCTGAGACAGCCAGCATGGCTTCACCAAGGGCAAGTTCTGCTTAACCAACCTCGTGGACTTCTCCGATAGAGTGACTACACCAGCGGACAAGGGAAGAACTACAGATGTCACCTATTTGGACTTCTGTAAGGCCTTTGACACAGTCCCCCACAACGTCCTTCTCTCTAAATCAGAGAGATATGCATTTGATAGGTGGACTGTTTGGTGGATGAGGAATTAGGTGGATGGTCACAACCAGAGGGTAGTGGTCAATGGCTTAATGTCCAGATGGAGATCGGTGACAAGTGGTATCCCTGAGGAGTCCACACTGGGACCAGTACTGTTTAATATCTTCATCAATGTCATAGATGGTGGGATCAAATGCACGCTCAGCAAGTTTGCGGATGACACCAAGCTGAGTGGTGCGGTTGACATGCCTGAGGGATCGGATGCCATCCAGAGGGAGCTAGACAAGCTCAAGAAGTGCGCCCATGTGAACTTTATGCATTCAGGTCAGGGCAATCCCCAGTATCAATACAGCCTGGGGGATGAAGGGATTGAGGGCCGCACTGAGAAGGACTTGAGGGTATTGGTTGATGAGAAGCTCAACATGGGCCAGCAATGTGTGCTTGCAACCCATAAAGCCAACCACATCTTGGGCTGCATCAAAAGAAGTGTGGCCAGCAGGTCAAGGGAGGTGATTCCGCCCCGGTGAGGCCCCACCTGAAGTACTGCATCCATCTCTGGAGTCCTCAGCCCAGGAAAGACATGGATCTGTGGGAGTGGTGCAGAGAAGGGCCACAAAAATGATCAGAGGGCTGGAGCACGTCTCCTGTGAGGACAGGCTGAGAGAGTTGGGATTGTTCAGACTGAAGAAGAGCTGGCTGTGGGAAGACCTGACTGTGGCCTTTCAGTTCTTGAAGGGGTCTTATAAGAAAGATGGGGACAGACTTTTTAGCAGGACCTGTTGCAGTAGGACACGGGGTAATGGCTTTAAACTAAGAGGGCAGATTCAGACTAGATATAAAGAAGAAGTTTTTTACAATGAGGGTGGTAAAACACTAGAACAGGTTGCCCAGAGAGGCAGCAGATGTCCCATCCATGGAGACATTCAAGATCAGGTTGGACAGGGCTCTGAACAATCTGATCTAGTTGAAGATGTCACTGCTTATTGCAGGGGGGTTGGAATAGATGACCTTTTAGGGTCCCTTCCAACGCAAACTATTCTATGATTCTATGAGATGTAGTTTAACAGCAAAAAAAATGTAATTTGTGTCAGTCAGGAAGTTGTCAGGAAGTCTGTATTTCCACTCATCAAAATATCTGAAAAGTAACACCAACACAGGCATTCTCTTTTCTTTCATAACACAAGATAATACTGATTCCTAAAAACTAAAACTTTCACAGAGCCTTCTAATAGAGAGTTCTTGTACTCCAAAGCCTTTTGGAGTTCTGTGTATACAACCTCCAGTGATTTAGTATTAGCAGCAGTAGGGTAAGTCATTGTCTTTTAGATTTTATGAGTACACCTGTTACTTTGCAACTCGGAATCCTGACATCAATTATGGGCTGCATGCAGGAAAGCAAATTTTAATTTTCACAGTTGACCAACATTGAGATCTGTATGTAAGGAAGCTTACATATTCATTGCTCAAATAAATTCCTACAGTTTCACTAATAAAAAAACAGAAATCAAATCTATAACTTCAGAGAAAAAAGTTGTATAAATTATGATTAAAGCTTTACTATATTTGTATCCCACTTGTTGTATTTTCCAAAGAATTTATTTCTTGAGAGAGTAATATAGAAAGGATAGCTATTTCCTAATAATCCAAGTACTGATTTAGAGCTGAAGAAAAATCATTCTTCAAATGCCCATGTGCTTAGATGATAGAACAGCCATGTCTTTTGGGAAGAAAGGGAGAAAAGAGAATATAATTCTTTCTCTTTTTTTTTTGCAAATAAGTAATCAGCCTGTCATTTAGACTGTTGAAAATATCTCACTCTACCCTCCCTAAGCTTGTATCATCTAAATTAATCTTCAACTATCTCTAAGAAGATCTCACAGGATTTCTGAAAGCAGGTATAAGTTTAACACGTTCCATTTACAATCTGAAAAATGATTCAGCTTTAAAATCTCTTTGCCAGATACCATCTCACTCACACAAACCCCTTCATGCAATAAGTTAAGTCAGTTATATCAGTCTAAATCAATACTCAACTAGCAGACAGTATCTCATGATTTCATCAGTTTTATGTTCCTCATTAAATCTCTGCATGTAGTAAAGCTTAAGTAGGAAGATCAGTAACATTTCTGTGTTTACATAGTTTATGTTCAAAACAAGTTAAGACCAATACATTAGTATAGGGAAAGTATTAAGTCTTCCCATACAGTAATGTTTTGTGCACACACAGCATCCATCAAAGCTCTAGTGATAAGATACCAGTCAGAGATAATCTGCAAGACCATTCCTAAGAATCTGCATAACCATAATTAAAACAACATTCCTCTCATTTGCTACTAGTAAATGAATATTTATGACTTGGTGATTAGCGTTGTTCTTAAGAGCAGCTGAACTAGGTCAGAACAAAAGTCCACCTAACACAGTGCTGTGTTCCCAGCCACGATTAGTAGCAAATGTCTTGGAGAGCCCATCAGAACAGGAGAGACACACAATGATACCTTGCTTTGGCAATTCCAGGCCTCAGAGATGAGGTATTTAATGAAAGACGTGACCACATAGTCATCTTCCATGCATGCAGACTTCCAGCTCACAGCATCCTGAGCTATGCTTTCTAGATGTTTTCAGTCACTTAATTACATATGCATTTCTTTCAGACCTTTTGAATGTTAGCCAGGAGGGTCAACTCTTCTTGATTCGCAGTTCCTCCTGCTTGTTCTTTCATTGGAATATATAGCAAATGTGGTCTCTACTCTCCTTTCTACCATTTATAATTTTATAGACTTACACTCTCCACATCAGCTGTCAGTGAAGTATCACAGGCATTCCTCAAATGAAGAGCTTCCACTTTTGATCACCCTTGTCAGCCTTCTCTGTATCTTCTCCAGTTCTATTATATCATTTTCCTGTTAAACCAGTACTACTTTAGCATAAAACTATGCGCACTTCCAGACAAGCTTAACTGGAACAATATTATTTCAGATGTCAAGCCTTACAGTCCTGTGACTTTTTCAACTGGAATCTGATTTTAAGAACTCTGTTTTCTCTACATTGGATCAACGCCACAGCTTCCATTTTTTTCCTTAATGAAAGTGATAAAATATAATCTGAATATCAATAGATGATATTTTTTATCTCCTGAGGGCACACTATTCTGTCAATTCATAAGGCTAACATCATGAAGATGTCAATTAAATTTCAGAAGGCAGTGCTGCCTTTCAAACAGGAAATCTTGTTAAAAAGAGCCAGAAATCCTTGCATGAAAAGGTCAGTCAAAAGCAGTGGCATCATGACCAAAAAAAAAGCACACCTAAGAATCAAAAAGAAGTATCTCCTTTTTATATTCCAAATGAAATAATTTAAACAAATGCTTTTCTGAAAGGCTTAGGATTCTCTCAGCACTGGTCATACAGCTCACAACAACAAAATGCTAGTTATGTATACATGCTGCCACTGCAGTGGAAATGCTGATCATCTAATGATAAGTCGCCACCACTTTCTGGGAATGCTAGTAAGACAACAAATTAATATAGGTGCAGGCAAAGTTTGTTTTAAACACATATAGAGCCCCCTTGCTAAAACTGCAAGAATATTAATTCTATGAACAGACATTTGCTCTAAGTTTATTTTAACGAAGGGGAAATAAAAGATTCAATTAAGATATTGGCTCAAAAGGAGAAGAGAAGAAAAAGAAGAAAAAGAAAAGAAGAAAATAAAGAAGAAAAAACAACCCCAAACTTAGACAGCTTTAGAAAGACAACACTAAAATTGTAGGACTCAGTGGCTTCATAGACTGAAGTGATAAAATAGCATCTATCATCTGTGGATTGCCTGTGTAGATGTCCAAATCACCTCAGGGAACAAAACAATGCTGTTATTTAATTTCTTCTGGGAAACAAGACTTATAGCTTAACTTTAGTGCCCACTTCGCAAAATCTGTGCTACTATTCACAACATGGAAATCTTTGAAAGACAGTCTGAAGGAACATGGAGCTTATACTCTCCTCTGTACTGCATGTTATTGCTGAATTCAGTATTCAACACGGCAAATTTAGAGTGAGAGGGCAATTTTCTTCCTAGTTACCTTAAATAAGAAGCAGATTATTACCTTTTTTTTTTTTTAAAAGAAACTAGTGGTAGAATCTGCAAAGAAAGGAATTTCAATTTTGAAATCACTACCTAAAGAACAAACTCCACAAGTCATCTAAAAAAACCCTTGAACCAGTATTAACACTACACAGATGTGCTTTTTCTGGTTATTATTTTACACCGGGAAAGTCCCTCTCCCCAGGCAAATACAAAAAAAAAAAAGTCATCTAAGTAGTCATAATTAACAAATATATAGAGAGGAAAAATACATTAAAACATTCACTAAAATAAGTTCTCTATAGAATGCGATTACAGACCTTATCATAATTATTTTTTTTAAATGCTGAACTACTTATACAGAGTAAGCAAGAAAATATTTTAATTGGCCTCTAACTTCATATTCTTCCACCTATTAATCTTGTACCATGATGAAAACCTTTAATCTGTCTTTGTAGCAAAAAGATCTCCTACAAGCAGACAGTTAACTTTGGTTAGATAAAAAACCAGATTCTTCGAAAGGCAGAGCTGAGCCATGTGAAATATTTAACGTGAACCACTTCAGCTGCCTCAAAACAGGTTATAAAGATACATAAACTTTTGATGAATTCACACTATTCAGTTCATCTACTGCCCAGACAGGTCATATCTTGAAAACATAGCTGTTTCCTTTAAGCTCAAGAGAATGGTAATTTATGTAAACTCCTGTCCTAACTTCAGGTAGAGTATTAATCATTCTCTCTTCAGCTGCTGGGACTATATGCCAATCCTACTCCCAAGTACTTGTAAAAGCACAAAGCAACCTTCCCTGTAGATTTTTTTTTTTTCCCCATGAAAAGTTTTTATCTGGAGAAGTGTTCAGAAAATTCAGGAAAATTCAGAAGCATGCTGCCTCTCCCCACTTAGCTCCCTACCTATTTACTGGTATAATTCACAAAATATTTCTACTACTCAATAGGTTACTTACAGTTACTGATGCACATTAACTTAGTATCTTGATACCATTATCTTTTTTTGGGACTTACATCTCCTCAGCTTTCTGTGAGTCAGTTTTTCCCAAATTATTACCCTGGGCACTCCCACCCTACCAGGTGATTCATAATAACATAAAGTAGTAACACTGGAAGATGAGTACAGCTAATTACCCAAAATAAAATCACAGCTTCAAAGATTGTTCCACACACAATATTTATATACTCTTCTTTATTACTTCTTGAGCAAGTAAATATATATTAATTTATTAAATATGTAAGTACAGCCTACAGAATAGATATGGTCTCGTATAATTTCTGGTGGCCCAAAGAACTGTCAGAACACCAAAGAACGAGGATCTGAACATATACAGAAATAGCCCAAAGCAGTATCACCAGAGACCTCTATAACAAGCATTACTGTGATATTTTGTGCAGTACAAGACATGGTCTGAAAGTATGAAAAGCTGAGCTTCTTTGAAAAAATGAGGCAACAAGAACAGTGGGTTTGGATGCAAATTAAAAAAAAAAATCAAATATTTAAACACATAGTTGAAACCCACGTTGCTAAGTTATGGAAACGTATTATGAAATTAGATTCTTCTCCCTTCCCAGCTTTTTTGAGTACTGAGTGCTAAGTATGGACCACTATATGAAATTAAGTCGAGCAACTTTTTTTGGTTTTACCATTTCAATACATAATTTGGAATGCAACCAATGAAATAGCACAATTTATCTCTAAAAATAAGACCAGAAAGTTTAGTAGCTCTTGATTATGTTTTCCTTACAAGGTTCCTTTGCAGAAAAGTACATGTTTCAGTTTAGAACAATGAATAATTAGTGCCTCTGGGAATAAAGCAAACTAATTTTTCCACAGCAATATAATTTCCTGTAACTTTAATTTTTACACGATGATACTCAAGTAGTTGCTCAGATACAAAATTTGACTGTCTACAGTCTGATCAGGATTTGAAACAATTAGCTGTTTTCAGTTCAACCTTCCTCCCACTTAAAAAAAGGTTAGTTTTACTCATTAGTTATTAAAAAACATGTACGAAGAAAGAGAATTTGCCAATAAGTTCCACATATTTTTAAGGATGCTAATGAATTCTTCTAGCTTTGGATTAAATTATTTAAAGTGACAAAACCCAACCGATGCAACTTGTAAGTGCACCTGGAGTACAGGTATTGTGGCTGTCTGCTTCTCAATGTTGCAATGGAACTCATTTTCAGAATTCCAAGAACTGACTAGGAAGAGTAATATTTAATCTACATAGAAGAGGGCATAGCCAAATCACTTAAATACAGATATAAGAGCTGCCAGTGGTTTGCAAGAGACAACACTACAGAGGCTACACTCCAATGCCTAATGTCAGTCCCAGAGTACATTTAATGGACACACAGGTCAGGTGCAGAAGAAACTACAGTTGTCCTTAGAGCCCTTGAATAGTTATTTTTCCTTCAGCAACAGTAAGAAACAGTGTTTTAATGGGAATGTAGCTGTAGAATACAGAAGATTGCAACCGAATTTGAAGAACAGGCCTCCATCGTTTCCTACCGAAATGAAAAATAAATATCAGCACTTTCTTTTCAAGTTTTAATGATGCACAGGGAACTATGTTTAATCATCACACCTCATCAGGAGGATTCATTAAATACTTCAAAAGAAGCTTCTAAAAAAGACCAATGTTCTATTTTATAGAAAATACCCAAGCCTACATTCTCTTGTAGGCTTCTCAGCCAACAGTATTGGATCTTTCCCAAAATAAATCCTGGGGTTACAGAATTAGACCAAGAAAAGCACTGATGCAACGATGAATTGATCGGACATCATGTCATTCACCCGGGCAGCTCCAGAAGCCAAAACAGAGTCAATCCATATGGTGAAGTTATGCACATATTAGTATTTACAACATCCTTATTCCCTGACTTTAAGGCTCTAGAAATTCAACAGCACTGTTGCAAAGCATTGTAAAACAACAAAACCAAACAAACCCCACAAATCCTACACAACTAGTCACATACCAGACTTCTTGTAATCCTGATGATGAAATTCACAAGATTTTCAAATGGAACTCAGAAATGACTATTACATGGAAATTAGAAATTACTATTGTATCTTCTCATAAACAACATCATCAAAAAACCACCCCACATTCTTTTGATTAAGTAACAAAAATAGCTTTTTACTTTATTTTGAAAGAAATCACAGAACTCGTAGATTAGCTGTTCCTACTACTTCACAGCCATTAACCTGATGTTTTACTTGAACATTTTAAGCATTGTCCTACCAGAACACAGGTGTTTATGCTTCTCATTTTTAGAGAGAAACGCTATGTACAGTTGATCCCCAAATAAATAATTTCAAGTATAGTAAAAAATGCTCTTAGATGGCACAAAACTAAGTACTAATAAAACTGTTCAAGAAATGTATTTTAGTACCATCCCTCAAAGATGGCTTTACACTCCATAATACAATTATCCTTACTTCAGAATGAGCCATTTCATAATGTGTTAATTTGAATTTACCACTACTTTACTTACAAGACAGCTACAAATGCTTTTCATTTTAAAATCTGTTTTATTCTTAGTTCAGCACCGTACTTTTTCATCAATACCTCTAACAGTTAATTTCAGTACCCACTTTAAGTCACAAAGAAAATCAAAATACAGCATTCAATAATAAAGTATTTCTTCATCTGAGTATCATGAAAGCCTCCCACACAAAACCACAGATGGGTTAGTAAAACTTTACCAAGAACATTACGAAAGCACTGTAAAGCAGTTTGGACCTACTAATAACAGCAACACTATTTATCTCCCCACAAAAATAAAACAGCTTTGATAAAAAGAAAGCAAAAATTCCCCAACTACAAGTCATTTCACAGTGACATTATCATGACATCTTCAAGACCTGGAGAAAAAAACGAAAATTAATTGATCTTGTCACGGTGTGGCCAACAGAATACACCAAAGAACAATTCGACCCCCCACTTCTCCATTAACATTCGGAGTTGATTTTCTTCTGTGTTTCATCAATTAGACAGATTCCTTCAGCAAAACTAATTGGAGCCAATCTTTCATAGGCAACAGTTCGAAAGACAAATATGCCTGAACTAGGCCAATCTACTGACAGTACTACAAAGCAGAAAAACCCAAGTTCAACTGTTAATCTATACTTTCACTCCACATAAAACGAGAAGTGCTGCATCAAGTCCTTAGCAGCACTTGGATGCAAGTAATTCAAACTACCATATGGCCAATTAAAAAGCATCGCTGATCTAAAGGAAACACACTGAGCATTCCTCCCTCAAAAGAATGACTAGCAGGTTTGTATGAAGTACAGGAGGAAAGTAACAAAAAGCAATTTGGTTTTGCTCTGCCACACGCGTTCACCACAGTCCTCTCTTCCCACCATTCTTTCTCAGGGAGAAAGGGAGGAGAGAAGGAGGTGAGGGGAAACATGATGGAATAGATAGGCTGAAGATTTTATTTGCTATTAAAAGCACGTAAGTTCAATGCTTAAATATCGCCGTTTCAGATATGTCGCAGGTGAGCATGCAGACACATACACTGCTTCCTCGGACTTACAACCTTAAATAAATATATCAAGTAATTCACTGCTATATAGAGAGAGGTTTTTAAACTTATCTGTTAATTACCATGATTATATTGAGTTGTCCCTAGTGCTCACTCCCTTGCTTTTAGTTTAGGGGGGAAAAGTAATCTTAAAGTAAAAAAAAAAATTAAAATCTGTAAAGTATAATATATAGTTTAAAGCCTTGACTTGAATATTTAGTATGGTATCCTAAGCAGGTCCTAGTTTTGACTGAACAGCAGAAGATCCTGCAGAGTTCATTTCAGGCTGCAGGCATTTGATACTGAACTGACCTCAGAGTATTTACATTCCCCTTAGGAAAATCTGGCATGCAGTCCAACTGGGGAAGATCATGTCTAACACTACTTGAGCTACTAGTGCTAGAAGCAAGCAGAATAACAGTGAAGAGAGTAGGGTGAGTGATCAGGGCACATATATAGAAATAAAATAAAAAGGAAGAAAAGAAAGAGAAGGTCAAAACAGCAGAAGAAAAGAATTGAAAAGATAAAGAGATGGAGACAGTTGTTTTTCTGATATAAATAACTCCCTATTTTATTTTTTTTTTTCAAACCAGCAGTGCAGACAGCCTTTTCAACTAGTAAAAAATAAACTACTTCAACTCAAGGAAAATAAACTAATCAGAAGACTTGAAATATTTGTGTCTGCTCGAAACAAATTAACAGCTACCAACTACAGCTTTGTCTGTGTTGCATTTGATTTCTTGTTGTGGTTGCCACACCTATGTCAAATTTGGACAGAAAAAAACAAAACCATGAAACTCCTCCGTAAGCTCTGCTTTTAACCATTCCCACCACAGTTATAATAGAGACCCCTGTTGAATCCAGCAGTTAAGTAAAATCCAAAATGTATTCACCTCCATTCATTACAATTTAAGTACCTACCGCACAAAGGAATTAGATGGGAATACAAGAGTCAGTCACCAAAACCCCTACTCCCATTTTTCCTAGAAGTGCTTATTCCAAATCTCCAAACAAGTCAAAAATTACATTTGTTCTTTACAGATTCACTCTGCCAGCTACATAATTTCCTATATACCAGGCCTGGTGAAATTGTACATGAGACAGAAGTTCTGAATCAACTCCACATTAATTTCTTCACCTCCTTGAAATATTAAGCAAAAACCTTAAATTATCATAATTTCTTTAAAAAGTCTCTTTCCAATTGTACAAGGCAACTTTTAAACAAAGCAATAAAATAACTGAAATGCATGAGTTCTTGTACAAGTTAACGTTGATTGCAATACCTGCCTAAAATGACAATACCTTCAATCCTCGTTAAAAGTTTGAGAAGATTAGAGTTCTCTTCTGCCTACTTTAACAACTTACGAACAGCATCACTGAAAATTGAAAACCAACTCAATTATTAAACAAAGACTGCAAAAGACCCTCTCCCTCTCTTATTTAAAACCAAAATGCTAATAATCCCAACTCCTCAGCCTGCTGCAGTCTCTCAGGTAGCCCAAGCTCAATCATGAGAGCTGTGAAACACAACTAACTCCACTTGCAAACTAATAGGACATCACCACTTTCATCAACACATTTTTTTTTTCTACTTATGTTTCACTTCACATAGTTCTTTTCCATCTACAAAATTGCAAGATTTTCACATAACTTACATATTTGAGCTCAAAAAATGTTTTGAAGCAGCAGGCACCCAAACAAAAGATTATAATGAAGAGGATAAAGCACTGGCGCTTGAATTGAATGCAGAATTCGATAGCACTTTTTGTTGTTTTAAACCACAAAGTGAGCAATCAGAGGCAACAGAAATCCCGAATTTCTTGTTAGACAGGTTTGGCACTCTCACCTGAAGCCGAACAAAAACCACAACATAGTGAGCTCAATTCTGAAGCACGTTGCAAAATCTCTTTTGTGTTTAGCTTAGGATACAAGAATGAAGAGCACTTCAGGAAAAAGTTCAGATTTTTCCTGATGTCTAGAAATCTTTTTATATTTTGCAAGTGAAGCAAAATGCAAGTGTTTCATGTAAGAAATATGGAGTAGGATGTCCTTCAAACAGGCATAAAGAACAATGTATCATATATATTATACACATACATATATATTTAAAAATAAAAACCCACTACTGGCAGTGAGAGGGACAAAAGGATACTGCTTCATTTCATTTATATTTAAACAGAAGTCACTTTACCCATAATTAGACACTTATCTACATAATTCCAAGACTTCATCTTTTATGCTGTTTATTATGTACTACGCATTGCATTCAGCTAGAAAATTGCAGAGATTTAATGGTTTCATTGTAAAGTTTATCGGCTTTTAAGAACAAAACTTTTCTTAGACAGTATTTGTGGCAAGGAAAGTTTTAATTTGATCTCCAGGAAAAAAATCCTTTAATTTAGTAACTGAATTATCAGAGAGACAGGAGCTACAGAAAAAGAAATACAAGGCTCAGTACAAAATGATATAAAAGCCAAAGCACCTTTTCCAGCAGTGCTACCACAATTCGCACTCTGCTTTCTTCTATTCTCATCTCCACACTATTTCAAAGCAAGGTTTATTAAGTGGCCTTGCTGATTGTCAGTTCATTTTTATCTGATGTTGAGCAAAAGGAGGGACAGAAGTAGGACACAGACTATATGGCAAAGATCAGAACATACCAGTGTCTCAAGATTCATCAGCCTGGTATAGTCCCTAGATATGTTTCTATAAAGAGATGAGAAACCTGAAGTCAGTATTTTTACCTGACCACCAAATATACACAGATGGCCCAAGACTCCCAGTGATGAGTGTAAGTATTTAGCCTCCCAAACCCTTCAAATTCATTGTAGAACAGTTTTAATAACTACCTTCTGCCCAATCAAAGACAACTTTAGTGACCTACACTCGTAAAATTCACTTATTAGAGATATTCTTCTTAGGTGTTCAATTCAGCCAACTAAAAATGTATTGGTTCAAATGTCAAATGCTTTTAACTCTGCGGATACAATAAAGGAGATGGATCACTTAGTAAAAGCTAAAATTTCATTAACTGAAAAAAAAATTAGTAACATTTGTGTTCTTTATTAACTGAAAATGTGTCAGTGTTTCAGATCAGGCACGCAACTGATACCCACATCAAGCATAGAAGACAGAGATTGTACCATAAAAGATTTAAGATCAGAACAGATTATATGAATTTCTAATGAGGATTAACTTGCATCATTATTCTGATTAAATTTAATTGTCAAAATAAATATTTGATGTTATGACATTGTTTGCTCAAGCACATATTTTTGTAATTTTCTTTTTCAATCTTTTGTATCAAACTTTATCAAAGAGTTCAACCAAGTAGTTTTAAATTTATCCAGAGGATTTTTTTTTTTTGTACATGGAAAAATACAAAAGAAAGTAGCCTTACAAAATGGTGTGGCCAACATAGAAAACCAACCAACCAACCAAATGCCCAACAGTCTTGGCCAGCTTTATTCTCTGCATCAAGAAACCAAGCTATCCTCTTCAACCTGTTAAAAGGTTTTTTTCTTCACCATAGGTACTTGGGAGCACGACTTGTTTACTCTTGTTGCTTACAACATTTCATTTTGAAGTAAGCTTTTCGTCCTTCTTAAAAACCAGGTTCATTGAAAAACTTCAAAAGATACGTCACCTGTTTTTACGCATCCCAAAAGATATTCTCAAAAATGATAAATGTTAGACATCAGTGACCAGCTGCCTAATCTGTATTATTTGACACAAAATTAGAGAATTAATAAAATATAAAATGACAAAATTTTGCTAGTAGTACCACTCAAATAAAAGCATCAACTGCTGTATTTTTTGCAGGATTTATACCGTTTCAGTAGTCCTACTTACTTGGTGAGTAGTAAAGAGTATACAAGTTTCCATGAAATACTGTAATTAAAGATGGCAAAGATGGCATTTTAAAATCAAACTTTCACTGGGTATTTTCCTTTCAAACACCTTTGCTTACTAGTACACCTCCTACCTGGACTGACACACTGAAGTGTTTCCAGTTAATAATGCACAAAATTAGTTCTTTAAGTATTTGTTTCTACTAAACATGATTTGTAATAGATTCTGGAAGAAAAAAAAACAGGAAGCTAATTTTAAAGGATAAGATGTTTGTCACTGTACCTTTCCTAACAAATAATTGTTCTTACTAAGTAACTGTGGAGAAAGCCGTGAAGAACTAAGTTTCTGAAGCCTCCTGAATATGCAAGTGTTTTCTAATTGTTTATATAAAGCTCTGTGACCATCGCAGGCCACACAGGCATTCAAAATGCTGTCTGAAAGCCTTTTTTTCCCCACTTCACAGATTTCAAACAAGTATTCAACTCAAGTTTTATAGATCTGGAGCAGAAAGATGCAACTTCACAACCAACTATTTAAGCAGACCTCCCTACCAGTACTGGGAAGTAGGAATCTTTCCCAAAGGGTTTACTGGAGTATCTGCGCTATCAAGTTCCCATTCCCAAACTTCTGCTTCTGAAGGTGGCTACTGACGCAGCTTCTTCCCCGCCAACATCACTCCCCTTCAACCAAATGCAAGAGCAAATGAAGTAAACAGAGAGAAACAGCTGTCTTCCACATACAAAAGAAAGAAGGCAGGGAAGGAGAGAAAAGGGGGAAGTGTTTAAATTCAGGCATTTACTTACTGAAACACAGAAAAACACACACATACAGGCACCACGTTGGCAGAAATCCCAGCAGTCAGGGCTGTAGAGCTTTGCTTCCAGCCAGCATTTGCCTCAAGCTTCACAGGAGCTTTCTCCCTCTCTCACGCGCATACAGAAGCGTACTGAAGATCGCTCTCAACTGCCAACCAAAGTGTATCTCAGGTTTAATGAAAGTGTAATTCATTATAATAAGAGCCAGCATAACATAAACATATGCCGGAAAAACAGGCTTAGCGTAGCACCACAACAGACGCTAGTTTTGATCCAGTACAACCAAACACTTGCAGACCACAGAAAAAAAAGTGTGTGTGCAATTCCTTTACGCAAAAGCAAAACACGATTTGCACCAGGTAAAATTTGGACCCGTAAAAAGTTCTATCAAATAGTGGCTACACCAAGTAGACTTCTCTGTTGGAAAAGGTCACAAGGTACCTGCCTGCCAGTTCGGGCATTTTCAGAAGTGTCCCTCAGTTGCAGGTACTGCAGGACGAGGGTACAAAGACAGTGAAGAGAAGAACCACCCGTGCAACACCCTGACACAACAGGAAGAGGAACTACTAGTACAGGTCCCAAAATAATTCTTAAGAGTGCACATCAGTTCAGTTGTCTTTTCTTCCAAAGGGGTGAGGGGTTGGGAAAAAAATGCACCAGTATATTTATAAGATAATGAAGCAGCCACCTACATAAAAAGTTATGACCAATCATCATTTCTTTGTTTTTCACCACCCTTCACATATTGTGGATACTGAAAATGAAAGCCCACAGAACAATTCACTTCATAGTAACAACATCGTAAAGTATATATTAGTTTTAGGTGCTACTATTCACCCCATTATCAACTAAGGCCAAAGTTAGGGAAGAAACATTACCACTTCCAAAACCAAGGATCCAAAACTGGGGAAGTTAACTTACTAATTTGTTAACAGACATCAGAAAGCTTGAGTGTCTTCAATGTCTTTCTCATGGATTTCAACATTTCACATAATAACTGACATACAGTTGTTTGGGTTTTTTTAATTTTTAAATAATTATCCATTAATTCTTAACAGTGTTTAAAAACGTGGTAATGGTTTAAAAAAGAAAAAAATCAGTAAGTTCCCTCATGGTTTCAAGTCTATCTTAGTAAAACTAAAGCATTCAAGGTATTACCCAATTTAGAAACACACTTCAGGAAAGAGACAGCTCAAAATATCAACCACAGACGTCACAGGCAAAAAGAGACTTTATAAGCACAGCAATTCCTGACATTCACATTTGATATTCTTCTACCTGCCAGACTAACTTTGAAACAGGTTCGTAAGCCAGGGGTAATAGGCCCTGCCAGACCTGCACACGAGTCAGACAACATGTTTTCACAAGGTGAACTTTTGCCACCCTTCCCTCTGGGAGAAATTCCATCGAGTTCACTCCTAGGAAATCAGCTCCTGCCCCTACTCCTTTTACTGACTTCCCACTGCCACCTCTCCTTCTGCCTGGTTTAGTCTCCACTCCTCCCCATTCTGTAACTACTCCCACCTTTTAACCTTCTCCTTGGGTACCACCACCTCCATCTTCTTCCCCTCGCATCCCCCCTCCCCAGTCTGCTTTTTGGATGCAGTCCCACCACTCCTCCTCTGACCCACACCTGTTTCTTCCCATGTCTAGAATCCTTCCACCTCCACGCAGAGCATCAGCATTGCAGTATTTTTTGTTCTTGAAATATTTCAGTGGAATAAAGAAGTGTTAAAATAGATAATAAATTTGCAAGCATTCCTAAAGAGTTCTTTTCTGAACAGCTTTGCTCGCTACAAAGGTAAAAAGCACAGGTTAGTTTGTTGTAACGTTATGTCCCAGTTCACCTATCTCGCCATATGCCACTATTTAACCTAGAGGCGTTGTCATGTAAGAATAACCCGAATGAAGGCCAAGAATAAACTACATTCTGTCCTTAATTTTAGTAAAATAAGAGGTTACAGGTAACAAGAAAAGAACTAAATTTCTCGGAGGAATGCTGTGATTCTTACTGTTGGAGGAAAACAGCCTGATCCGTTCTTATTTTTTTCAAATTCCATTTTTTCCTTTCAAGAAAAGGCTTCTCTGCAAACATGACTAGCTGTTCTTTGATTTTTCTGGAGAAAGCCTCAGCTGAATGGGAGAGGATCTTTAGAATGCACATAAAAGACATAGGTTCAAACAAAAGCTGAATTCTCAACGAGCACAGGTTTATTTTTGTAAACAACAGAAACTTGAAGCTGAAAAAGATCTTATCCCTTTTAATCATGTAATAAGTTTTTCTTAGCTTCCCAATTTTCAAGCTACGTGCCTACAATAAGCAAACCTGTATTGACAAAAGTCTCTATAAAAGCACACAAAACCTCTATTTGATGTAACAGTGAATTCATCTCACCTTTGTCCTGGGTTTGCCAACGCCTATAGGCAAAAATTGTTCTGATAAATATAGAAAGAGGTAAACTTCAACACAAAACCCTAAAAATAAAACTTTAAGTTTTTAAGAACTTTTTCAGTCAGCTGCCCAAAAAGCATTAGTCCTACGGCAGAGTTAAAGACATACCAAATTCTAACACCCAAACAGCTTATTTACTGAAGAGTACTTCTGTAGAAGCCAAACTAGTTAGACTGACGCAAAATTGCTCAAATACCATCCTTGGATTGATTTTTAAAACAACTTTATTTGGTAAATGAATAACCTAAATAATATAAACCTTTTAAAAAAAAAATCAATAGAAAATTGTAAGTATGTTCAGAACTACTGAAATGAAAAAGGAAAAAAGGCAAGAAAAGTAAGCAAATGCCTGTGCTGGGATAATCAGGTGATTTTAACCAGCAATAACTGTTTCTTAAGCATAGACATATGAATAAATAGACACACATGGAGAAAGACATATTTACGTAATTTTATAGCACTCAAAACCAGTACCTTAGTGCCAAATGACTATGTAGTCATCACAAAGTACCAAAAACATCAAGTCAAAAATTCTCATTGATTAGAACAGGTGAAGAGTCTGAAGCCCATGACCAAGTATGTCTCCCAGTATCATACTGAGATTGCCACACAGATCCATTTTCTCATGCACTTAAAAATAAGGTAGGTAACTTAAGCTTCCCATATACTATCCAGCTTAAATCTGTTTTGGGGATAAAGCCCTTAACTTCCCAGAGCTCAATGAACTCACAAAGCGTAAGTAACTAGTCCAGTGAAGTATTCTAAGCAGAACAAAAGAAAATCTCAAATTCTTCAGCATTTTCAAACTGAGGAGTTTTCCCATATCTTGTTTTACGTCATAATACAGAAGATTCAATAGTTAACTGACAATGAACTAATTAAAGGTTACATTTAAATGCATCGATTATACATACAGCCCTATATTCTAGGTAAAGTTTAGTTATTGCATAAATAAATACTACACCCAAACCAAGCATTGTTTCAGAAAAGTCTACTGACAGAGTTCCCATCAGGTGACGAGGAAGGGCTATCTGTGCATATTTTCAACATTAAGTAAACAAAATCAGACTTTCTCCCTACTAAAGAAAGGAAACACTTTAACAATGTAACCAACCACGTCTCATAGGAACATATACAATACATTATGGCATTACATATTTTTTTACTCCAAATAACAAACAACACCTTTTGTCATTTGCATTCACAAGGGATGGGGAGGATGTGGGGGAAGGATTCTGTCATTACGAGTATCAGAATTCTACTAATCCAAAAACCACAAAAAAGAGTCCAAGTCCTAGCTAGCATCAACTTACTAACACAACCCTATACAAAACCAAAACCACCTTATGCAATGGAAACAACTCCTTACCTTTCCCTGTTTCAGAATATCTTCTTAAAGCTAGAACAAACCCAATGTCATCAGAAAAAAAAAAAAAAAAAAAAGAGTATGTGAAATAGTCACCATTTGGTATTTACTTATTCTGAAAACGAATGTAAAC
The DNA here is from genome assembly GCF_028500815.1 of Rissa tridactyla. Lineage (NCBI taxonomy): Eukaryota > Metazoa > Chordata > Aves > Charadriiformes > Laridae > Rissa > Rissa tridactyla. The sequence continues at coordinate 148,270,446 of NC_071466.1, forward strand.
ATCCCAAGAAAAATAGTGTCCTTTAAAAATAATCACATTTCAATGCAGTCTGTATCCTGAGTCATTAGTTTGAAATGCCAGTCCAAGGAATGTTAAGATTTAGCTGACGATTATCTCCTCGACATTATCCCAATTTGATTATACAGTGTTTACTACATCAAAGCCAGAAAAAGCACAGTAATAGATTCAGCGACACGCCCACTTGGAACAGCCAAGACCTATTATTAAAGAACCATAAGAATAATTTTCAAAAGGTTTTTATTTTCAAACACAGTCTAGCATAAGATCTTACCATAAAGCAAGGTTGTTAAATATTTTTATTCAACCCACATATTTGAAGCTGTGCCTCAGAAGTGAGGTGAAATAATTTATGCGATCAGGAAACTTGACTATCCTTCTTGTCTAACTCTCTTATTGGACACGTTACAGAAATCCAACAGCCAAGTTTCACATGGCTGAATGCATCAATAGCCTGCCATTAACATTCACTCCCTTGTAACTCACACCAGAACATAAAAACAACATACATTTCAGACCTGTCCACGAACAAGTTTTCAACATTTTTAGTTTTAACATAGTTTTGTTATGCTCTAATGAACATAATAGACATTAATATTTGGTGAATTGGAACATTCAAACAAGCAGGTTGCAGTTAAAAATCCACGTGTGGGGGTGCCTGTATGGCACAAGGTCACAACAACCTGGCCTGTTTCCCACTCATGAAGTGGGAAACAGAAGTTTAGAGTCAGACAACTAGAATTATTATAATCAACACATCATCCGGAGTTACACTGCCGAGGATTACAAGATAGCGATTACAATGTTGTCACCCTGCCTATGTTAGCTCTCACATCGCCTCTAGCACTGGTAGGGCTGAATGCGAGACAGCTTTAAAAGGAGAAGCTGTCATTGGGCAGAAGTTTAAATTCAGCCTGAGAGGCTACACAACAAACACTTAGTATTTAACTAAGGATGCCAAACTGGTTGTACCATATGAACCTTTCAGCAGGCTTGACAGCACTACCCCTGCTATCCTCCTACACCTATCAAGTCACAGAGAAGTGTTGTTTGTGCAACATGTTTTCAAAGATGCAGCACAACTTTTAAGTATCAACAGAGCTATTTAGCATTGAGTATCAGCAAAACAATCAGCTTAATGTACATTCTAACAGTTATGATAACACCTTGAACACAAGATCTTATAACACAAGAGTACACAAACAACCTGCCACTTGGTAAGTTTGTGCATAAGCGCATCAGTCACTCTACATTACCTGTCCACACGCTTTTTTTTATTCCAAGAAAACTCCAGTTGCTATTTTCCAGTTACTATAGCTAACACTTTGTTTATAGGCTTACTCTATGAGAACAAGTTCCATCTGAAAGCATAGAAGAATTTCTTTTAATATTATATGCACACACAAAACCAGCTTTCTTGAATTTTCACTCATCTTCATTTAATAATCTGAACAGAACACTGGAGGTGACATCCTTAGTACATTCCTGTCCTCAGTCTGGTGTAGTTCTTGTCAATTGCTATACAACACTAGCATAACATAAATGACAAGAAGGCAGAATAGAACAGTAAAACAAACATGTCACCTATTAATAAGAATATCCTTTCTAGAGAGCCCAGCACCAGGTCTGACCAGATTTTTAGAGCATTACCCTTCAGTAAATATTTTTTATTTTGCTTAGGATCAAATCAAACATGTTCCTATATAATATAAACCCTGCAACAGATACGTAACACCCATCTCACAACCACAATGCAATTTACACAGAGCAGCTACCTTTTGCTCAACACTAAGACACAAAAAAACCTATCTGCAGCCTATGATCTCTGTAACTATTAGTAACCTTCACTCATACAAGTTATACCACTGATGACTCTATTCATTTAAAGATGGTAAACCAAACACACAGCACAGTGAGTAAAAACTCCCAAATTAATCGAGAAAAACCTTAAAATTGCTAAATCACAGAAAAACAAGCGTATTAACTGGACAAATATACAAAGGTGCCACTTTAACATTTTTCAGATAAGGACGGTCTGACTGTCTGGAGAGGAAAAGTTTATAAGAAGTTTGTACACATCTGATCTACACAACCTCTGGACTTCTACAGAAGAGATCTATTTCCATGCCTCTCATTCAAAAGAGACAATACAGCAAGTCTACCACAGTGGACACGCTTCTCAAAACATACTAAAACACTAATAAAAAAAGTAACAAGGATCAATGCTAGGAGCAGAAACAGGAGGTCTGCAAAGAAAACAGCCCCACTAAACGTTCAAAGTGGCTTTAAACAACATAATTACTAGGGAACAGGGCTGAATCAAGACTCTTCTCCCAGTGACAAAGTAAGATCTTGCCACTCTGAAAGCATTTCTGGCACGACAGTGTATATACACAAGTGTCAAACAGACAAACTCAAGGTATTCTCAACTTGAAAGGACATTTGTTGCTAGATTGTCAGTCACAGCAGAAGTTTCATTTGAATCTGAATCCTTAAGCAGCTTTAATTAAAAGTATTAACACAAAAACTCAAGAAATTGTTTTAGCTGGGCAGAATTCAGTAAACAGAGGACTACATACACTATGACAAGCTTGAATACTCCTTTTAGATTTACAGCATAACATTTAAATTCATTTTGGAATACACTCAAGATTACAGCAACATTTAGACAAACTAATTGAAAATTATAGTATTGTGACAGATAAACATTCAACTTACTTTACATAATATCTTGCACCTTCAAAAGTATAAGCTTCCTCCCAACCTGTGGGTAAGTCTGGAAAACAAGTAGCAAAACATTCCAATTAACTTTTGAAACGATGCTAGCCATACTGGTCTACTCCCTAAAACTAAGGTAGTTAAACTATTGTGTGTCTCATTCCACGGATTGAAAGCTTTAGTCTACAAATAAATATTTTAGAACTGGCTCACAACACTGTCTCAGTTTAAAATTTGTAATGTGAAGCTACATGCACGAAAATCTGATTTCGATTTCTCATTTTCAAATAATAACAGTAAGGGTTTAAGTGTACCCTTATTTAAAAATGTTCCTTCCTTTGACCAGGACCTAGAACTCACGGTCATTGCCAGATCTTTCTGCCTTGAGCTTCCATAGCATCAAACTACCTGACAGGAAAAAAATCTAAACAAAAATCAGCTTACTGAGTTTGCGTTACATGCAAGTCACAAGTATCTTAACATGCATGATATCAACTACACCACAAGAGTATTAGCATTATATTAGCATAATTCCACCACTGTTGTGACTAACAAGTCCTCCTGCAGTGTTTACAACTCTATTTGATTTTACGTGAAAATAATTTTCAATGCAAATCTAGTGGAGGAAGTGGGTACATCTTTTCCTTCTCTGTTATCATTCTTAAGAGAGTCAGGAGTCCACATATAAAAAAAACCCCACCACTAATGGTCAATTTTTTTTTTCACCAATAACAGCTTCCTGTTGTAATGGAAGCTCTGAAAATGCTGGGCACCTCCACGCAACTCTAGATACATCATTACCTTTAAAAGTTTGCCCCAGTTAATAAAAACAATAACTGATATGTAGGATACGCTCACTGAATTCTAAAAGCAAGAATGCATTTCCTAATTAAAAGAAAAAAATATCCAGATCATGTGATTATTTTTTCCCCCCAGTTTACTTATTTGCTCTGGCTGGCTTTTTTCTTTACTCCTGTCTTCTCTAAAAGAAAAACCAAGGTGTCTTTCGATAACAGCACAGGGCAAAGGACAGAAAACAGGAAGTCTCTCTAGCAGAAGTATTTATGGCTGCTAGAAGAACTTTGCAAAAAATACCTTTCCAGTGCTGAATATCTCAAGGAATAAAAAGCACTTCAATTCCTAATGGAAGGCAAAGCTTTCCGCTTTCTCTAGTAAATATCTCACCATATTATTTAATGAGGAGCTTTAGAATAATATTTGCTCAAAAAATGTTTCTTAAGAGAAGACATATTTTGAACATATTTTGACTAGGTTCCAAAACAATGGTCAGGGAAAAACAAGATATAAAACCCAGAATTAATCTCTTTGATTACATCTATGTACGAAGAGATTCATTAACGTACACATGAATGAGGAAAACTACAGAAAGAGGTCTGTTTTGCAGACACTTCAGTATCTGATTGACAAGTCATGGTCAGCATATCCAAGGTTGTGCCTCGCTCTTATGTTCAGAAACAAGTTTAATTTACCTGATAACAACTCTGCTACACTACATACAATACTCCAGATACTCAAAGGCAAACTGCATTTCCTTTAGAAGGCACTTAACGGCAGAAACAAATGAGACACTTCGCAAATTTCTGGGAAATCACCATCAGTCAGAGACACTGGTGATAGTTTAAAAAAGGAATTAATACTCAGCTAATATTAGTGTCCAACAAGCAAAGCACTTCACATACATCAGCCCCCGTGCATACTGCTGTAGATGAAGGCCAGTTCCTCAATTAATCTGAGTACTGAAAGCAGGGAAAAGAGGAGCCTGATAGCAATCAGTAGTTCTATTTCCCGGCATTAAATGACTTCTTACAAACAACAGCCCTTCATTGCAGATCAAACCGCTGGAGTTTTAATAGCCAGAAAACTGTGCTTTTTAAACTATTCCCAACTCAAAAAAAACCCACAAAAAAAACCAGAAAGGCTGCCCACAGTCTTCGAAAAGGCTGCTTCTGATTTCTTAATGTGTAAGTATTAACCAAACATAAAAAGCAAATAATCTGATATAGTCCAATTCACTTGCAGATTTTCCTGCGATTATCCAAGTGATTACATACATAAAAACAACTGCTCTTATTACTATACTCCACCACCTCCCAGTGGCATATGCAGCCTGTGTGCAATTCCAGCAGTCGGAGTTTGGCTCCGGGTCTCCAGAGTGTCTGCTGTAAATCCTCCTCCTCCTCCAGCACCTCCTGCTGCTACTTCTCCAGAGTGGAACAAACAGCGGTAGCAAAGACGACCGATTCCACCCTCCTCCCTGCAAGTTATTCCTCATGTTTCAGTCCCTTTTCCTTCTACCTATTCCACCTCTTTCAGTCACTTAGAAACCACCCACACTCTCAGCCTAGATGGAAGTAAAGGGAGGAAAAGGGTTTCTAGGTGACTACGTTTAGTGGAACCAGCCTCTACATTCCCAGTATACCTATCATGGTTATATCTAGGTACTGCTGGAAACAGAAATAAGACCAGTTGGTTTAATGCTGAACTGAGAAAGGATGCTATGCAGGTGAGCATAACCGGGGCAGCCTGCAAGAAGCACGAGAGAAATAAGGCATTCTCTAATGGGAACTGTACAATATTATAAGGGTGATGCAAGGCAACAGAAAGAAAGCGAGGAAAAGAGAAATTACACGGACACGGAGGGAGAGCACGGGTGCAAAGGAAAGCGTCTTAAGAAGGAGACGCGGAGCACGCTGATGGCAAGCTGGACGCGCAAAGGCTGCACCCTAATGTCATTCCTGCTCACCCCGGGGGCGAGCAACTGCGAGAAGTGAGGGGGGCGCGGGAAGCGCGGCGTGAGGAGTTCTCTCGGGCGGCGGCGGCACCCGGGTGGTTTCCAGGCCCGGGGGGCTCGGGGGCAGCGGGGCGAAGCCGGAGGCGCTGCCCTCGCCCGCGGGGAGCGGTGGGAGCGGGAAGGGGTGGCGGGGCTGAGCCCGCCCCGGGGCTGGGGCAGGCGGGGGGCGGCGGGTTCGGCGAGACCCCGGGGAGCCGGAGGAGGGCGGCGCTGGCCGGGCGGGGGCGGCCGTGCCGGGGAAGGGCCGGGGGGGCCCCCACCGCCCCTCGTCCGGGGGTCCTACCTGCGCTGCGGCGGTGCCCGGTGATCACGGCCTCTCCGGTGAGCGGGTGCAGCCAGGTCGTGCTCTTCGCCTCCTCGCTGCGGGGACGGACACACGGACCGAGTCAGTCAGGCAGGCGCAGCCCCGCCGCCGCCGCCGCCTTCCCCCCCTGCCCGCCCCTCCCGGCCCCCCGCCCAGCCCAGCCCCGCTCCCCTCCTCGCCGGCCCCCCACTCACTTGATGAAGAAGACGCGGCCGCCCTGGCTGATCCCGTAACTCCAGCTGCCGGGCAGCGCCCGCAGCCGCTCCGCGCTCAGCTCCGCCGGGGCCGCCATGGCCGAGCCGCCGCCGCTACCAGCGCAGCCGGGGAGAGCCGAGGGGAGCGGGGAGGGAGGGGGGGGGGGGAAGGGGGGGACGGCGCGGGCGCGAGCGAGCGCGTCCCCGCCGCCGCCGCCGCCAACACCTTGGGGAGGGGGAGGGCGCAGCGCGAGGGGGAGGGGGCGCAGCGCCCCGCCCCGCCCCGCCCCGCGCGGGCCCGCCCCGCCCCTCCCGCCGCGGGGGCGCGCGCGGCGCCCCTGGGTGGCCGCCCGCGGGGGCGCGCCCGGCGCGGCCGTTGGGGCGGGGCGGGGGCGGGTTCCGGCGGGCGGGGGAGGGAGCCCCCGCCGGTGGCCGGGGGCGCGGCGTTGGGGGGCGGGGGGCGCCGGACAGCTCGGCCCTGGGCGGGGGCGGAGGGCTGCCCGAAGGGCGGTGAGGGGCCCACCGACGGGTGGGGAAGGGCGGGCTGCAGCCGGGGACGGCAGTGCGGAGGCCCCGGCGGGCAACGGTTGGAAGGAGGGGGCCTGGGCGGGACGGCGCGGGCGGGAACGGTCCCGTAACGGTCCGAGGAGCTGGGGGGGGCTGAGGCGGTTTCATCCCGCAGGGGACAGGGGGGGATGAGTCCGGCGGTTCTGGCCGGGGGGTGGGGGGTGTCGAGAGGGTGGGTTCCGCCCGGGGCTGCCGGCGGGCACCCCGAGTCCCAGCGGCCCCAACGACCGCCGCCTCCGGGAGTCGCTCTTCGGGTCTGTGAAGACGCGCATTCCTGCAGGAAATTAAAACTTTTGCCGAATTTCCTCCAGGGGTGTAAACGTTGTTCTCATACCCTCCACTGTAAGCTTTTTTTTTTTTTTTTTCAGTTTCTTATATAAAGGTGTAGTCTTCAGAAGCAAGAGTAAAGAGATTTTTTTTTTTTCTTCATGTAAACAACCCCGTCTGAAGTGTGTGGCTGTCCTCCAAAAGAGATCTAGGGTATGACATGCATACATGGTTTCAGTGTTCAGGGAGGTGGTAGTAATTCAGGTAAAATCCACGTCTGCAAAAATGAAAGTGTGCGTCTGTACTTTTATTCACATGAATAATCTGTTTGCGTGTGCATTTATACGTAGCTATGCACACCTTTTATTTAAGTTATAAATGAGAAGTGTAAATTACTAAAGCTGTGTTGTGGCCATGATATTTCTAGGAGAATCTCGCCTGACAAAACCGCTCTCTGAATGAGGAGTAAAGCTGGGAAGCCTGATGGTGTTCCTGTGTCCGCAAAAACATTTGAAATTCACAGCTGACGGTATTCCGCGTAGCAGCTTTGTCCTCTCTCCCGTCCTGAACACCTTGGGGAAAAATAAAATTTGACATAACAAGTTGCTGTGTGGTTTGGTCCCCACCACACCACATGCAGCCAAAACCTTAGAACCCAGTTGCACCACACAAGATATTCCAGACCTGAAGAGCAGTCAACCTGCAGGCAGATCTTAAGTTATCTTTAAGTAACTGGATGCAAGATAAGAATTCCTCCCTGTTCAACAATAGCCTGCATTTCCACTCATCACCGACAGCACCTGAGATTTATAGTCTACTAGAAAGAAGATAGGCTGGAGAAAACGCAAGTTACTCTATAAACAGTTCTCTTCTCTCCTAAGACCAAGAGCCCTTGGATGATGAGTAAAAGTGAATAATGGTTCTTGCTCTGAAGGGCTGTGGAAAGCTGCCTGGCAACAGCGTGGGGGAAATCGCATGCGTTTTGGGCTCCTGAGGCGACAGTGGTCGTATCCTGATACCTCCTTGCACAACCTGACTAAAGCAGAGAGTGAGTGTTCTTCATCTCCAGACCACCGAATGCCTTTCACCATGCAGAATCCATTTTCTTCTCTAGCAGAGGAGGACATGCAACACAGCTAGACTTATATTGGCCCAGATCCATAAATTAGTTATTTAGGTAGGATTTAGGTGCATAAATCCTGCCTAATCCCAGCATGTGCTTTGCCAAATGCCCTCCTTAGGCAACTGAATTTTGCCAGTACCTTACCTTGCAGCCTTCTCTCTGCTTTCAGTGTGTTTAGAATTCCTGCCATCTTGGTAAAACCAAGAGTGCAGTACCTGAAGTATGTCAGAGCCTGGATGAATTCTCAGGCAAGACATTCGTCTGAGTGCCGCAGAGGCCTGATAAATCAGCCGCATTTGGGCCACACCTCAGAAGGACTTAGAAGATTAGTTTCTGTGTAACTCACAGCAAACAGGCTGGTGGCAGAGTCACCACCAGGAACACTACCGAAAACCTCTTCAGCCTGGAGGATGAAGGGCATTTAAAACCGTGTCATTCGCTTCCCAGGAAAGCGCTTTTGCTCCAAGCTATAAGCTAGTCTGGAGCTGAGACTATTCTATGAGTGTACAGAAGGTGCTCCTCCTCCCCCTTTGAAGTCACATTACTTTGCAGAGATAATTATTGGGCTATAGGGTGGTGACATGACTTGCTGATCTCATGAATAGGAAGCTCATCCCGGGAGTGATGGAACATCTTGGTTCTACTCCATTGTTCAGGGACTTTTATGTATTTTATGTTAAGCAGTCATCAAATAAAATTCGGTGTTAGTTATGGAACGCATGGAAAGCACATTACGACTGTATTTACAGGAACTAATCCTGCAAGATGCCATGCACCATGAACTCGCGGTGATTTCTGGGAGCCCAGAGTTCTACCATTTTGTGGAATACATCTCATGAACTACAGACAGCGTGAGGGAAACCACACCTGCACCATTTCCACAGGCTGGTGCCGGCAGTTTTTTTCTTTCTGAAGGCTGCTATTGATTCCATAGTTAAAACTTTTGCTTCAAAGTTAGTCTAAAAGTTTGATAAAAACAAATCACACATCGAGTTTTCACAAAGTTCAATAAGAGTACATCTTTTCTACAGTCAGATAAGTGCTTGAGTGCTTTTAGAAGAGAGACTCGAGAATAATTTTTTTTAAAAAAAGCCATACCACCAAAGCGAGTAAAAATATCTTTTAAAAGCAGTTTATATCACCGTAACAACTTCATGCGTAATTTAAGATACTACATATTATACCTTTCACATAATTTTTTTTTTGCTGTAAAAATGAGCTAATGATTCCAAATGCGAAACTGGTGAATCTGGTTTATGAGACTCGGAGAAATCCGTCAGGATGCTCCCATCTGGCCAAAGCTTTTTTTCCCCAGAAGAGTTGAAGACGAACTGTTGAAGTGGTGACCGCCATGGATGCAACTGTTCTCTGCTTTCTGCATGTATGGCCTGATCTACCTGCTGCTCCCATCACTGATGGGAGGTGGATGGAGGATGCGGAGCAAGTTGTTAATCTGTGTGTGAGACAGAGCCACCCATCACCGGGAGTTTGGGATAAAGTAAAAACCCGGCTCCGCTGGGCTTTTTCCCATGGTTCTCCATTCCGACTCCACCTTTTTTCCTTCCTCTTTCACCTCCCTGTGACAGTAGCTTTCCTAGCAACTCCCTCAGGGTCAGGGAGTACTAAGGGAGCAGTAAGTTTATTGATGTTTAAACAAAAATAAATTTGGCTCAATAATGTATTCATAATCAAAATATTTAAAATTCCTGAGGCAAAAGAGCCCTGCCCACAAAACAATGAATCCCTTTAAATGAGATTAATTAAAAGCCAGCATTGGGAGAACATTCATTGAATAAGACTCAGAGAAATCCACCCACACCTCTCCCAACAGGTAGGAGGTGACAATGAACATGTGGTGAGCGAAGGAAAAAGGGACTACATCTAAGCATAGCATCTGACAAAGCCAATAGCCTCTGAAGCAGGGAATGGACTGAGTCCTGACACTCCACCTAAAACCTCCTCACAGAATTCTCTTCGTCAGAGTTGATTCTGTGTGTTCTGTCAATATGAATCAAATTGCATGAGGTTATGTCATAGAGTCTGTGACTTTACATTTTTTATGCTATTTAACTAGCAAGACAACGTAACACGTGACATTGCAAGAAAAGACCATTGCTGGGCGTGCAGTTTTATGTTGCACATTCTCATGAGGGAGCTGCTTCGGGAGGATGCGTTCCTTTTTGACCCATCCCTAAATGTGAGTTTTTGTTGTCCCTAGCCCTGCAACAGCCCATTCAGCAATTGAGCTGATCTAGTAGAAAATAAATCACAAATCCTCTCAATTCATTTCCCATCAGATCAGTAAGCTGATCCAACTCGTCCTGAGGTCACTTGATAACTAGATCAACATATGGTGTGGGAAGAGAAGAACCATTCCTTTTAGGCTACATTCCTTAATGGCAGAGGAAGGGGAGAAATCAACAAATACACTGATTGACGTTCTCTGGAGTTGGGTATGTCTGTGTAGATGAAAGAAACAATTAGCCTAGGTCAGAGGAAATAAGAAAGAGGAAAAAAATCTGTCTGCCACAGCCTCTGGAGACAGCGCTGTTGGTACAATGGAGCTTCTCCTTTGCTCTAATTAAAGAGCCTGATAACAGTTCAGGGCTCCTGCTTGGTAGCTCTGAAGACTGCAAGTTTTTCTAGGGGTCATTGGTACAAGTGGCACAGTAGTCCTCTTCTGGGTTAGTGTAAAGCATCAGTCTGACTGAACAAGCGTTGGGTCATTAGCCTCCCTGTCATCAGCACAAGATATCCTAGCAGACTGTTTTCACAGGCTATGAGATACAGAACTAAAGCCTGCGCTTACTCAGGCAGCGGAAACAAAGCATTTGTTTTACAGTTTAATAAATTTTGCAATCTGTGCTTGACATAAAGAACAGTTTTGCTCATTTAAAGGCTTTTCTTAAATCTGAAATTAACGATATCCAGGTATAGCTATGTTGTGTGAAAATTTTGTTACCTTTGGGACAGTGAATCCTTATATGAGGCCGATTTCTTTTAAAGATCCTGTCAGACTAATACAAAACAAACTCCAAAGCCAGAGAGTGAGATTGCTTTTCCCTGGCAGGCAACATCAGAAAAGCAAAAGGGCTTATTACTCTCCGAATCAGCATCATCTTCCCAGAATCATATTGACCATTCAGTGCAATTCTGAACTGAGAACAGTCTTTGTAACAAGTCTCTTTTCAGAGACTTTTTTACCTTGCTGTCATAGAATCATAGAATCGTAGAATGGTTTGGGTTGGAAGGGACCATGAAGATCATCTTGTTCCAACCCCCATGTCTATGTTACGTATACCATGATGAGCTTCCAGCCTGAAATGATGGATACCGTAATCAGGACCTTCAGGTTTCTTTTACTGATAGTATAATATTCAATATCTCAAAAAAGATTGAGGCCTCAAGATCAAGAGCTGCTTTGCTGGAACCTTCTTTTCTTCCTTTTCACACCATTTCACAGCCTTCTTGTTTAGGAAGCCCTCAAGCCTACTGTAACAATGGTTGTCTGTGACTTTTCACACGACAGTCAAATTACACTTTTAAATCACATTTATTACCAGGATTAGTTTAAAATAATATTACAAAGGAAGGAATTTGTGAGGAAAATACAGTGATCTCAATATCCTGCTTGTTCTCCCACTAGCAGTTGTTAGCCACGGCTGGCTGAAGCTAGGAAATTTCATCTTTCAAATAACCCTCTCATTTGACTCATGCAGAAGAATATCATATACAGTACAATACAAATAAATTCTCTCTCAACTGGCTCTTCTGTTTCACAGATCTCTTCAGTATCTGGTAGACTTCAGCATGTGCTTTTCTTCACACAGTTCTCTACATTGCTGCTGTCCAGCTCCTCAAAAACCTGCTCTGTTTCAAATTCTAGGAGATGCAGAAGGTTTCTCTGTTCTGGAAGAAGCAGGAGATGACCTGTGTTTCTCCTAAGAATTGTCTTTGTTCAGTAATTCTTGAACAAATGAGGAGAAACTTCATGTGGAATATCTGGAAGGGCTTCACCTGTGTTTTGCATTATGTAAAACACAGAGCCCTATGGCTGCAAGGGCTTTCACTTATGTGATCTTTTCTCATGTGCATTCCTCCCCCCTCCTCTTCCCTTTTTTTTTTTTTCCTTAATGGGGCTAGTAAGGATTTGCACTATCTTTGTATTTAATACTACCAACTATATAATGAACTTTAGGCTATGCCCGTTAAACTTTCAGCAACTGTTAGTCTGCTTTCAGAGTAAGGCAAAATAATAGCGTGTTTCACCCTTGAGATTTTTGTAGGCACCCCTGTTGCAATCTTGATGACATTTTTCATAAAACCATTATGTTGTGGATACCTTGGCCGTGAAGTGCTCTAAGTGATACTATTTTTGCAAGGCATTTAACATCATAATCCAATCATGATCCATTTTCTGTAATTACCACAGTTGGTATAATACGTATGTCAGTCTTTATGGACTAGACATAAGATTACCAGTGTAGCGGTGATATTCTTTAATAGTGTTACAGCAGAATAACAAGAAAAGTAATCTATTTTTAGTCTGTAATTTTCTCAGCATCATAGGCAACTCCAGGCTACCTCTTAACTTGTTGATCTAAAGTTTCCTTGAGTATATTTAGATATGAGCTAGTATCTGTTCCAACATTTGTTATGTTGTTAACACCACTCACCTTTTGTCATCCTAGCACTTTCTTTCTGGCCCAGTCTGTTTATTAGAAATTCTGTTCTTATTTTGCTATATTTTCGTGTATTTCAGCTTTCCTATGCACATCTTTTTCATTTTATCTTCACGAACTCCTGTTCTTCCATAGTTTCTGCTCTCCCAATAGGAGGTAAGACAGAGTTTTGTTCTTTCCCATTTGTTTCCTTTACACCTGATTTATATTTTACTCACAGTAAGAATATTTTGTTCACTGCATGACATGAGTTTTACCTACTTGTGCTGGATAGGTATATCACTGAAAAAAACGTTACTGAAACTTCACTTGCAAAATTGCATCCAACTCATATTCATTGTATTTCAGGTACTGGGATTGGATTTTTCTGAGAAAATGAAGGTGTCTCCCAAGGCCACTTTTACAGCAGCGGTCGGCTAGTCAATATAGTCAATGTAGTCAATGTAGTCATTATAGTCAATATAGTCTGTGGTGCATTTCTTCTTATCCTGATGTGGGTACCTATACCCATCCACTCAGTTGAATCACATCTTGAACTGTTCCAACTACATTGAGTAGCGCTCCACTAACAACAATGGGATTCTTCCCCAGGCAGAAGTAGAGACCTGTATTGTAAACTGTTTTGTTCAGAGGAGACAAATCCCATCTGAAACATAAGTATCATTTGAACAGTTCCCACACAGAGCCCCCCGTATAGAATATTTCTTTTAAAGACACTTGTAGTTACAGATGGGAAGCTTTTGCAAAATGTTTTTGCTTCTTATCAATATAGCTGTGCATTTTCTTCCAATCAGTCTCTTCCATTATCTCTTAAAAATTCACTCTGGGTGACTGCATTTTTTAGACTTCACCTCTGAATCTTCAGATTTGTTCTGCTTCTTCATTTTGTGACGTAGCTCTGTAGCATCAGATGGCTTCCTTTTCAAAATTTGTGATCAGATCTAGATCTGCTCTGCAGCCAAGTTAATTCTCACAGTCTTTACTAAGCTAAAACTGTGTTCTTCTAGAAGGCTTTTTCTGTGGTTTGGGTCTCTTGATCCCTATAGTTTTCTGATCACGGATCTGATTTTCAAAATTACACGATTGACAGTACTTTCAAACACTATAAGGGTCTTGAAAATTTTCCTTTCTGATTTCAGTTATGCAACTGCTGTGTCTCAAATATTTCAGTCTTTCCAAGAGCGCAATATTTTCTCAAATCTCTGTAGCACAAGATTTCTCATTTGCAATCTGGTGCTTCTGGTCTTGCAGTACTCAGAAAGAGAGTTACCTTAATTCATCTTCCTTTTTTAAGAAAAATTGTGTTATTTGCTTGAATCTCTCCAACCATACCCTTCATTTCTGGAGAATTTAATCTCTTTTGAACTTTTTTAGTTTCTGCCTCTTAATGTTCTCCACTTACCGCTTCTTCTAGTCCTTTATTTCTCTGTGCCATCTTTTGTTTTTACCTCTGCTAGTGCTCACATGTAAGGCTTTTAAGTTGCGTTAAAGAAAATGCTAGATTAGTGATAAAAAGGCATCTTTAATAATAAAAAAAAAAGGATAACATGGATAGAGAGGAAGTAATTTGTGAAGGAGAATTTAAAAATGCTCCAGTAAGCCAGTTGCTGGCATCATGTATCACTGACAATAGTTGCTGTATTGGAGAACGTTCCATACTCTTAAGGCAATGGGTCACTCGGTTACAGCCAGAAACCCACTGTTATTTGTCTTGCCAGTTCTTGCATAATCTCAGTTGCTAGTCTGTAGATTAGGTTTTATGGTGGCGTTGTTCTGTCATACCCTGTGTATTCTCATATACTATTGTCATTCAAATGGTTTTCAGCCTTTTTTTGATTTGTGGAGTGCTCTTTTCCAGGTGAAGCAGCAGCCCTGTGTGGCAGGGTTGTACGCACTGAAAACAGGGTTATCTTTCATTAGACACTTGGTAGTTCACGGATCACGCACAGTCTGTAGCTCCCTGGTTAAATGTTGCTGTTAATACATCTCCTTTTTTCCCCCAGTTATTTCCATTTGTCCCAGCTTGTACCAAAGGCTAACCCAGCTTGATTTGTAGTATTTTCCTTTTATCCTTATGCTTTCAGTTTTCTGAAATTAAATTTGCTTTATTGAGCAAATATCCATCTCAATGTTTTTCTACAGATTTTTGCGCATTTAAAATATCTTGTTTGAAGTATTTATTCACTTAGAGTTAGCATCCCTGCAGTCCCTGTTGGTGGTGGGTGTGTGTGTTTGTGTGTCCCCCAATTGTTTGGCATTAAATACCCTAAAGCTTCTGGGTTTTTTTTGACTTAAGAATTGCTGTTGTCTCCTGCATCAAGTTCCCTAAACTTTGTATTTCGGTTACCTCACCAGTCAATTCCCTTACCATCAGAAGAATCTTACAGAAAAATAGCACTGTATTCTGTGTGTTCAGTATTTTAAATACTGCTTTCCCCTAGCACATCAATTTTCTTTCCCTTTATTTCCTTTCTGCCTCATTGCTCTGCTGCTCCCACTAGCTTCACTTTCTCATTTTTCCTCCCTTTTTCAACTTCCTTTTTCTACCTCTGAAATGGCTGATGCCCATTCTGCCTGGAACTCTACTTCCTCGTCATCATCTTTGCCTCTCCCAGTATTCCCCTTTAACTCAACCTCTCTTTCCCTCCATTTACACTTCTGCTCCTTCTAGAGAGGACCAGCATAGCACAGAAGCAGGTAGAAGCTGTGACAGAAGGACCTTTTCTCTTTGTTTTCCCTGAAGGCTGCATCTCCTCTCCAACGCTGGTTACGCACCTGCCCTCTCTTGTGATAATTTCCGCAAAACTCTGCACCTCCAGCTAGTCCCCAGAGGAGCCTGATGGGTGCTGTGAATGTGGCTTCCCTCCCTCCAGTCTGTTCTGTCTATCACTTCTTTTTTCTACCTACCCACTTGTTTTCTATGTTTAATGTCCATGTGACACCATTCTTCTCTCACTCCTGTACTAAAAGATTTCCATTACAACTGGCTTCTGGCTTTCCATTTTGCTTTTTCTGTAGCTGAGATCTGTGGTCCTCTGTAAGTCTAGATCGGCTGCTTTATTTCTCCAGATAAGCACGCTGTTTTGCTTTCCTCATCCTACTTAAGAATGCTCTCGTTCCTTCCATCAACCAAGCTACTGAGAACTTTAAACTCTACTGTAACTTTTTAATATTTCGAGTTTTAAAGAGGGCAAGAAGGTACATGTCAGACTTGCAAATTGAAGAGATTAGCTTCTTGAAGCTTTGCCACCCTGCATTACTATTCCTAAAACATCGTGAGAAAAAATTGGATACTATTCTCAAATTAGGAAGAACACAAAAAAAATCTCTGTGAGATCAGGCTACTGGGAAAAGCTTTAAAGAAAGACGAGAGAACTCTTGGGAAACTGAAAGAAATTAAGTAATCCCAAATCTTAGGAAATGACAGAAAAAGAAAATCAGAATTCCTGAGTCAGGGCAGGGGGAAGGGCGTTTAAATAGATGCTGTAACAAAGACAACTGAAGAGGGGATTGCAAAAGCACAGAAAAATGAAGCAACCCTGCTCAATAGAAAACAGAAGCAAGCAGCAGTATGCCAGAGGCCCTGAAGACTCTTGGTGTTTCACAGCAAGCTGCAACAGTGGAGCTCCCTGTCACATGGCCACCGTGCTAGAGAAGTTGTGTAAACCCTAGTGGGTGTATTAGACTGTATTCAAAGAAGCCACAACAGTATCAGATAAATGTCCTAATGTTTGTGGTAGGAGATGGGACAATGCAGTTGTTATCATCTGTGTGTCCTTTTAATAATATTGAAAGGAAAGGAGAAAGTTTGCAGGGGGAAGGACATGCCTCTTGATTCCTGCTTGATGACAGGCAGATTTTCTTTCTAGCACCACCTATAAAGATCGGCTGTTGCAACAAAAAACAAGCAGAGAAAGAGCAACATGAGTTGTTCAGTGCTGTTTACATGATCATGAAAGAAATGTTTTACCAGTTCAGCTATCCCAGGGAACAATTGCTTAAATTTTTTTGACCACTAGTAAAAAGATCATGTAAACCAGCAGCACTGTTTATGCCACCAGCAGAATATACAACATTTCCATTAACATTAGGAAGTCAAACAAAAAAAAAAAGAGAAAAAAGAGAAAGCCAGATTTCCAGTATAATAATATTAGTGCCACGGAAATGCTCACACGAGAACACCTTCATTAAGGAGAAGAATAACAATAAACTGCAGAAGAGGCCATGGTTGTAGGCTGCATCCAGCAGAGGTGACAAAAGGAGAAAAGGCAACAGTATGTAACCACATCGCAGTGGCATGCAAATAACTAAAAATACCAGAAACCACCCAAAGAGAAGACGCTTCCACATTCCCATGGGGGACATCCTAGTGGGATAGACAACACCATATTACACAAAAGATACATCTAAATGGATGAGAATTCAAACTGATTCTGCAATGGTTGTGCAAGGACCAGTTGTGCCAAAAGAGTACAAGTGTTTCAGCCACATACCTGAGAAGATTACAGATTCTATGTTCACCCAGTAAAGCTGTGTTAGATGTTGATTGACAGTTCCTAGGGAATCACTAGAACCACAACACAGGAGAATGAATGTAAGTTGAACAAAGATAAAATTGGTTTTGGAGCAGTTGTCACTGGGAAAAAACCAACCCCCCAAGCCTGTTCAGTTGCAGACTTGAAAGAGACCTGATTCAATTCTGGACATGTGCAATGTTGCTGTCCTGCATATATATATATATATAAGGTGTTTATAGCCAGTTCCTAAGGAACTAGAGAAAGGAAAGAAAATGTTCCAAGAAAAATATGAGGAATTATCAGCTGCTTTCACTGTGATTGCCAGGAATGAAAGAGTTAGCTGTAGAAGGAGAGCTTGGTTACACTGGTGATAGGAATCTATAAATGAATGCATTTCACAGGTCTTCACGGGATTAGAAGAAAGGAATAAAATAAGATTGAGATAATTTGCCATTTCCTTTGGTGTCATAGTTCTTTATTGCTTTTCAGTATCAAGGCAGTATAGTTATTTCCAAGACAGGAAGTATTGGATAAGTACTTTTTAAGTAAAAACCCAATTACTTCTGTAGGCTTCACAGAACTTAATACAAGTATGGTTTTGGAATGATACTTGCTTCATTCATCACATGAGATGTTTGTTAGGATAACCAAAGCCAAAATGCTATCAGAAATAAGTGACACAAGAAGTTTTTGGCAAATGCTTTCCTGTGGAAGGATCAATGCTAACTAGAGCCCCTGTGTTTACAGTCGCATCCCTTAAACATTTCTTCAGTGCAGTTCAGTGCCTGTTAAAAAGAATCATCTTTATGAAGACCAGATTACTAACATAACGTCTGACTGGTAAGGTTGACAGAGAACACAGTACTCAACAAAATGTACGCCATATGTAGGTCTAACAAGACAATCTTGTCTGGCATAGAAGAAAACGTAAAACTCCAGAAAATCTGAAGAGGAAATGAGAAGTGTTTCAAGCCTTAATATACATAACTTTTAATCAGGATCCTAAGAATTACTTTTAATTTTTTAAAAATTTGTTGTAATAGATTCTGTAAGTACCAAAATCTGTAGGGAATCTCAAGTGAAGGTAATGCATGGAGTCTGATTTGCTCACCAAAAAGGTCCATTCACTGTGTGCTTCAGCAACTGTAGAAAACAGTGTGTCTTTGTAACATTTAACAGCTGTGTTTAAGAAGTAGGAACAAATGAAGAGGAAAACCAGAAGCCTGTCACGTATTTCAAGCATTGCAAACATACAAACAAACCCAACCCAGCATTATGTCCCAGTGGAAATGAAAGTCTTAGTAATGACACAGACATTTGAAGAGCTTAGCGAGTATTTGGTATGGTTTGTTTCTGTTGTAAAAGTGCCTCTTTAAGCCTTTAGTGGCACGGTTGAATCCAAAATCATTAAACGAATTTTTGCCCAGAATACAAATGCTGTTACTGCAACTTGGCAACTTTCTTCTCAAACTGAGCACTTCCCAGAGAGTGCGGTCTTAGGGATACATGTTTTGTCAAGAGCTCCAGTTACACAATAACACAACAGGAAAGAGCTTAGAACCAAGGAAAAAAAGCTAACAAACAAAACCTGAGGCTCTTGCTGACCTTACAACAACAGCAATTTCAGCATCAGCCAGCTGACTGGAACCAGTCAGAGATGCACCGTTAAAAAGCCTGCTGGAAACTTGCGCAAAGCTGGGTGGAGCCGAAGGAACAAGCCTCTGCCAGATTCGCGCTCATCTTGGCAATGACCTTCCTATCACTGACAAAGTGTTTCTGAAAGAATAGCATATTTTTACAATTTCAGTGCTTTGAAAAGAAGTGCTTTCTGATATCCACAAGGGATGCTGATATAAACAAATGTAGGACAAAGATACAGCCGTCAGGTGGATGGCCTTGACCACACAGACTCATACTCTATCACACAACTGTAAAATATATAACCTAAAGAGAAAAAAGACAACCTCTTTTCCCACCCTGCAGAGTCACTTAATGGATTTCAGCAGCAAGTAGGCCACAAAGCTGTTTTTCTGGAATGGAAATGTTGTAGTTATTTCCTTCTCTAAATATACAGAGCAGGCAATAATGCTTAGAGAATCTCATCCATAAAGAAATAGAAATCAATATTGCAATACATGATACTCGTGAAGCCCTGATTTGGCTAAAAGCTCTTAATTTCCAGTATAGCCCTTCATGGCATTCGTGCTGCTGGCAGGAAGCTGCCCAGTAGTGATTTATCAGCAAGGAAAATAGGTATCTGAAGCTGGACCCCTATATCCATACTTAGTTACCAAAATAAATTGCCTGATTTTCAAGCTTACCAAGAACCAGAAGCTCCCAGGAGCACACGTGTGATAGAGAAGGAACAATTACACAGCAGATCAAAGCTAAAGCAGACTAACCCCAGTGCGATAAATTACAGAGGAAACCTAGCCTTTAGTGCCAACTGGAACATATTTTATTTCTTTTTGCTTTCCAGTTCCAGGTCTCCAGTCTGTGACCCTATCGAGAAAGATACTAATTGCAGAATCGTTTGTTGGTGGCCAGATTAGACAAACTGGAGACCAATGCGTGGAGTTTTCACCTGACATTTTAGGACAGGTTTCTAAAGCTGTGCCGGATCACTTACATGTCCAAATGTCTTCTAATCCAGGATAATGTAACGAATTTCAAATGCTGTTTCCAGATGTCTAACACAAAATAGTTTAAGAGACGTTAAACTCATTTAGATCAGCTTTCTGTGGAAGGGTGCATAACATTTTGATATTCATGCATTATCTGCAATGTTTCATGCTTGATGCAAGCCTAAAATTAAAGGTCTGTCTTCAGAAAGTGTCTGATATTGTCAGAGCTCCCTGTTACTTCTTATAGCTCCAAGTTGCCAGAAGTGAAATCAGACTACCTTGGGCAGATGCTATGACCCTTCTCGCTGTCACTCAGGCAGAAGAAAATGGCCCCAAAACACCTCAATAAATCAGGATATTACAAATAATTTATTCACAAATAAAGCTTCAGGCTCCCGTGACTACAAACATTTCTTGTTTCAAGGCATAAATGAGAAAAAAAGTGGTAATAAATTCAGGGCTGTTTGCCGCAAGAGAAGTTTTTCAGTTTGGTTCAAAGAAATCCAGTTGGAAATGACTGAGTGAACATCCAGAAGACAAAACCCAAATGTTTCATCTTCATCACACATCACCAGTTACATAAATGGACACAGGCTATAACCATAATGAGGTCAGTGAGGGCCCAGTCTCACTAAAAGCTATGGATGCTACCAGAATAAAAATAATCTCAGTAATATTTACCACACTAGAACCAAAAGGCGGTTTAACCTCAGAATAATAAACCTAGTGTTCTATGTTTATTCTGACATATTAGAAAAAAAAGACTGTTGCCTGTTTCAGCTACCTCTGATCCAACATTGCTTTAAAGTAGAGTTAGAAGCGCATGCGTAGCATTTTAAAGCAAACTGCGTCCTAATCAAGTAGAGTCATGGAAGGTCATTCATGAGAAAATTACATAGTAAATCTGTTTCGGTAGAAGAGCAAAGAAATTTCTCCTCATTATATCCCATTTTTGTTATGTATTAAGCTTAGCTCTCCTCTTCCACTATAATTTTTCACCTTGACACAAGCGTGATGGATTTTAGGAAGACAAGAAGTTAAAATGCTCAGTCTCAAATGGGCCTACACTAAGTTGCAGCATACAGGTTAAATGCTATTCAACCCATATTACAGGAAAGTGGATTAGACCTGTAGATCTTGTAATACTGACTGTATCTGGCATGACTCAACTCTATTTTTGGTTTAAATTAGTGGTGAAGGAGCATGTAAGGTTCCTTCAGTGAGATTTGCTGCTGTTGAAGAGTGACCTAGAATTTTTACATGTAAATCTATTTCTTTATTACCATAAGCTTATGATTTTTGTTGGTGGTTCTCTTTACATTTTCATATCTGTATGCAGGGATCAGGCATAGTCTCCTCTGTCTGCTCTCCCATTCCTTGCACACTGTTGACACTGTAAGGTTCTCAGCTCTTGCAAAAACATGACTCATATGGAAAAAAGGTTTCCTTTTGGGAAGCTCCACTTCATTAGATCTTCTATGAGCCAGCCTCTTCTGACCATTCCAGCTTAAATATTAGGGCACCTTTGTTCAAAGACTTCAGCTCTCTAATTCTCTGCCAACTCCTTCTCATGAAGGAAATGAGCCTCATAGTTTCTCTAGAAAGCCTTCTGCTTCTCTCTCTAATTCCTAGACTCACAATTTTTATTTCATTTAGAGATTCTGCTGCCACTCTTTCATTAGCTTCTTCAGAACGCAGACAGTGTTCTTAAAGCTCATCAGTGCCCAAGTCCTTGTCCATGTCCCCGTGGACTGAGTGGATCCATCGGAGCCCCATCTGAAGACCCTTCTCCTTAGGCTTATCACATTTGTAATGCCCATTGTCATATTGTCCAACCACTAAAAAAAAAAAATCTGTGTTCAAATCCTACACCAAGGGTCTGTGTTTTACTAATACTCCAGTGCTTATCTGAATACTCAAGTTAAGAATGGTAGCACTTGCACATCACAGATTTCACCATGAAACTTGTAGACTGCCGCTGAAAGTCCTCAAATCCATTCTGCACATTTTTTCTTCTTAGAAATCTATGCTGAACACGCAAACCAAATATTCCACCATACTTGGAAAAATACACAATGAAACAACCCATTTGAGTCTAAAACCTGATCCTGGAATCCCAGCTTGTTTTATTTTAATGAGTTTTAAACATCCTGAAAAGTAGGAATCATGAGTTTATTTTGCTATTTGTGCAGCCCCAGTATTTCTTGTCCAAATATCTGTGAGCAAGAGTTGACTATTCTTTAAAATAATCACACATCCTAAGGTTTTTAATTTTTTTCCCCCCAATTCTTATTCAGTAGCACCATTTTCTGATTTTTCTAGATACAAATTCTTTCTCTGATCTTGAGCCATCCATTGTTTGTGCAAAAAAAAAAAAAAAAGAGTGACCTTATGTATATTCTTCAGTGTTTCCAGATAATCCAAACACTTAATTCCCACGAATTAGTTGGAAAACATTTATATTGATTTTAATATTAATCTAGAGATGCCCAAATAAAAATAGCAGGACTTAGTGAGGAATAGTTTAAGAGATGACAATTAAAAAAATTGTAAATCCCCACCACTAAACACACAGAAACAAACAGACAAAAACCCCAGCAACCTTACAGTGTAATATTTTGATATAATAAGACAGGAGAGAGAGATGGGTCGGGGTCAGATCTCCCATTTCCTGTGCACATAACTCATAATGATATTTGCTTCTTAGCCGTGTTGCTTTAAAGATATACCCTGTAGCATATCAACAACAAGTGTACTTGAAGAAATAAGATTCAGTTAAGAAATGATTCATGACCACGAAGAAGGGCTGCATTTATAACAAATATTCAGCCATCTCTGCCCGTTTTCTGTGCTCACCTCCTGCTTACCAAGTAGCTTCTGTTTGGGAGTTTGCGGTATTCCCTCTGGAAATGGAAGTGCTAGTCCAGCCGCCAACCACGCCTTTTTATTTTTAAATACATATATTTGCACTAGGTGACTAAGGCTTTTCTTCCCAAGTTAAACAAAATGTTCTCCTACACGATGACTACCCTGTATTTTTGTTTCCTGCTTTAAAGCTTCGTGGAGACAGCAAATTCTTATTTTACTGTGAAACATAGCAGGTGGAGTCACTTACAGGCATATGATGTAGTGTTGACCTCACTTTGCTACCTCTCAGTGGAAGGATAAGGGTTTTTCAGCACTGGAATTTTAAAGCAAGATAACCACCGTGACATATGTATCTCCCTGTATAGGATACAGCAGTGGAGAATAAGCTTGAAGTGCGAATTAATTTCTTACTCATCAGCAAGTACGTAGAGCCTCTAGACCTTGTCATATGCAGTTGCTGAACATGTTGCACAGCAGAGCCACAGCAACTTGTACACCTATCATGAGGGATTCTTGTCTCCCCGAGCGTTTCCACAATGTCATCAGTGTTAGAGCTGAAGAGGAGGTGTCGGAAAAAAGATTTGAATTTTTTTGTAGCAAAACCAGTGAGGGTAGGCAAGTCATAGACGGGGGTAGGAAGTGTGGTTGTGACTTGCTGAGAAGATCAGATCCTTGGAGTGTATTAAGCCTGTGATACAGTAACACTTCACTTCAACGGCAGAAAGCACCCTCAAGTTATAATCTAATTAGAGACATTAAGATTCATTTGCATGTTATGGGATGCATTTTAGGGACAAGCTTCTTTGATCTTTAAAAAACGGGCCGATAAATGGTTGTCCCCTACTGTATCTAAATCAGGTAACTCGAAGTTAATATGAACCGAGTTTCAGTATGCTTGAATTTACATAGAGATGATTAACATTTCAAAAGGAACAGAGCAAACATTAAATGCAGGCATGTTATGTGTTTATGACTGGCAGGAGGGTTGGTTTATTGCTGTCCTAGGAGATGAGTCCTAGGTGACTTCATAATCTTTCAAATAGAGTAGACAATATTCAGTTGGATTCAAGTACCCCCAAAATGGGTTATAAAAAACACTACATGCTGGATATAAGTACTCGAGAGAGGGAGAGAGGGAGAGAGATTTTATTCTCTAATGGAGACTATTTTCCTGAAATACGATCATGGATTTTTATTCAACTCTTTCCCTAGGTTAATATAATCGGGTAATTCTTCTAATCTGTATTCAGGACATTTGAGCCAGTAATAATTTAGGAATGAGAAAAAATATTCAGGTCTCTCTCCACCTTTGCAGAGTCTGGAAATTGACTGCAGTCTGTGGGCCCAAATGCTTCATGTTTTATCTGGGAACAAGTTATAATCAATCCTCTGGTTTAGTGCACATGTTTATGTGAGTGAGATTATTAAAGATCATATATAACGGGGTAGCCTGCTTGTGACTCTCTGTGAAGCACCAGTAAAAATAAAAGGGGTGTATGGGATACAGCTCTTTTCTCTACAGCTGCATTTAAGAGGAGGGAAGTTTCCCTTTTTTCTATTTATCTTGCTGAACAGTTTCCACACTAAGGTCTGCCTCTGTCTTGGCCAGTACACTAATATTTTTTTTTTCTGTCTCTATACGCCTCTCTTTTCCTTATGTACACCATCAGCAGTCTGGAGTCCTCACTCTTGACATCCTAAGTTATTTTCCTATTGTTCATTTATTTTACAGTTCTGCTGTCTGTCTGCTTCTGATGCCATTAGCTGTCACTGCACCTACAGCACGCATTACAGGCTTTTCATATATGAGCCAGTTGCTGCACTAACATAGAAACTGTGCCGTGCTGGAGATACAAGTGCTTTGGGGTAAATATGGGCTCGCTCTTATATAGAAAACCCGCCCTTAGCTGTCATTCATTGCTGCTTGCATTTTGTACTTGCATTCAGAGAGCTGGGTGAGATAGTGCAGAATAATACCAGCATCTTTTCTCATGCATGTTTACTTTCTCCAAATAAGATTTAATAGAATCCTTGTGTATGGAGAAAGGCTCTGTGTATAAGCACATAAGGGCTATGGGCAGACAGGGGAGGAAAGATTACAGTAGAAAATATAACTAAAGTGAAATCTACTCATAGAATTATTTTTATAGTACCGTATTATCTATTCAGCATCTAAAGCCCAATGTCACTTACAATTGCTTTGTAAGGTTATCAATGTTGAGAAAGAGTTTCCCTTTGACATTCCACTGCACCAGTGGCCGTCACTATTGGTTTTAGCTTTGTACATGGGCAACAAGTCCTTTGAGCCTCCCTAGCTTTTCTGAATTCCCACTGCTATTAATAATTATGGACAAATTATATGGGCCATAACAAGTGAAAGGCCAACTGTCTAGATCGTGAAGAGGTAAAAACCAGGTCACTGCTAAGCTTATCTTTTTCTTGAGAATCCACAGATTTAGATTGTGATGTATGGCTTTGAGAAGGTGTTCAGTTATATCTTATCTCAACTTGTACCTGTAAACACAAGAATAATTAATAACAATACTATATGAGTATTGCAATTATTAACTGCTTTGAGAGCCTCAAATGAATAGTGTTAGGTAAGGACACAACATTATTATTAAATATGACAAGTATTGCCTGTAGCACTAAATATGCATTCTTACATTCATTCATTCCAGTTGCAACCAGAAAACATACTGGGCCAGAGCCTGAGGTCTCCATCCAGATTTTAACCTAAGTTTTACTCGGGCTTGCCCTAGGTAAAAAACAAGGTAAGCAAAAATTACAAATAATGCTAGCTGAATGAGTCAAGAGATGCTTCTTGGCTGTGTTGGCCTCTTCATTACAAAGGTGGCCAGAAAAGGAAAATAAATAGCATCCTCCTCACCCTGTTTTATTCCTTAATGAAAAGTAAGGAGGGTCTGAAACAACTTTTATTTTGTTTCTTTTTCTGCTGCGCTTTTTACATCAGAAATTCAGATTCTTTTTACACTGCCAGACCACTGAAAAAAATGATGATAATAAAAGGCCTGGAACTGAGGGCAAAGGTTTTCAGTCAATATTATTTTGCCAGATACTCCTGTCTATTCCAGACTTTATGCTGCTTAAGTTATCCAAAGGGGCTAAAAAAGTAGCTGGTTCTGGCGAGGTGGCGGTTCTCCGTGTAGATAACTGGTTTCAGCAGTCAGAGCATTCCCGTCTCTGTGTCCTGCTCCGTCCCCTGTCTTGGTTCCCAGAGGAGGGAGGGCTGAGGCTCCTCCCTGGAGCCCAGACGCCTCTTCCCAGCTGGTGCGCTTTCCCTCTGGGAGCGTTGCCAGTTGGTGTAGGTTAGAACAGCCCTCGGGGCTTCTTATCGGCCGCTTTCCCTTCACTGAACCGCCTGAAAAATCTGCCAGTGTGTGGTTCCATTTTGAGAAGAGGTATATGTGACAAGCGTGGGGGTGATCCTGGGTGATTTGTAATAGTTTGGAAAAGGCTGTCACTCGCGTGGCGTGTTTGGATTATGAGCAGGATAAATATTTCCCTCTGAGAGGTCTGTCTACTTAGCAGAACTACGCACCTAGGCAGAAGCAATTTGTCCTTTTATCTGAATATAAGAAAGGTCTTTAAGGTGCAGAGCCAGAGCAAATAGCAAAATGAATGCAGGGGAGGGACCCACAGCAGGCGGGTGCCAGCAGGCTGGTTAGTGGGACATGTGCTCGTGTCCGTCCCCCCACTTTGCTCGGAAAGCCAGGCGAGAAGAGTTTGGAGGCAAGTGAAAGACTGGATGAGCTTAAACATGCTTGAAACGTGGCTGCTAATTTTGAATCTTTCTTCTTCTGGTGCATTATTCCAGCTACTAAAAAAAAATTGCTCATTATAGTAATGTGTTAGTCAGTACGTGCATGCCTATGTCATATTATACGTGCTCCAACGTCGGCTTGAGTTTTGGGAGCCAAGCAGTGTGATCCAATTGCACCTGTGCAGACAGTGAGGTAGAGCATGAACATGAGCTGGTGCCTGTATCTTCCATGGCAGGACAATAAAAAATAACTCGCATCACTGTGTCCTGTCCCTGAGAACAAAGAAAGGTCCCTTCCTGGGGAAGGGGTGTCTTAAGTGTGAAAGGCAAGGGTCAATGCAAAACTTTCAGGATAAGACTGGAAGAATGACAGGATTATACCTGGGGAGAAGTGCATGGGTGTCCATAGCCTAAGAAAAGGCAGAAGCAGAGCGGAGTAGAGCTGCCTGTTACCATGACAATAGGCAACAGTGCATCTGTGTGCGGAACAAAAAGATTAGCAGTCATCCAGGAAAGATTCTCATCAAAACCCTACCTTTCCTACAGTCTAATGAACGGAAATTTAACCTTTTATTTGAAAGATTGTCAACTCATTGGAGTCTTGCCTTCCTATCCCATCAGCAACAAATACATCCTGTAGTCATTACAAATTTTGTGTATTATAACATTTTTCACATCCATCTGAAGTCATATTAGAATTTGATGATAGCTGTTAAGTGTGATGTGAATGTAAGGAAGAACTTCTCTGGGAAAAAGAGCATCTCTGTAGTTTAAAATTTTGCTCTATCACTCTAGTGAATCCTAAATAAATTTGTATTTTTACCCTTGATGCTACTATGTGGTTGGTCCATTAATTCATTATTGCCTTTCACATATGCAATCATTTGCATAAGTATGAAGTGGTTGTAAAATACTATCACACTGATGAGGTGATATTTTACCTCCACTTTGCATTGTTATAGTAATGATTCTTGGTTCAGGGCCCTGGTTAATAAAATTTAATAGCTTTTTCCACTGGAGCTGGTTTTGTGATCTTTCAGCTATTTCTGCTGTCACGGGGTGAAGAGAATGATATATCCAAGACTGGCGTGTTCTAAGGCCTCAAACTGTCTACCATATGCTTAATGAGAAATGTGAGCTTAAAGTTAAGCCAATGGTAGAGTGAGTACCCTGGGTAATGGGCTAAGCTTGATAAAGGGACCAGCTAATTAAAAAAATCTGAAAGTGAACAAATTACTCGTTAAAGTATAATGTTTCACTGGATATCAGTGCTATGAATTAATTACTTATTCTTATTTAGTAAGTAATTTTGTTTAATCCATGTTTGTCCAGCACAGGGGTCTATATGCATGTTATGAAACCAATAAAAGGAACGAAAATGCACTGATCTAGATGTACAGACACACACAAAAGAGCAGGTTAATTTGAGTGGCTATATACAAATACCTAGGAAGGCTTGTTTGGAATATTTATGCAAAGCTATTAGTCATCTTCCCAAATATTCATTTAGATTTTGTTAGGCTCTTAGAGGAGATATAATCAAATATTTGTGAAGCCTGCATGCAGCACTGCTGGTGGAATTGTGGTTTGGATTCCCTAACATGAGGGCAGAGATATGTGGGTTGCTGCTGTGCACTCTCTAACAGGCTTTGCGAAGCCTTCTAATTTGAAAGACAGCTATTATTTCCCCAAAGCCTGACACAGTGAGTGTTCACGTCCTGATTTTCATTACTTTCATTTTTTTGGTGACTGAAAGCCTCAGTCTGTGTGCTGCAGAGGTTTCATTCTAATCAGACTTTTTTTTTTTTTTTTTTTTAAATTTACTCAGCTACTGTTTGCATTAGAAGCAAAAGAAAGGCATAAGGATTGTACTTTCCATTCAGGTTCCTTTTACATACATAGCATATCCAAGTCTCATTACTTTCTCTTCATACATGACATCATTCATAAGACACATTTGTTGATGGCTCTTAAGAAGTCTGCTGTTAGTTTTAAAAAAGTATTGTTTGGCCTCACTGACAATCTAGTTGTTAAATCATGATGGGTATAAACAGCCTATTTCTTAAGACTTTTATTTTATTGTAACAAAGGTTGTAAATATACATTTTATTTCACAGTGCTCTGCTTGCACTGGATGCAACAGAAGAATTACAGCCCTACATATTAGTATATATATTCTGTATAAAAATCTATAAAACTAACATGAATTATCATGAGAAAGAAGTAATCATTCAGTTTCTCAAACATAATAATCTTTAAGTACCAGTAGGAGGACTGTAAACTACATACAAGGGGCAATTTCTGCAGTGTAAAAATTGGCAGATGCAAAATTTGCCTGGAGATAGTAATAATTTACCACTTACAATCCATGTGGTGTTCCGCAACTGATTCTTCGCACACTAAAGTGAAGAGAGGTCTTTGTGCAATAATGGTAGTTATTGTACAAGGCTCAAATATGCATGTAAACATTTTCAAACACTTCTGTATGTCTTGGAAATTCAAAATGCATCCTGATCCAGTCAAACACAAAATAGGATCAATTTATTGTTGGTATAAGAACTCAATGTGTTTTTGAATATTGAACTCTACTTGGAATAAGTTTAAAGCTGAGTATTAGGATGAACACAAGAAAACCATTAAAAATTCTGTCCATATTTTAGAAAATCTTCTTTTTCATAGAATCATAGAATCATTTAGGTTGGAAAAGACCCTTGGGATCATTGAGTCCAACCATCATCTCCACTCTACAAAGTTCTCCCTTACACCATATCCCTTAACACCACATCTAAACGAGTCTTAAACACATCCAGGGATGGTGACTCCACCACCTTCCTGGGCAGCCTATTCCAGTGTCTGGCCACTCTTTCTGTGAAGAATTTTTTCCTAGTGCCCAGCCTAAACCTACCCTGTTGCAGCTTGAAGCCATTCCCTCTTGTTCTATCGCTAATTACCTGTGAGAAGAGACCAGCACCAACCTCTCTACAATGGCCTTTCAAGTAGTTGTAGAGAATGATGACGTCTCCCCTCAGCCTCCTCTTCCTCAAACTAAACAGTCCCAGCTCCTTCAATCGCTCCTCATAAGTTTTATTCTCCGGGCCCTTCACCAGCTTCGTTGCCCTCCTCTGCACTCGCTCCAGCACCTCGATATCTCTCTCGTATTGAGGTGCCCAGAACTGGACACAATACTCAAGGTGTGGCCTCACCAGTGCTGAGTACAGGGGGACAATCACCTCCCTCCTTCTGCTGGTCACACTATTTCTAATACAAGCCAGGATGCCATTGGCCCTCTTGGCCACCTGGGCACACTGCTGGCTCATGTTCAGCCGCCTGTGAATTAGAACCCCCAGGTCCTTTTCTGCCAGGCAGCTCTCCAGCCACACTTCCCCAAGCCTGTAGCGCTGCATGGGGTTGTTGTGGCCCAAGTGCAGGACCCGGCACTTGGCCTTATTGAAGCTCATACCGTTAGCATTGGCCCATCGGTCCAATCTATCCAAGTATCTCTGTAGAGCCTCCCTATCCTCATGTAGATCAACACTCCTGCTTAGCTTCGCGTCATCTGCAGACTTGCTGATGATACACTCTATGTCCTTATCAAGGTCATCAATAAAGATGTTGAACAGAAATGGTCCCAACACTGAGCCCTGAGGGACACCACTTGTGACCGGCCGCCAGCTGGATTTAAGTCCATTGACAACCACTCTTTGGGGCTGCCCATCCAGCCAGTGCTTGATCCAGCAGATCGTATGCTTATCCAGGCCATGAGCCGCCAGTTTTTCCATGAGAAAAACTGACTTTTTGACTCTGGCTAAGCCATAATTCAGAATGCAGAAATATGGAAGGAGAATTCAAAAATCACGAACCCCAACTTTTAAGGCACTGCCTTAACTCCCATTTACTTAAACAGTCTGTATTGGTTCTGTGGCTCCATGAAAGGTCCCCATATTTCAGGTCCAGGTGCATATCCAATCATGTCCAAATTCCTCTTCAGGATGAGACCTGGGTGTGCACCTATGAGAGCTGGATGGATGGGCTGGGAGACAGCTGCAGTGCTCTGGAAAAGTTTGAGGTAACTGGCACATCAGGAGTGCAAAACATGCCATGAAGCAGAACTACCCCATGGTCTAGACAATATCATTAAGACTTAGGTGCTTAACTTCTCTAATTCCCCTTGAAATTCCTTTGCTGGTGGCTAGAAGAAGGAAATCACAGATCTCAGGTTTTTCTAGTTTTGTTTCTGGTGGCATTTAGCTGTGTTGTCTTTGCCAGTGATCTTTAAAACTCAGTTTATCTTATTGCGAAAAGGCAATAATGAAACCCACTTGCAAAATTAATATTTAATTTTAAAATAGCTAAATCACTTTTATCCAGACTGTTCAAATATGTAAAATGCTACTGCTGTGTGAGCTGCACAAATGTGCCCCACTGCTCGGGGAGTGACTGGCGCTTGTTGTATTGCAACCTTGTTCTAATGAGCTGTTCTTGTAGTTCAAGACAGAAAATGCAAAAAGTAATCAGCTAGGATCCTGATTACCTTTGCCCATGTTATAATAAGACCTTTGTGATGAAACAAAAAGCTCTGAACAATAGCGTCTGCATCATCATCAAAAGCCAAGATTAAAATAAATGTTCAGTTATGTTTGGGAAAGGCTGATGGCCTGATTTTCCACAGCATTGTGTGGCTGGAAGCAACTTTTGCATTCAAGGTGCAAATGACAGAGAAAGATAAAAGTAAAGTATTTTCTTGTAAGGAGTAGTCACATTGGAAAAAGTTAGAAATCGACTTTTACAAAATGAGTCCTTCAATAAGCCATGGTCAATAACAGCTTTAGCAGAAGGGAGACTAAATTTACTAGCATATATGGAATGAATGATTTAATCTATCTCTGAATGACTGCCAGTGCTGGGGTGGAATACAGCACATGTTTTTCATGGAAAATTTAAACATAATTTTCCAATAGAAAGTGAAGTATAACATTGTCTCTAATTGAAATAATAGGAAAAACTTCAGTGGGTCCAGTAACTACTGTCTTCCTTCTAGTAATATCATTTACAGCCTTCTTTCTCATTTCGTTTTTAATCATTTGTCTGCTAAAGAATCAGGATTTTTATGACTAAAGTAAACAAATGTCATAGTAAGCTAAAGTGGAATTAATTCTGCAGAGTAGCAACAGAATTAGCTAGTCTGAGGTGAGTAAACTTGTGTACTATGCAAAGCCTACATATTTAGACCTTGTTACTTCTCTCAGCTGGTTTGTAGATGGGAGAACAAATGCTTGAAAAAGCTACTCCAAAATTGCAGCACCAGGTATTAGAGGCAAAACAACAGTGCACAATTTATGTGATTATCAAATTTAAGGCTCTACATTTGCTAAAGACACAGAAATGCCAAATGAGGTACTGGAAATTGTGACCTCTGATGCAGATGTTCTCATCACTTCTGCAGAGGATCCCTTTTGGGGTATACCCAAGATGGGCTCTGTCCCTAGGGCTGTGCATTGCCAAGTCAAATGCTCTGAAATACTCAGGTTTTTAACTTAAAAATGTCAAAGAGAATACAAAGGATCTTGACCCATAAAGGCCTTTTTTCACCTAAAGTTTCCTAGGATTAGACAAGAGAAGAAATATTTAGTACTACGCAAAGTTATGGGGACAGCTTTCAACAGATACAGTGTGCATGGGGAATCCACATCGTGAAATGCTTTCAACAATGAGCCAAAAGTTTTAAATTAACATTCATATTGTATGATCACAGAAAACAGAAGAATGACAAACAACAGCACATTAATCCTGTTGGTAATCTTATTAATTTACTTGGGATAAGTATCTATACAGGTTTTAAAAGTCAAATACATTAATGTTTTGACATGGATTATCCCACAGTTCATGCCAGAGAGATATAAGGGGAGTGTGCTTGATTAGAAAGAGGGAGAGAGGAACCATAAGCCAGTCCACAACCCCCACACTGTTGCTCACTGTAAAGCTATTCCAACTCATTTAAAATGGCTCGGTGATGAGGTTTTCATGACTTCCTCTGGGAGATTATTCTACAGAGTTGCAAATCTCAGAAATGGGAAGTGTAAATATCCCCTCAGTTAATTTAATTAAGCCACTCTCCATTCTTGCCCTTTCACAACCTAGTAATTTCTCTCTTTTCTTACTTTACATATTCTTCTAAAATGCTTGAATGGCCATTAATCTGACTGGGAATAGGGAGAAATCCTTCTTTCTCTTGTTTCTCCATGTTTGATCCGCTGCTTGACTTGCGCTTGGAAGAAAGGGAGGAAGTCACCCAGGGCATCAGGAGGCCGGAGGAATGCGTGCGTTCACTGAGGGGCCAGCTCAGCTTGCACCACCCACCGAAGGACACCAGTGGAGGTTAGTGTGGCTTCTTTCACCTTGCCCTCTGAGTACTTCAGTAGTATGCCTGACTTTACCCCTACAGCACTCCCATAAGGAAGCAGAATAACCCCGTATTAAGGTACTGGAAGTAGAAACCAAGGCATTCATGTAAGTTGTTAAGCAAGACATAATATGTCTCCAGGACACAGTGCAGTACCAAGCTGAGACGCTCAAGATACTTCTAACAGATGAGGTAGGGTGCTGGAAGCAGCATCTGCTGGTGTGCTCTGCACAGAATAATTTGCTCTGTAAAGAAGCTAACTTGGGTATCTTTACACTGCACTAAGAAGCGTAAGCGTGGTATCTGTGACAGATGTTAAATGAGCTCAGCCCTGTTACGCAGCTAAGAAAGGAAAGACTAAGGGGCTCTGGTGGAGTCCTGGTGAGAAAGCTGCTGACTGGTGTGAAAATCACAAAAGGTGATAGTGACACAGGACCTTTCTTGGCAAAAGCCTGGGATAGTGTCATCTTAGCTCTGTAAACGTAGGGTAAAAATCAGTGAATAGTAAAGCTAAGGTTTTCATAGCAATAACGTCTTGCGCCTGTTGCTTGGTTACTTATTAGGCTGCTAATTTTCTACTTTTTTATATTCAATAGGCTACAATCTGCTGCCTTTGTAATAATTGGAATCAGATCACCTCCTTGATCCAGTAGAACTATTGAAATTTTACTCCAGTTTCTCTGAAAGTGGCGTTTAGTCATTGTCTGTAAGGGGGAATTAGTGTTTACAGACTCTGCCACCTATGAATAAGAATGGTTATGCGCAGCTATCCCTGTCACACTAGTGTTGAGAAAATGGTATGAAACTAACAGGATAGAAATACATGAAGGGATTCAGCCCTCTCTCTCTCTCTCTCTGTAGTCAGAGCAACCAAGATTAACAGATGTCCAATACCTTTTGCCCTAAATGTCTTTTGGTTGTGTTTGTTCTGTTTTTGTTTGTTTGGGGTTTTTTTGTGTTTGTTTTTGTTTGTTTTTTTTTGTTTTGTTTTTGTTTTGTTTTTGGTTTTTTTGTTGGTTTGGTTTTTTTTTTGTTAAAAGAAATGCTCTTTTGTACTTCCTGCCTTCCTGCTTATGGCTAAAATCCAATTCAGAGTATCAGTAGATCTGATGGTTTGAAACAGGAATCACCGCCTCTATTAAAAAAAAAAAAAGGTCAGATGTTGAAGGTTGCTATAGTTAAGTCAGTATAGTTACATCAACGTTAAGCAATTATAAATGAAAGAACTAAACTCTAAATACAGTCTGTAGGATTTGACCTTTAATGCACAGCTGTTAATACTTCAGCTCTACTCTTTGTACCTCTCTTCAGATCTCCAGTCATGCCTGTTGTCTCCAATTCCTTTTTCTACTTGGCCCCAACAACCTTCTCTATCTTCTCTATCCCCAAATGTTCTTTTTTCCCTTTTATTAACTTTTATAACATTCTCTTAAATTTGCTAGATGTCAAAAGCTTGTTAAACATTCTCCTTTCTGTCCTTTACCACCTTCAAACTTCCTCCCCGTCCTCTTTAAAACCCTACTGTTCTTCCCTGCCTGTCTCCTGCTGGCACTGGTACATGTACTCAGTAACTTAGAGGAGGCAGTTCTGCTTCTTCAAGTTCAGTAAATGGATCAGCTCAGCAGGGAAGGTCAGGAGAATAGCATGTCAGTGACAAGGAGATGCTTTTAAAATTGTCCAATAAGAAATGGAAGAATAAGCATCTAATGGTCAAGTAAGAGAGGGTAAAATCAGGTGGCAAATCTCTCCTGGATTTGCTTTATTATGTTAAGAATACATCCCTATGACAAGTGATGAGCAATGTTTTCTAATAAACTACATCTCATGTTCAGCATTTTACCCTTCATGCCTGCAAGGCATGTTTTTTTAAATTGGGCTCGTGACCTTTCTGATTCATGAAATATAAAAGTAGAAAGTTCTTAAAGATTATTTTTTTTTCTGGTAGTGTTGAATTTTGAAAGCATATTAGTAGTATGACGATTTTTCTCTGGGAGTTACAAACAGTGTTTACTCTGACACTTTGTGAAGGGATGTTCTAATCTCATGACAGCCTTTTCTCCAAAATACTAAGTAACCACAGAAATTTAAAAAAATGGCAACTGCCAAGCATGTGTTTAAGTACATATTCAGATTTTGCTTTTGCTGGCATGCTTACCATTTCATTAACTGTTTTGTGTTTTTTTCACGTATAGGTCATCTTTATAAAGAATGTAATTTTGCACAGAATGACCTTTACCAACGTTGTTTTCAGGTTGGTAGCAAATGCCATTTTGCTCTCAACTGCAGTGAGATTCAGGCAGCAAAGACTGCTGCTCTGCAATCCTAAAAGCAGTTGCACACTTCTTTTTTCCTAGACAGTATAAGCAGATGCTTTCTGCAGCCTGTCTAGAAGAAAGTGTGGCTACCCGCTCTTAGTCAAAACTACTGTTGGGATGCCAGTTATTCCTTTTCATGAAGGCATATTGCACACTAGAGTAGTGGTATAAAACAAAATGCTCTCACGTGCTTACATAGGTTGCAATATTGGCCTCATCATTTTATACTTAACCTCATGACAGACTTCAATCAATTTATCTGCACTATGCCTCCTAGGTATAAATCCAAAAGTGAAAATTACAGAAGTTCCCCAGGGGGCACAGATTCATCCTAGCATGTTCAAAACCATCCTGTAACACAAAGGAGGTACAATTTCATTAAGCCATTGGCTACCCCAAAATCTAAACCTTTTGGAGAAAACCTCCATCCAAAACGCTGATAAGATTGAATAGGAATTTCAAAGCAGAAGTTGCCATGTTTGCGATCAGGTCCCTGAGCAAGGTGCAGAGGCCCAGTC
The DNA here is from genome assembly GCF_028500815.1 of Rissa tridactyla. NCBI lineage: Eukaryota > Metazoa > Chordata > Aves > Charadriiformes > Laridae > Rissa > Rissa tridactyla. The sequence continues at coordinate 148,306,157 of NC_071466.1, forward strand.
ACCTCTTCTCCTCAAGCCGAGGGCTTTGGCTGCCCATGTTCAAAGCCAGGGGTGACTTTGGGTGAGACTGTTGGGCAAAGAGCTGGGTGAATAAGAGCTGGGGGATACCTGGCTGAGGGATTCCCTTCTTTGCGCAGGAGCTACATCTAAGCCGAGGCCTTCCTTCTTGGTCCTCACCTGAGATACGTCACAGCTTTGCCCATCCCAGATGTGGATGAAGAAAGGTTGCTTAAACCTACTTTTATTCCCCCAAAATGTTCTCTAGCGGGGGGCTTTCAATCATGGTATGCACACAGCTTCTTCAGAGACGTACAAAGACTTTCACCGGCAACTTCTTTTAAGCCGGTGGCATAGCCTCTGCAATGTGTTCCCTTCCTGAAAAGTATGATGAGTGGAAAGAACCTGGCTGCTACTCAGCATCTGCACTCCAAGAGTGGATGTGGGAAAGGGGGCACAGGATGACAACCATGCTCAGAGAGTACCCAAAAGAGTAAGGTATTCTAAAGGGAGTAATTTCTGTTGTCCTCTGGAGTAAGCAAAAGGATCCCCTTTAGGATATTTAGCTGCCATTTGATTTTCAGGTGGAAGTCTGATTTTACAGACGGGAGTAATTTTGTTCTCTTTAATGAAAAAAGATAAGGTCTTAAAGCTCTCCTTCCTAATTCAAACATTCAATTTCAGTGCCACGATGAAAAAAAAAAAAAAAGGAATTGTTAATGTGTGGATAGAAAACCCTATAGACCCTATAGTTAGTCACACATCTCTTATTAGCATGGTTGAGAATAGGTCATTTGTTTGTGAATAACATATTTCACTCATTTTTATAGATATGGATCAGTTATTTACAAGGGGTTACAACACTACAAAAACATAGTCAGATTTTATTTGCAAAGTTATTTTTAAATTGTCAGATTGCTTCTAATACTTATGCGTTTTTCCTGTATTTAGTCAGCAGCAACCAGTGCTGATGTAGTCCCTGATCTGTTAGGGATTTGACATATGCTTAAGTTTTTACAATATGAGTGTTCCTGTTAGCTTTGATAGGACTAGTCATTGGGCATAAGCATGTGTAAAAGTCTTACTGAGAGCTGATGCCAAGTCCTTTGCTGTCTAACACTTGGCAGGAGAATGACCTCAGGCTGGATTGGGATGCTAGGGGAAAAAAAAAGGAAGTACATAGACGTTGTTACTATTCTCCTGAGTCATACAGGCTCTAAAAATATTTTAAAAGCTGTACACTTCAAAATTAAAGAGTGCATTAAAACCTTCAAATTATTTGTTTTAATAGAGCATGCGTAAATATACACCTCTAACTTTGTTTTTCTGTCTTTACTGAAAAGTATTGTTTCTTAAGTTAAAGACGTTGTTGTGGTTAACCTTCAAGGAGAATATCTGTTTATTAACTAATAGAAAAACTGTAGTGCTTGATGGCAGCAGGAACAGCATCATATTTCAGTTTGAACAGCTGCTATTGCCATGACCACACCTGGCAATCCTTTTTGAATGTACACACAGAATAGGCCCAAACAAGAAGATGTGATTCAGCAGCGTCCCTAGAAAGACTTTTATGACCTGTACTGAAGCCACACCTATGTGCCTCCATATGAGTCAGCAGAGCAGAAATTAAATTTTCAATGAGTCTAGTGAATTCAGCAAGGAAACAGAACTCACTGTTTCCTGGTAATTCAGCTCCCCGTTGTGTCACTGACCTTGGGCAAGTTATTCAGCTTTCCAATATTTCATCTTCTATGTAAAATGAATTTAACAGGACCTAATCATCACACAGTATTCTGTAGACCTCAGTGGATCTGCAGCCGTATAAATGAAGGCAGAATTTAGCACACAGCTCTGCCACAGTATTTTGGGGTTCTCAGATGACTTTTGACCAAAGTGAAATATAAATTATGCAGGAACTGGCTAACATTTAATTAAGTGAAGCCTCTTGCTATTTCAAGAACAGTTTCTTAACAAGCAGAATTAGCAGAAATATTCTGCTGGTAGAAGCCAATAGCTTCTTCAGGCAGTACTGGTCTCTTCCCATCTTGATAAGGCTGTAAACTCCTTCTGTGTTTTATGAATCACGTATCTCCCAATTTCTCATATCACGGGTCCAATTTTTCTTTTGCTTAGCACTGAAGAACCAATGCAGCTAAGAGGCTAAGATAATGGTTGTTATTTTTTGTACACCCATGAGCAGAACTGCTTAGTAGTTCAAGCCACTTTGCAACTGTACAAACACACCGCGAGCGGTAGGAATGCACTTACGTCCCCAAGGACCTAATCTGTCTTGCAAATCTTCCACTAGTGGCACAGATGTGCAAAAAAGCAAAAATCCAGCTTCACTCTCTGGTTGCATGTGCAGAATGTGGATGTAGCTACAAAATAATACGTTAGTATTTCTGCACTGATTTTTATTCATATTCTTGAAGAATTTTATTTACATTGAGTGGTAAGAATCCTATCACTTTATATTTCATATTTGGAAACTAAGCCAAAAAGTGACAAAGTGATTCCTTCAAAATCATCCAGCAAGTCAGTCTTAGAGAGAAATGTGCCTGTTTCCCTAGACCATATTGGTCTGTATATATCTTCTTATTTATGATCAGCTGTGACTATGAGAATCTATTATTTATATTTCCACTAAGCTTATTTTCTCCCCTGCAGTAGATATTCTACAAAGGCAGAATTGTTGTCATTTTTCTGCAGGTACTGTGATTCACTGGAGTATTATGGACAATAATGAAGCAGCACCGCAGATATTGTTAAGCAAGAATCTTTGTAAAGCCATTTAAAATTCGTTACCTAAACACGACGTAGCACTTCAAAAAATAATTAAAACAAAAAAGCGTGGGTTGTGGATTTTCAGTGACAAAGTAACTCAGAAAAGGTTTGTTCTGTCTGCATCGTTGACCCCGCACCATCAAACATTTTCAAGCAGTGTCAGTGTTTATCCTCAGTGAGAGCAGTTTGATTTACATGCATACGCTGTACTAAACACATACGCTGAGAGCTGGTTATGACCTTAAATAAGGAGAATTTGTCACCTGTCCACAGTGGTGGCCTGAGGTTTGTACTGGTGACAAGCAAATTTCCAAAAGCCTAGAGGATTGGCTGCAGGCCCAGAATTTCAAGTCATCAGAGGTTGGCGCCCCACTAAAGAAAATGATAATAAAGCGGCAGAAATGGTCACTGCCAAACTACAGAGCTCCCTAGCACAGAAGAGGTGTGTTTAAGGCACTAGTGATGAGGGGAACTGTGCTGCATGCCCTGTGATCAGCAGCGGAGCTGTGATTTAGGAGGTTGTGGCTGTGGGGAGATGGCAAAACAGGCTGTGCGAAGTGCACAAACTAGCATTGACTGAAGACGCAGACGTCTGTTTTCAATTTGCGTGAAGCTGCTAGTTTTTAAAGGACGAATTAGCATTATCTTTAATTTTAACTAGAGGCTTGTAATTAGTATTTTCAGAAAATGTGGTAGTTGCTGCAGGCTTTGCCAGAGCGAAAACCAGGTTCCAGTTCTTCACCTGGAGGAATGAGCCCTTTTGGCCTGTAGGAGTGGGCAGGACACAGTGACCGTAGCACATTTTGTTCAGTAAGAAAAAAATCTGAAACACAGCCCCCCTTTTCCTCCCTCTCTCAGAAAACAACTTGATCTTCTCTCGCAGAGTGCAGCATTCTGATTTTTCCCCTGAGCAACAACAGATGGATTTGAAAGAAGTCTCCACTATTACACCAATATTTCAGTCCCTCAATTGTTTCCTCCCCTTTAGAAAACTAGAAGCTGATTTTATCCAAGGCTGTTTCTCCTTCATAGTCTTTTACAGCTCTAGAATCTATATCCTGTTTACTGAACTCCTCTGCTTTATCTTCCAGTTTTCTCAGTTTCAGGAGTCCTGTATCTCACTGTAGAGTCACCTTAAAGCCATCTTATAACGTCCATCTTGGTCACACAGCAAGAGCTGAGGAACTGCCTGACTGTTCCTGTGGGCTCCAGGGAGTGTAGGAGTAGGTTTGGAAGAGAGCACTTCCTTGTGATGTTGAAACATGAAGTTAACAGCAGTGCAGTGGATTATCCGCCCCTGACAAACACTTGGAATACCTTCCTTAGACTCTGGCAACATTCCTCTAGCTTGTCAAGCCAGTAAGACATTTTTAAACTGAATTGGAATTGAAATATTTACTCAGTTCCCAGAGGGGATAGTTTAGCCGTCTAAGCATCACGTTTAAAGTACCCAGACACTTTCAGTCTTGCAAGATCCACTGAGCCATTCACTATTCTGAGATACAGATACTGAGTTTCATACAAGGTACTTGGCATGTTTTCTTTTTGCATGAGCTCTTGAAAGCCAAGTAATGCACCCTGTGGTAATTTTGAGTAAAGATTTCTCCTTTTTTAGGTATACACAAAAGGAACTTTAAAAATGATAACCATCATTTTCTCTGGTCACCTCTACACTGTTTATGGGATCACACCGTGCAGTGATAACTGCTTTTTAGGTGTCAACCTGTCAGTGCTACACAGAGCAGCAAACTGAACCTTGGTCATTCAAGATACAGCCTCAGTTTTTCACCAGCTACGTTTCCTCTGCCAGCTCTTGACACTAGTTGAGCTTGTCCCCACCAGCAATTGCTTTTAAGTGGTTAGGCAGGCTGTGTATATAATTTGTAAAGTAATTTGTAATTCTTTGGAATGAAAAACGTAATATAATGTAATATCACGAACCAGACACTCAGCATACTTCTATTGGCTTGAGACCTGTTCCAGACAAGGATTTGAGTGTTAAATATGCTCCTAGGACATCCTATGATATCCTAAGTGACTTTTCTTAAGTTTATAATAATTGAGTTTGTCTTGGTCTACAGGAATTTTTCTTTCTGAAGTTTTGCATTCCAAAGCCTCATTCAAATAAACGGGGCAGCCCTTTCTCCCGCAGATGACTCTGTCAACACTGTGAGGTAAACAAGGGTGGTACTTCCGAAAGAACACTAGATTTTCTATCTATCTGCCTAACATCGGACAGATACCAACCTCTCTCTATTCCCATGCCACAATATCTCCATTCATCACACTGTTGTTTGTTTATAAAGGAATAAAGGCAGCTTAGAAGCCAGGACAGTCCTGATTGGAGGAAATGTGTGATTTAAATTTTGATTTAATGGCCGGATTGTGGCTTTTTTGGTAAAAAGTGTGAAAGAAAATTCTTAGAGGTGCTCTTAAATCCTCGCAGAGAGAAGCCAAAGCCAGAACTGAGTGCCTAGCCCTGAAAAGCCAGGGCCTCCTCCTCTGCCTGCTGGGTATCCTGCAGACCTGCTGGAAGGCAGAGCATCTACTGTATTTTCCCACCTTCTGGCCATACACTTCCTTTAGAGCTAATGTGAGTTAGCTAAGGGTCTTTTTCCTGGATATATTGCTGACGTTGCATCTCTTTTCTGGTATAGACCATACTATTTACCAAGCCTTGCTGTACCCTTTCCACTGTTTCTCCCCTGGAGGATGAATCATAGATCACAAGGGCTGATGGGGAGAAGGAAGAAGAGGTGCACAGAGGTATCTGATATTCTAGCAGAAGAACAACAACTGTTCTCAGGGGGATCTTTGTGTTCCATTTTTAAACTAAAAACCCCAAACCAGACAAAAGGCAACAACAAAATATACAGTTTTGCAGCTCAGTTTTTCTTTCACCTACTAGCTTTACCTATGTATGATTCCCTCCTTCTCTTCATAACCCCAACTATGATGACTTCCTTTGTTAGATTTTCTTTTTATAACATATAACCTGCAATCTACAGATAGAAATTAATAATGTCAGAATCCAGCTGGACTGCTAATGGGAGATGTAATCCACTAAATAAAGCCGCTTCAAGAGTGTCAGCTGTGTTTTTTAGAGGCAGCCTGGGATTTTCTGTAGTTCATTCTCACAAGAGGAAAACTCATCTTGTGTAGTATTCGCTATGTTTTCTTTTCCTCCAACTTTTTTACAGTATTCCTACATGTGTAGGAAGCATGATTTCTTTTTTTTCTAAGTATCTGTAACACATCAATTAGGTGAGCAACAGAGTAGTACCTTTCAGAATCTTGATTTTAATTCTATGTGTATATATCGTGAAGCAACTAATATGGTTAGTTAAGCTTCCATGACACCTGGATTTTGCAGTTGGAAATGTTTTGATGTTTGACTGCCTGGCTTCACAGCAGACTGACAATGAAAATATGTTTAAAAAAAAAAATGAAGAAAACAAATCATGTTTAAATGTTCCCCCCCTCCTCTTTTTTTGTTGTCAAACAACACAAGCATGATAGCTATACAACAGTTTTGGAGTATAATGAACTAATCCTCTGAAACCAAAGCTCCAAAGGCTCTGTGATTAATTTCAAACTGCCTGCCAAGATTCCAAAGTATGATAATTAATGAACTTTAACATATGTGACAAAAATCGTCATTGAAATAGGAGGGGTGCAGTGCGCATTAATGAATAGAATCTGATTTTTTTGAAGTACCAGTTTTGAACCCTGTGATTTTATCTTTAATTTTTAGTTTCAGGGGAGAACGTCCAGAAGTTCAGCGACATTCTTGGTACTGTCAGAGTCATTGTGGAGAACTGTGGAGAGAGAGAATACCTCCTAAAGAGTTTTCAAAGAAGTCACCAATCTTGCAATTCTTCTCTGTGTTTTTTGCAGACTCAGGGCCTAGAGAAAAAAGAAATGGTGAAAAGCATGAGGAGATGAAACAGCTTGGGTGTACTTCACAAACAGAGTAGGCAGAAGAGGCAGGAATAGGATACAGCTGCTCTGATGCCTAAACCCAAGGCGATACCCTTCAGGCCTTCCTGACTCTTACCCTTTCAGCACTCCCATTCATATTTACAATGGAAATGTGATTGCAACAGTGATTAAAACCAAGTTATTTTGGGTGACTTACTTAGAAAAGACTAATTTCAGAAATAAATGATAAAGAGTATGAATTGCATGAATGTGGCCGTTTTTTCCCCCTTTTCTTCATGTTTAACATAGTCCAACCACAAAAAAGAATCTTACAGAAGAAAAACCCCAGCATTGATATGACAAAAGAGAGTAGTTATCTTCTACAAACCTTTCTTTATCTGCTCAAATTGTTGGTTATACTGATTTTGCATACCTGTGTACCAGCTAGCTGATGATATTTATGCCAGGTAACAAAATAGTGTTTCAGATTGTCCAGTGTACGGAGGACGATGCAGGAGTGAAGCAGGGGCCCAGTGAGGCTGTGGAGTCTCCATCCTTGGAGGCCTTCAAAATTCAGCTGCACGAGGCCTCCAGCAACATGACTTACTTTCAAAATTGACCCTGCTTTGAGTGGGAGGTGGGAATAGGGGACCTCCAGAGGTCCCCTCCAACGCCTTGTTCAGTGGGTTTACTCGGTGGAAGTGGTGCTGCTGTGTGTACCCCGAGTCTGGATTCAGTGTCTGCTAAGGGAAATGGAGTCGCTTATGCAGCATTTCATATTAATGGGAGCACAACTGGATGTGTCTTTATGCTTGAGTCAGGAAACTGAAAAGTAAGTTTGAAACAAAATTTCACAGTTTCCTAATCACCTTTCCCTTTTATCTATTTGCTTAAATAAAACCTGAAGAAAAAAAATGACCTTTACTGCTGTTTTTCATTTGCTTTCAATTAGAAAAAGCAATCCTTCCAGCATGTAGAATTTGCTAATATTTAAAAGGATTCTAGACACAGTCCCTCAACTGAAGAAAAAATATTACAGTTTTTAACTTGTCTGAAGAGAAATTCCTTTTCTAGTACCCTGTATCATTTTAAAAATCCTTAAGACCAGAAGGAAGATTTCCCTCAGAACCATCGCATATATTAAAGATGAGAACAATGCAAATATTTTGTTGTATGTCCTACTGTCTGTCTTAGGCTGAAAGTTAAGAGTGCTATTTGCCTCTGAAAATATACATTTAATATTATATCTGGAATTATAACATTTTTCTTGTCAAGATTAAAGACTTTCATGTTCCTTCAGATTATTTTAGAGAATCAGAAAACACGAGAGTGAAAGGAAAAACAAGAAGACAATGATGCACTAGTAGTCATATTCCTTGGAAAAGAAGCATATGTTACTACTAAAGAAAAGTTTAAACGAAAGGCAGAAAACAAGCTGAATTCTTTGTCATTCTTTGCCTGCCATCACTCACATTTTCTGCAGTGAGACACTTGCATGCTCAAGGAGTATGCAATTACTACTGCCATTTGTACTCTTCTTGCGCCTGGAGGCTCCATCAGGGAGTGGGCCCTATTGTGTATGTGCTGTACAAACACATTGAAGAGCTCATTGTAAAACTCTTCCAAAGCAACAGCTAAGCAGAATATGAGAAAAAACTGAAGAGCAGGCGAGGGGTGGTACGCGGTCGGAGGGAGGTGATTACGATCACAGCTGAAGCAGCAGTCGGTGCAGCCACAGACTAATCATTGCTGAAGGGCTTTTTGGCATTTAATCTATGCAGCCATCGTTGGCTTATATAGCCGCCAGCGCTGCGGTAAGTGAACATCTATAATATGTTTATCTTCCCTCTCCCCCCCTGTGATAGGAAAGCATTAGCCTCATTTAACACAGCGTTCACATACTTATCTCGGTTGGGGTACTCCACCCTTGGAGGAGCACCGCAGGCAGATTCCTTCCCTCTTCCCTTTGCCCCGTCCCCACAGGGTGCCGGGGGTGTCCCGGAGCTTCCAGCCCCGCTGCCAGAGGGGAAGCCTCTGCATGACCCACCCCCAACACACCAAAGTGTTTCAACCCCAGATCTCCCCAGCCCACCAGCTCCACGGAGCTCTTGGCTGTGGTGCTCTGGCTCCGTCCTTGGGCACAGTGCCCTGGCCGTGGCAGCGCTAGGGCAGCCGTGACACCGGCAGCAGTGCTGACGCCTCAACCAGACTCACCCCATCTGCTTGCACATTATCACAACCGTGTGGTGGTGTTTAGATAGGAAATGCAGTAATAAAAGATTATGACCGCCTATGTCTTCCCCTTCCCTTATTCTACCTCAGACAGCATTTGAGAAAATTAAGTGCATATATGTATATATCCACAGTTGCGAGTGTTGTGCTTTTTTGTTGTCGTTGTTGGGGTTTTTTGTTGTGGTTTATTTGTTTATTTTTGTTTCTTTTTTTTAAAATAAACAGCAAAACCCTGGAAAGCTTGATAAACCTTTTTTTTTTTTCTTTTTTTTTGCCTGATTTGCAAGGCAGGTAAAACATGAAACCAGCATCTCCTCAAGGTTTCCGTTAATTTCCAGGGCTTACTATTTTGGAAGGCAACCATATGAAAATCTTGTGAATATACACTAGATATGGACTCATTTGCTGAAATACTCTTCAGTTTAATATTGCCTGCCTCCTTTCAATTTTAATAACTGATAATCTTCCTAAATACACAATGCAGATTAATTTGACTCTATGGTTTAACTACAAAAAACAGAGGTGTAATCAATACTCTTTATCCATTTTATTAGGCCTGCATGACATTTAGGTAATTAGAAAACAAAACATACAGATCAAAAGAACAGAATAATATATTATTAACAGTAAAAGGGACTCTGTTTTCCTTCCCAAGTGAAGTGGTATTAAAATAGCTTAAAAGAGGTAAAAATAGAAAGTTTGGCAGATGCATTTTGCCTGCTGCAGACTGCTGAATCCCTGGGATTTCAAGGCCATTTCAAAGGTTTAATATCATAATTTAAGACTCTCATTCCACGCTGCATAGGAAAACAAACACAAAAAAAAAAGGAAAACTTCATGCTGATAAATAAGACAAAGGATTCTTGCTCCTGCAGTATGCAGACAGACAATATCCCCATTGAAACTGAAAGTTCAAGTGCACACGTTTGGGTATTTTTGCCTTTCCCCCAAACTCCTAACTGTCCACCTAAAACTATTATAACACCCGTTTCACACACATGAGTGTATTGAAAACCTTCTACTGCCATTGGTTCCTAATGTGCTCCTTTTTTCATTTATCCACCAGTAACATTTACCACACACAAGTGCAAAATTGCTACGGCTGCTTCCAGTGAGCTGAAGATCTGTTGCATTGCTCTGACAGCTCCTTGCGTGACTCGGCCGCTCGTGCCTGATGCTGAAATGTAAAATACCACCAACTGACAAAATAAAGCAAACCGTGCCCCTTAACTGGGCCTCCTTGTTTTTTCCGTCTTGTCTTCCCATGCCCCTTTCCCATGTAGCCCACGGTACAGAAGGCTATTTTGTGCAAAATAGAGCGCGGCAGTCTGATTATATAAAACTACGTGTGGCTGTCCGGCTTTGTCACTGGCATGTAGCACCTCCGAGTCTTTTAATTAGGGTTAGTGCAGATGTAGTGTGCTCCTGCTTTCCAGGGAGACCAGACTTTTCACCCAGTTGTTCACGTTCAACACTTGCACCTGGCACACTGACCCTCAGCAAACAGCTCAGAAAAGCTGTTACTGCTGCATGTGGTTACTTGAGTTTCTACTCAGTTTTCGCCTATTAGCACACGTAATATTGAGCACTGCATTGCGTTTTGTATTCTGGAAAACTACCAAAACTTTCTGCTTTATGTTGGCCAGAGAACTGAAGGCCAAGACACAAGTGTTGCTCTGTTCTACATTGGCTCGATTTCTAGGGGTGATGTTTGTATAAGGACATACAGTGAAAATAATAAGTATTTCACTGGAGAAGCATGTAACTCCATTTTAGTTTCACTTTCTGCACTCTATTCAACAAATTGGGAGTTTTGTTTGGACTTGCTCAAAGCAGGAGGAGTAAATAACTCCTCTGCTTGTTGCTCCAGCTTACGGTTGCCAGAGAGGAAATACTCCTTACACCCAACGTTTGTGTGTGCCAGACCTCACATTGGCCCTAAGCATCTTGGCAGACATACTACCAGCTTATGTCTGTAATATTTCTGCAAACACAGAACCTCCAAAAGTCTCCACATATACGGCTTTATTTGGATGTGCTACCTTCACAGAGGTGGAGTAACCTGGGTTTGCCTATTTCACCTCACTGCACTTTGCACTCAACATACTAGGCAAGAGTAGTAGTTAGAATAACTGCCCCCTCACAGTCACACAAACACACACGTTTGCTTTTATTGAGCAAGATTTGATGCCAGTATATCAGCCAGACAACTAAAAAAACGTAAACAAGCAGAGCAAACATAAGCGCAATCCCAGGTTTGCTTGATAGTTGGATACCTGTTAGCTTGAATACCTAAGGGGCTCTCCAACCTTTAAAACTGGAGGATTAGGATATCTGCTAACACTATCCAGAGACTATGCAATCTGAAAGGCTTTCAGTGCCCTACTGGAATACCTTTGGAGTTTGAATTTCAGGTGTAAATGTGGCTATTTCTGACAATCCTCTGGAGCGGGTTTACCAGCCCTCTCAGGTGCTGAACGGCTTGCTAAACCCATGACTGCCTCCCATCTCCACCCAGGTAGGGCCTTTTATCTGGTTTATCGATGTGCTCACTGCGAGCAGACCAGGCACTGGTTACATGGACTCACTGCAAAGGGTGAGACTGCAGCTACGCTGCAAATTTTTTTACAAAGAAAACGCTTGTGACATGAAGAATCCTTGTGAAAGACTGGAGCCCTGGATGAGCTTTAGGGGTGCAAAGCCCTGTATAATATAGAGCCTCTAACATCTTCAGACATTTTGAAAAATTGTGTTTTGCTTCTCCAGTCTTTTTTTACCTCTGTCACATTGCCATCAGTGGCCAAATGTAATTGCGTAACTACTGACTCATTTCTGTCAGGTTACTCTTTAATGTCTCTATTTTTCATCTGGTGCTATTCTGGGAGCAAAATGCTATCTACTAGTTCAGAAGGAAAAAATCCCCAAGATTTGCAGATGAATGACAGATGAATTGACTTCCAAATTCTTGACTTAGAAGTGTAAATGATTTTTAATTAACTCTAAATACATTTTTCCTCTTGTTCTTCCCATTCGCTCTTTCTAGAATCAACAAGTTGCCCACATCATGTTCCTCACCATTTTTTGTGTCTGCTGTTTACAAAGCTACAAACTTGAGGGCTGGCTGTATTACAAACATCTTAGGCATTACAGAAAGCAAAATAAAAATGGCCTGCCAAGCCTGTTTAGTAGAGTTTAGAAGAAGTTTTAGTAACACCTGCTGTAGTTAGTATCCAGAAACAATACAACTGATCATTTCACTAGCCATACCGAAATCTAACTGTACTCTAATTTTGCAGACAGAAGTAATTTGATACAACACAAGACCATAGATCTTTCAATGTAGGGCCTTGTCTAATCAAGTTGTATACAGTAGTGAAATTATGGGGGTACTAAGGCACTTCATCTAATGTAACATTAATGTTAGGGGTAGACAGAATTCTGACAATTCATTATTTAAAAAATAGTTAATCACTGTAAATATTCCTACTTGTGAGTCGCAGCCATGTCCTTCCTCGTCCCTCAAAGCCTCAAACATAAGGCAGAGGTAGCAACGTTAGCTGATGTACCAACACGAGGTATTGGTGACTCTTATGCCTTTTTAAAAACCTGCCCAAATGTGGTAAAAGCTCCCCACACTGCAAAGCAGCTCAAAACTGTTTTTCCTTTCGAATTAAAGATACAGTCATTTTTTCTGGTCGGTAAACAAGTGCCATTTCAAGCTGATGGCACTAGACGCTAAAGCATCGTTTCGGCTGTCCTTGGCATTAGTGAGCTTCCTGTAGCAGAAAGCGATAGGCTGCGTCAACATAATGAGCCTAACCGGTCTTGGCAACCTCAGCTGCTTATTGGTGTTACTCTATTGCTAGTCAATGAAGGTTAAGCTCGTTTGTGAAACTGTGTTGTTATACTCCTAGAGCACCGCTGGACTGTAATTCAGGTACTTATCTTCTGAGAAATACAGAACTTTAAAATAATCAAGCCTTCTCTTGTGTGAAAGAAAAACGCATTTTGCTACTCAGCCGCTGGAACTAGGCTATACATGCACTCTCTTGCTCAGCTTGATAGTGACAATAACTGGTTTTGTAAGACACACAGAAAATTTAGTTAATTTCATTTTAAGCATTAATAGAATTTGCTCCTGTTCTCTCTGGATTTTGCAATAGATTCCCTAAGGTTGACAGCGAAAAAAAATATTCAGGCATGTCATAACAAGACTTTTTTGTTATCTAAGAGGTAGCACACTCTTCATTATCTCTTTCATTCAGGTATTTTATCAACATTGAATATTTATAAGCTATTGCATAGCTCAGCAAAAAGAAAAGGGAAAAAGTAGCAGTCACCTGATCTCAATTTAGCCCTAATTACATAGCCATCTTTTACATCGGTTATTCCCTAAGACAGGTTGCTGCTTAACATGTACCAGACGCTCGGTGTGAAACATCACTGGTATTCATAAAAATGTTTACTTGCATTTCACAGTCTGCAATGTCATTTCCACACAGTGGACATACAGGAATTTTTACTATGTGTAGACTTCTTGGAGGATTGCGTTGATAATGATATAGAGAAAGGAAATGCATTAGATTATGCTGTGATCCGCTAATATCTGTCTTCCAGTTTCTAAACATTGTTTGCAGTGTATCTTGTAAATACGTGAGTCAAACATTCTGATACGATTGGTGTTAAAATGCTAGATCCTAATTTCAAAATTAGAAAAGCTGAACAAGGTAAGACTATTGCACAATTTAAGCACTTCCAGTGATACACTGAGGTTTAAACTTGAGCTGCTTACAGCTATCATGATTTTTTCCCTTTATTTGCCATATTTTCTTTGTTTTTAAGAGTGTATGGGTATACAGAAAACAGTGATTTTATGCTCAGATTTGCTTTTGTTTCTTAACAGAATGGGAAATACACCTTGTGACTTCAGCTAGAAATATTAAAGTTGTATTTCCTTATTTTTTGTTTTGCTTAAACTAAAAAAAAACAATTAGCATTTTCAGCTGCTCTAAAACATTCCTTTGTTTGAAGATGTGTTATGCAACAGTTTTAACAGTTACATATTTTCACTTCATAGTCTGGATGACACTGAGTTACTGAAACTAGAGAATCTCTGGAATTTTTTTACAGTCTGTCCTGGTTTGCTGTTGATTTTACAAAAATGTGTTCTGTCTCTTTTTGGAAAGGAAAAAAAAACCTCAACCCCAAATTTTAACTTGAGATGACAAGAATAACATTCTGTTCGCCTAAATGTATGGCCATCCTGAGAGGAAGCTTTGGATTTTCCAACTCACACCAAACAGGACTGTCACCTGATTTTGTAATGGTAGGTTTGCTTTGACTGTAGTTTTCAGGCATTCAAAATCTCTAGGTGTTTCACAGAAAGTGTGTGAGCCTTGGTAAGCAAAGAAGAAAGGCAGTGTTCAAGCTTTGTGGCAGCTTGTTTGGTTTTGCATATGCTTGTAGCTTGTTTTTATAATAAGTCAATTTTGTTGTTCTTTTGGTTTTGCTTAAAGAAGCACAGTTGGAAAATCCCCTAATTTTGTAGAGCAGGTTCTCTGCTTTATGGGACTTCCACGTGAACTCCATAGGCGTATCCTAAATGGCCTCCGTCTTTCTGAGGCAAATGTGTTATGGAAGGTCCAAAAGAATTGGTAACATACCAAGAATTCCCGACACCACCCCCCCCCCCCCCCCCCCCCCCCCCCGCCCCGCCATTCTGTATTCTCACGTCCTTGTGCAGAATTATCTCTTTTCATTTACAGATGATTAGCAAGTCAGTATCCACAGATGGTGCCTGTTGATTCACTTGCTGAACAATTTACTTTGCATATGTGGTTCTTACACTCTAATGGAAGTTTCTACTTTTTCTCTTATATTTTCTTAGATCTTCTTCCTGTTTCTTTCCTTACTATAATTTTATTTCGTTCTAATTACAAAAATATATTTTCTTCTAGATAGGAGACATACGTGGTAGGTCAGGTCTTTAAGGGAAGTGTTGTCATGAGCCGGGAAATCATAGTGTAAGGGAAGTGTGAGGTGGAGGATTCCACAGAAAGCACAGAAAAGTCTTACTTTTTAAAGGAAAGGTGTTAGGTCAGGGCTTGTGCTGGACAAAGTCATTGTAGGTTCCCGAGCAGGGAACTGTAGCTGTGAAATGGTGGCCATAGTGCAGACTCTCAGGTCATTTCAGGGGTTACTAAATAATGGGGAGTAATAAGCATGTCAAAGTTATAGCACTGGTTTAGAAAGCACTTTGCCCATTAAGCACTGAGGTCTTGTGTCGACCATAGTACAGGAGGAATAGACCCTACTTCTAACTTTTTTTCTCTAAATATTATCAGAAGATCTGTCAATTTGCAGAGAAACTAAACAGTATCTTTTTTACATAAGCTTGGGCAGGATGAATAATTTCTTCCTAATATGAAATGGTTTAAATTAATTTAGTCATCTTTGCCTTCACTTAAAATACCAATTTCTGTAACTTATTCATTGCCAAAAAAAAGCAGCTCTTGGTGACTAATGTTGATTGTACTGTGAGGTTCTCAGCAGATAATTATATTTAAATATGTGGGCTTAAGAATAAATAATTGTAGCAAATTAATGCAAACTAATAAAGTTGTGTCGAGACAGAAGTAATTTCTTGAGGGAAGTAACTGTGGCAGTTGTTTCTTTTGTTGTTTCTACTGTTTGCCTAAGAATGTATTTTAAATTGTGACACCGAGTAAAAGTAAATGATGGAAAATGGGTGTGAAATTAAGACTGATCTTATTCAAGTGCAGTCTCCAACAGACTTACTTTAAACTAGTCCAAAAGAAGAATCAGGCCTTTTGTCTTCACATCAAAGCAACTTTTGAACCTGTTTTTTCATTTGCAAAGGAGATTTTGATATACCATGTGGGATTACAAATAGCGAAGTTGAAGATGTGCATCAAAGTCACTATAATTGCTGTCTATGAACAGATGCATATTCTGGAGCTGTAATATTTTGGACAGTGACCGTATTAAACTTGTCCCCTCAAATTAGCTCATAGAAGAATATAAATCACAAGTCAATTATTGTGGAGTGATTAGGGCCATGCAGGGCAGGCTTTATGTAGCACGTGTTCAGCGCCCACCTCGAGACAGCAATTCTGTTGTTTGCATCGGAGTCTTCATGGCAGTTCAACAGCATCTGAAAATGGTGCGGAATGAATGTAAAGAAGAACAAAAGAAATAGTTCTTGTACTAAAGCACAGCAGCAAGTGGAAGGGAACACTCTGCCTTGTTTTAACTGTCAGCAAAATTGGGCTCCTGACTGATCCTTCTTTAGAGGAGGAAGGGAGAAAAGAAGCGTTGAAGAAACTGGGAAAACTTTCCGTGTACGCTTAATGATTTTTTTTTTTTTTTTATTCTTGGTTATTCTTTGTCCTTCTTGTATACCTAAAGATACTCTAACCAAAACCTAAGAAAAGCCTAACAAAGTGCTCATGCTGTCTGGATTTGAAAAATGAGCACAATGTGCTGTCACGTCCCACTCAGAAAGGAGGGGGGGATAAGTGACTCAGATTTGTAAATCCCCAGTCGCATGGACTAAGGTGAGTCAAATCTCAAGGTCTGCATAAAAACATTTATTAGGTTAGTAACCAGGTCTTAACTAGGTCCACAATAATTAGTTAGGTATATAACAAATTATGGCAAGCGGTAAGGTATTCATTGCGTTAATTAGCAACAGGCATACAACAAACTATGGCAAGTGGTACTTAATAACAGACATACAATGAATTATAGCAAGCAGTATGGTATGCCTTGCATTACTTCTTTGAAAGGAAAGAGAAAGAAAGAAGAAAGGAAAAAAAAGAAGGAAAGGACCAAAGGGACAGAGAAAGAGAGACTGAGAGAACATTTATGGTACTAACAAAACAGTGAAGCTGATAAGAAAAAAGCATCCAGAAGCTTATAGAAGAAAGCGCGAGGTAGACTGACAAATCTTTTTATCATACAATGAACCTGCAAATATAACGCTCTGTGGCCACATTGGAAGAACAACAAAAAAAAATCATTAGCAATTGTTAAAAGTAAAACAAAAGCTTACAGAATTCATGTAATTATCCCCAGAGTTAGGTGAAATCAAAGGCTTAGGCAATCTAGGCTAACTAACACAGAAGGGTCGTGGGTTGAATGTCAGTCAGTCAGGATGTATTAGTTCCACTACATCTGCTTCAAGAGATGCATCCATCCAGGCACCCTTCAAAAAGTGAGTGAAGATTTTAAGTTTTCCCTTCTGCAAAGAGAAATAAAAGTTACCTTCTCCTGCCCCCAAAAGAAGCTTTTAAGTTTCTAAAGCTCCAAAAAGCTTACAATCATTAACTCTCACAAGATTCAATGGAGGCAGGCAGTATTATACAAAGTGTATAGAAAGATCGTGGCACGCACTTACTGGGTAAATTGTGGAATGGTTTGAACTCGTGACACTCCCCCTGTGTCTATACTAGTCCCATCAAAGTGCTTCTGGGAGGCTCGCCTTAAAAAACTTGCCTTTCCCAGGACTGAGGAATCTTATCTGTCTTTGTGGCAGGTGCCATTAGCACTCTTTTACAAAGAAAACCAGAGTTCAGAGGGTAGATGGGACAGCTTGAGGTCCAGAGCCCTTTCACACTGCATGCAACTGCTTTATGTTTTGGATATTGCTGAAGATATTTTGGATATTTATGACCTCTATATGTCAAGGTTTTCCCTAATAATTATAGGAAGTCCTCTCCAGAGCTGGCCCTGGGAGTACTCTAGATCTCATCTCCTGTGGCTAGGTGCCAATTTTGTCTTTGAGAGTATTCCTGGGACATTACCTGCAGCATTGCAGATGTATCCATAAGACTAGATTTTCAGAGGGAGTGAGCACAAACTATGTCATGAACACCCAAAAAATTAGAATGAAAATATATGTTCATGTCCAAATTGCTAGAAGACATCAAAGATAGAAAATAGAAAGCTCTGTTTTGGCGCAGTTCTTAGAAATTGTGGTAATAAGAAATACAGGTAATAATTCAGCATTAATGGAAGTCCAATAGCTTTTTAAAATTGTGGTTGCACCAAAGAGGTTTTCTGTTTTGCTGCCTGTAGCAAACTTGACGCAGTGACTAGTGTGTAAATGAAGAAGTGAAAAGTCTAACAAAAAGGAAGGAAAGCATTGTATTCTACTTGGACTAAAGGCTTATGATATTTTGTATTCCTCATTTTTTGCTTATGTTCCTTATGAACATACAATTAACCTTCCAGATTTTTTGTTATACCTCTTTGAATAGTAAATCTTCTCAAATGTGAGCTGTGAGACTGAGATGGATATCCCCTGCATAAAAGCACAAACCTGATCGTTTTAGTGTTGTGTGGTAAAATATTACAGGGCTAACCAGGTTTATTATTCACTTTGGAAGGCAAATACACAGATGTATCCAGTTCTATTTTTTGTTTTTTGTTTTTTGTTTTTTTTTTCATTTTGCCAGTCTTGGTTTTTTTACAAATGTTAAAACTTTGATTTTTAAATAGTTGTGCTCATGAAGCAGGCTCCAGATTGGTGAGTAAATTCAGACCGCAGAAAATTTCTTTAACATGCAGTAAACAGGCACTAGTTAAACTTGGGGGTGAAAAGGTATGGCAATTCCTGGAAAATCTTCAAGCAGGGAATCTTGCTGCTGCCTGAATAGTGTGAAAGGTCAAGAGGAGAAGAGATATTCACTGTGCATAAAATTGGATATTTAAAGTCTAAAGAAGTTTTAAATTGCACTTAGTTGAGTCTAGTATAGGAAAAGGCTGGTTTTTTGAAATGTAATTTGTCTGAAATAGCCAATGCCCAAGAATGTAACTGAGCAATGAAGTCATTGTGTAAAAGCTTTTCTGAGTGATGCTGAGACTACTCTAAGCTTAGTTAAAACTATCCATGGTGAGTGTTTTAAAATGAAAAGCTAAAAACCCCATGTGTCTAGCTAGTTCTTGAAGGAAGATTCCTGAAAATTTTGGACACCCTAAAAGCTTACCAGTCCATCCCCAGACCAAGGTTAACTATAACCATTGATGAAATAGTCTGAATACTGTTCTCTGATAAACCAGCCACGAAAGCTAAATGATTTCCTCCACCTACTCCAATCTACATCCAGTTATGTTCATTTATTTTCCTTTGGACCTCTCTGTCTTTTGCTTGAGTTTCCAACTTCTTTTAATAACAACAGAAGAAAACATGAGTGCCCAATATTTAAGATACCGGGGCAACTGTAAACAGCTGAACAGTTCTCACAACATATTTGAGAGTTTAGGGAGAAGTCATTTTGCCAGTGTGACTTGCTGGCTTCCAATTTTTGGCAGTGCAGCAGGACTGTGTTGTGACAAGTGAAGACTGAAACCATCTTGACATATATGTATTTCCTAAGCAAACCTCTGCTGACTTCCAAGCGACTGGCTTCCTGATCTGCATCAGGGGCAGATAAATCCCAGCTACTGCTCCCTCCTGAGTAAAGGAATGGAGGAGTAAATGTTGTGGGCAAGGCTGGGTATGGATGAACACAGCTTGTCCACTTCTGACTGGGAAAGACCTGAGTATAGCCTTTTCTCAGGCGCAGCAAACACCTTCTTTCAGCTTTGGTTTATATTCTCTGCTGCACCAGCTGTAACAGACGTCTCTGGTGACAATGTTTTCTGTCTGTCTTAGTCTTCTATCATGCAAGAGGACGAATCTGCTGACAGCGACAACTGCCTCTCTATCCTCTCTCCTTCTTCATGAACTACGGGAAGACTGCAGATGAGCAGCTATGAGATAAAGCCTCCCTTGAAAAGCCACAGTATGAACTGAAAAGTGAACCAAAACTGCCTCTTTCTCTTCAGGCAATGTTTCAGAAGAAAAAAAAAAAAGAAAAGGAAAAAAAAGGAAAAGAAAAAGAAAAAAGGTAGTTCTTGAAAGGAAAGAAAGAAATTACTTCCCAGCACCTCCAAGGGGCAAGACTGATGACTACCGTTTTCCTACTGCTTGGCACTAGCTTGTGGCTTGTTAAATGTGCTGGTTTGAGACATGCTGCTGATTTTTTGCATACTAGTTGTTCCAACAAACACCTCATGTTCTCTCTGCAACATACTGGCAACCAGTATGCCTAACACAGTTTAGGGAGGGGCAGGTGCTTAGAAGTTACTGATGTTTACTTCTGTATAACCACATCCTTTATTTGATGGGGACCCTTAGCCTTCCTGGCCCTCAGTTCCCAACTCTGTAAAGAAAGGATAAAACCAGCATGTTAATATGTGCTCACTAATATATGCAAAAAATACCTTTTTGAATCAAGACAAAGCTCCCCTAGAAAAATCACCACTGGTTTTGGAAGGTTAAATTACAGCCCTCACCATAAGCATCTATTACTGAACCAATGATTATGCTGGTAGTAGTCATAACCGTTTAGGTACGAAGGCCTGTAGCCAAAATGTTGATGCTACTCTTATTGTTGTATGACCTTTCCTATGTTTCCAAGAAAGCTTTGCTGTGCTGAGAAGAATCTCCTGACCTAAGCTTTTAAAAAGATTGGCAGACTGTTCTGAGTGGGAGGCTGCATGAGAGCAAAGGATAAATATTTGCAATACAATGGAGATAAAGAGGAGGCTGGAAATGTTACTGCAGAATCAAAGCTTTATTTTACGTTTGAAGTTGGGTAAGTGCCAAAAGGACTAAATCATCGCACTGGAAAATGCACAAATGAACTTTCCTAAAAAAAGAGATAAGTTACTAGCATCAGGAGTACAAATTTTGTTCTGAATATGACTCTTGCAATTTTTTCTGTTCTGAACCTGAAGTAATACTAATGGAAAAAAGTATTGTGTTTTTATTTCCAGCCCATATATATCTGCCTTTATAATTTACATAAGTATTGTAGTGGAATATTAACTTCCATTATTTATGAATCTATTGAACTTTGCAAGGATGTGCTGACAGTTGAAGGATTATAATTTTAAAGGTAGTTCAGTTCACATCATAAATATCCTAAAAGGTCACATACTACCTTACAGTAACGTCTGAAGGAGAAGGAGCTTAAAGTCAGAGTTGTTTCTGTCAATTCAGAAAAAGTTTCACCAATATTATAATTCTAGAAATCAGAAAGTACAAATTTATCACCCTATGGGAATATTTTTATATGTGTTTTTGTGAAGTTCTCTGTTCCCCTGGGTATTGTGTTACCATGTGGAGTCCCTCCTCTTGGTTCTTACAGGACCTTTTCACTCTGGGTTTACCAAAGAACAGAACTGAGATCACAGCGTTCAAGCTACCTTCATACCACATGTACATTGCAATATCAAAATCTGCTGGGTTCTTAACATTTTTGTTTCTGATGTTCTACCTACCCTTGAAGTTTCATAAATAAAGAAAGGCACTCAGTGTTTTCTGGCAATTAGGTCAGCTTTACACTGTGGAAGGAGAGGAATCGAAAATATGGAAGCAATGAAACTTACTGTTTACCTGAAAACATTATGCTGTGTGGATAATGACTAGCCTGCATAGCAGTTCAGTCTAAGTTTATATGTGAGTTGTTTTCATTGAATAGAGATCACCACACCGGTGATCATCACACCATTGTATCATCAAAAAACTTTTACTAGGCCATGGATAAAACATTCACAGGTAAAACTGGAAATGATCTGTACAAGTGCATTGACTAGAGTAAGGAATATTACTTCATTTGTAGTTGCTGTTCAGTTTTTTTTCCTTGATAATCCAATAGCAAATACTGACTTATTTACATTTACCTGTTTGCAAAAAAGAGGGAAAAACAAAGCATTTATTAACTTGGTGTATTAAAATGGATGGATAGATGATACTGAAAAAATTAGAATATTTCTTTGCATTAAAAAAGGGTGCCTGTAAATGTAATCTCAGTTTTTGCACATGCTGTGTTATCTTCCATAATAAACAGTACTAGCATAGATTCATAAGTACTTTTCATTATAAAGATGTGAAGGAGACTGACAAATATAAACTGATGCATTTCAGCTGGATTATTAAGTTTTCCTGAGGGCGTTTAAAACACCATGCTACACTCACGTTCATTGTCAGCAGCTAAGAATATGGCCCAATGTCTATACAAGTCATATGCAGTCATATTTTTGTTTACCACTGTCAGAATGAAAGTCAGAAGCATCCTATTTTTTATTTAAGCAGTTCCTAAATGTGAGACTCTCACACCGTATCGGTATTTCACATAGATTAAAGGACCAGTCTGCTGCTGCAGAGCTAAGCAGTAGGTCGGTCTTTAGTAGCTGGTTGCAGTCTGTACATTGATGCATAATGTTTGCTAACAGAGAAGGCACTGAGCAGCCAGACAGAGCCTGGCTTTGAACAAGCTGGCCTATTCAAATATGGGGAGCTGAAGTATTCCTATTCATGAAAAAAGTCAGCAAAATTATTTTTTGGGGAAGATCAATTCGTTTATTATTTTAGTATTTTCATTATCATGCCAAAGACAAATTATTTTTGCTTTTTAGCAGCAGAAAGCATGCACATCAGTTGCAAATTGCAAGATTTCTGGTTTGGGGTTAATTAAAGTGCTATAAATTTACCAGATAAAAAAAGCATGTGGTTCTCTTCCCCCCCCCCCCCTTATAATTGAAAATAAGCCCAAGTAATCAGTGGGTTCTCAGAGGTGACGGTATAAACTACTAGGGCTAAGGGAACAGCAAAGAGAAATACATGGCGGTCCAAGTGAAACTCCAAAGGAATTTAGGTAAATAAACTCAAGAAATCAAGATGGAGCCACAACATCAGATTACTACACTGAAACTCTTTCTTTCCTTAGGATACAGTGTGTGGTATAAACCCACAGTCCTTATTGAAAATGTGTGCTTACTGACTCCTTTTAACTGTTTCAAAATCAGGATTACACCCACTACCGCCAATGGGACTACTTGTTAGGTAAAGGATGACAAATCCGGTCCTAAAGTGGTAGACTCTCTTGATGAATGTGCATCCTAATTCTCAATGACATTTAAGTGAGTGAAACATATGTACAGAGAGAATAAAATGCCAAAATGTGTTGCTTTGCCAAGTTGCCACAGTTGGAAGCTTTCAGTAATTTTCCATGTGTTTGTTGATAAATCCTCCATTTTGAATAAAATATTATTTCATTTTTAAAGTAGATTTAGAGTGACAAGCCCTTAAGGCTAAGCAATATCTGGGGGTTTTTTTGAAACACCTGTGAAAGGAAGTGATTTCTTCTCTTTTGTCTGGATATCTGCAAGAAATCTGAATTTTCTGTTAGCTAAAATAGGACTTGCTATACAAATTTACATTTTTAAAAGCTCTGAGGCAAACATCAGTTCAGAAATCCTAATGCTTATTGCTAGAAGTAGAATGTTTATTGCTAGAAGTAGAAATGAACTTGGTTAATTGTTAAACAATGGACAGTTTCCTGGGTGATTCAATACATCACAGGAGATAGGTAACTCTGATTAGGAACTCAGAAATAATTGAACAGGATAGATTACAAAAGCGAGCTTAAAATGCGAAGAATGTAGGAGAGGAATTCACTCTAACATAAAGACTATTGTCTTTATATTTAATTATAGGGTTTTTTGGTATCATTCTATGGTGTACTTCAAAGCTTGCTGAAGTTACTGAAAATACAGTGAGATAGCAGCTAATATTTGCAATTTATTTAATTATTTAACTTTACAGTAGTCAAGAGAGAGATCTATGCACTCTAATTAAAATTTAATACTGTGAAATAATAACAAACAATTTTAATTAATATTAGATTGCTTGATAATACTAGTTAGCATAACACCAGCTCCTTCACATCCTTAGCAAGTGATTCAGTGATGCAGTTCACATAACACAGCAAGTCCTGAACTAACAGGGCTGTAGCTGTTTCATCTGTCAGAAACCTTGTATAAATCAGGGGGCTCCCTAACAGCTATACAAAGAGTCACAATATTTGGAAACCAACACTGTACTTTTCTCGGTTAAAAAAATCCATTCCCATGTCCACCTATTAACCTCTCACCCTCTAAATCTGCTTCCTCTTATCAACTCAACCTGAAAAATCAATCAGACAAGTACCTAGGATGGTAAGGAGAGCCACAACCGTTCTCAGCAAGGGGCTGTGCTTTCTGGACCACAGCTAACAGCAGATGCCCAGAGAAGATGTGCAGAAATGGTAAATATACAGTTTATACCTCCAGATTATTCTGTTAGTATCCACCACCATGACTCAAGAGCTTCCTTATTAAAGTAAGCAGAATCCAAATTCATGTCTGGATGTTGGCAGAATTATATACCATTTTTTTGGAAACATTCTAAATGTATTGCCCCTTTCAAATCGTGAGCAGTGGACCTCTCGATGCTCTGAGGCAAACTCCATTGACCCTGTGACCTTTTCTTCTGTCACTGTGTTCTTAAGGTCACTCCCCTCTTTGCTTTTATGGACCAGTATGCATTGTTTGTGACTACTGGCTTCAAACAACTGGTTCCTTCTCCTTTTTTCTAGCAATATTTCTAACAATAGGCAGTTGTAGTATTTTCTGTCCAGCAGGTACCTCTATAGTACCTCAGTTTAGATATTGTCTCTGCTACTTGATGAAAAAACTTGAAGTTGCAAGGAAAATCACTGTAAAAAATTGGAAAGTTAGAATGGTTTGCTTACCAGTTGTTTTATAAAGTTTGAAGATCTGCAGCATCTCAGACAAAGGGAAGGTTTAGTCAGACAGAAAGCTGAGTATTTTTTTGTAGAAGCTTATAGAAATAAATTGTAGGCAATTTAGTTACAAAAAGAAAATCAAAGCCTTTGAAATGTCACACTGGCAAAGCTTTTTTTTTTTTTTTTTTATGTAGCATGGCTACCATAGATAATATGCTGTACCTAGATAGATAGAGACTACATGTCTATCTATATCTGTATCTGTCTGTTCATCTCTACTTCTAATCTCTATCTGTATGATATCATAGAAAATACTATGAAAGCAAAGATATTAGGATATATAAAGTATTTGTGTTGATCACGATTATTACCTATCAATGAGTAATCTTGGAAATCTCATTTACTAAAAAGGAAGAGGTACCTGGTCCAAAACCCATGGATTCTGTAGTATTATTAGTCTGATGGCACATATGGTCCTCACCTCCTGCTAAATCCTCTGTGTCTCACCAGCAACAATTACCTGCTCATCCTTCTGATTTACTGGAGTTATCAACCTTCTCACCTGTTCCTTTCTAAAATTTCCTCTTGCTCCTTATATTCCAACCACCTTTTTCTTGCAAGTTAGACTCAAGTCCCAGTCTGATTAATAGTCACTTTAACTCATAGCAACAGTTCTCAAACTGTACTTAGATTGCGATCAGTGATTTCTGAATGAGAAATCGGGTCCCTCAGAGCTGGCATATCCGGCTATATATGGGTGTGGGTATGACCTTCTCTTCTAAGCCTTGTTCTTATCCACTAATAAATCATTAGGGTAATTATGTAGGGTATTTCAAAAGCTCTTCTAAACTAGAAAACTAAGACGTAAACAGATTAATCACCGTTTCCAATTTGTACAAATATCCCATTGAAGATGTGGTATTTTAAATAGACATGATCACTTCTGAGGTCCACATATATTTTCTTTTTGATATCTTTGCTCTTTGCCCATATCAATCCTATAAGCATTTAATTCACTGATATGACTGCAAAAAGCTGGATGTTTGCATTACTGAAGAAGATTTTAGTGGATGTAGTAGATCCAGAAGCTCCTTGCAAAATTTGTGTAGTCAATGAGCAAATGAAAAACAACTTTACCAGATACATATTCAGTCATTAATCAAAATAAAGTTAAAAATACATGCCAGCTTTTAATGTACATAATGGGTGAAGAGTGATGGTGTTTTAGAAACTTCTTTTTAAATATATTAGCTTCAATGTACTGGTCATATGGTAAAGAGCATTACTTCTTGCTTGCATCTTGCTTTTTCTAGTTGGGTCACATATAATTTTCACCACATCCAGTGATAACCATGCTGCCTAACTGTTCGTGTTCATACCAGCCTCTCTGCCTTGGGGAAGGGCGACCTGTTATCTTGGCTGACAGTCTCGTATGGCAACTTGAGGCAAGAAAACAGCAGCACCAGGGGATGTTATCTGCAGAGGAACCAGCTAATGTCCCAGAGAGGACACTGCCCTCTCACTGTACAGAATAATCATAGCAAACACGCGCCTCAATGGGTACACCTCCGTCAAGAAGTCTGGCCCTGGCAACTGACAGAAGGCTACAGATGCACCCGCTGCCCAACACCCTCCTTCGTCCTGTGGGCCCACACAGAACCCCTCCTGTCCAGATCTCCTGGAAGCAGTCTTCCTGCAATATGGTCTGCAAAGAAGGGAATTGTTGCAAACAACATCCAAACACAGCTGTAACCTTTGGCCATAGGAAGAATGACTACAGGCCACAGTTCAGCGTACATGAGTACTTTCAGATATTCAGGGCCAATCCTTCTTTTTTGCTATGTTACCTTCACAGACACACTGGAGGAGATGCAGAAACAGTTGGACCCTCTTGTAGGCTGGTCAAGAAGATAGAGGCTAGCAAAGGAGGGTTTGAGGATGTTTGCACCAAGACCACTGTCTCCAGTTTCTCCTGGAGAGCTTGGAGTTGCTGTGGGTATATGGAAGACCCACGCAGGCCCCTACACTGTATATATTCTGGAGAATAACTAATCAACCCTCACTAATTTTTGTTGAAGGAGATGGCAACTGCTCCT
This sequence comes from Rissa tridactyla, assembly GCF_028500815.1. Taxonomy (NCBI): domain Eukaryota; kingdom Metazoa; phylum Chordata; class Aves; order Charadriiformes; family Laridae; genus Rissa; species Rissa tridactyla. Next base: position 148,332,825 of record NC_071466.1, read on the forward strand.
GAGAGATGGAGTGGCCTGAGTTGGAGAGTAAAAAGCAGATCCTTGGCATAGTCTCTCTGCCTCTCCTGCCTGACCTGTTTCTGATTACATTCTGTTACAGTTGGGATTCTGAGCAGAAATACAAATTTCTTTTTGCATGACCTTATCTTAATCTAGGCATTGAGGTATCTAAAATGAATATATTCTCCATTTGTAGCCCATGCCAAAATATGCAGATTGTGAGAAGGCTGTTGCTGGGATTGACTGATTAGGGATTAAATGTTTAAGAATTTTTTTTCTATTTTATTCCTAACCAGTGATGGAACTATTTTGGAGTAACCTGCTCTGAAATAAAACTTATATTATTGAGTGTTTTGTTTTACTCCACAGTAGATTTATTTCTGTGCATTTCATAAGATCACACTAGCACTTCATTAATTTAAAGCTGAATTTGTAAAACATTAACACATGAAGAAATCTTTATATATTTATTATTTGAAATGATCCCAAGCGGCAGAGAAGTTTTGATTTCAAATATGGACTTTCACAAACTTCAGGATTGTCAGAATCAACAGTGTTGGCTCAAGCCATTCTAATAATGACTATTTACAGAAGAGATGGAGCGTCTCACAAAAAGAGCTTTCAAGTCAAACTGCAGCAATATATTTCTAGAAAGTAGCTAGTTTCTTTTCAGTTGTCAGCTTCGCACCATGATCAAAAAGGGTTCAACAGCAGTGATTTGTAGCACTCTTCATTTTCATCAATGTTTCACAATTCATCAGTTTCAAACCTAAATAATACTGTATCCCACTGCAAATGTTCCTGTAATCCTTTCCTCTTCCAGTGACCTGATCTGCAGAACTACAAGGAAAAAAACCCCACTGTTCAGCACTAAATATAAATCCTGCATGAAACAGATGTCTTCCCCTTTATCTTTTCCATTGTTTTGTTATTGTATTTAATGATCTGTCTATGATTTCCTTTATTTTATTTCTTTTAATAACCAAGGAAGACCAGACAAATCCACTGTAATAAACTCCTCTCTTTGAAGTCTCCCACTTGATAATTATAGATAAAATGATACTAAAGAATATTAAAGAAACAAGTTTAAGGGAGCAAACGTGCAATGTATCTGTAATATTACACTCTGTTGTACCTTGCTGTTTATTATAACCCTCCCTCTTTGAATGTCATACAAGAACTCTGAGACACCAATTGGTGTCAAATTTTATTATAATAATTTTACAGTGTAATTTCCGTATATCACTGGACATATTTTAAACATCGAATATTTTTATTTAAAAAATGTTATTTAAATAAAAAAAGAGAACAGTGCATCAGGATGTATGTCTCCTTTCCCAGTGCTCATGTCTTTAATACTTGATTGATATACTCTTTAGGTCTGACTTCAAAAAGAAATGAAAAAGCAAGGTGGGAATTTGAATGTCCTATTTTCCTTGAAATCCCTGTTATTGCCTTAGTTTTGTTGAAATTCTCAGCACATCCTACAAAATCTTTCAAGATGTTAGCTTCCTTATCAATGTCACAAATCACCGCGTACTTCAGAATTGTCTCCTACCTCTGTTCTATGTGACGACTGGTTCCACAATACCATATCAGACTTGACACTTCAGAAAGGCCCTCAGCATGTATTACAGATGGACCTGAAATGTTTTTATTTCCTGCACAGAATTACGGCCAAGCTAGACTCCTCATGTTCTATAAGCAGCAGGTAAGCTGAGAGGGAACTGATTCAGAGGAGACACACAAAGTCTGTCTGGAATGGAAATTGATTCCCCCAGAAACTCCATGGATTCAGAGGACATTTCATCACCCTCCCTAATCTCTCCTCTTGTTCAGAGAACAGAGGTGCTGCAGCAAGTCATTTGTAGGCCCTTGAATTTGTGCAACTTAGTATAATTTAGGTATGAATTCTATATCTATATAATACAGAGAAGCAAATTTTACTAAAGGAGACCCTCTAGGCATCCCATTGTGAGGCCCTAACAGGCTAAGTCTGTTCTAGTTTGTAACAGAGGCCAGAGTCCTGGCCCCGCATCAGGTGATGTGGCCAATTTGCACTGACATGCCCAAGCTTTCTTCTGCCCAAACCAGGATGATCTCATGCAAAATTCTGTTCAGAATAGTCTCTGGCATGTGGTATCCCCTGAAATGTTCCCAGCATAAGAAAAGAGTGCTAGCAATTAGCATATACTACCCAAACGTTAGATATGTAGCATAAGTTCAGTCAGAAGAATTGCATTGTCTCTGCTGTAGTTTTCTAGGTGCACGACAAATTATGTAGGGATGTTTATAAAATCTTAAAAATAAGAATTTCTCAAATGTTAGCCAAATGGGAGATGCATAAATCAAAGGATCAAAGGATAGTTCGTGTTGGAAGGGACCCCAGGAAGTCATCTTGTCCAACCTCCTGCTCAAAGCAGGGTCAGCTTTTGGATCAAACCAGCTGCTCAGAGTTGAGTTTTGAGTCCAGCTGCATTTTGACTACCCCTGAGGATGGAGAGAGCACAGCCAATACTGTTAGAACCCTTGAGGCCATCTCTTCTCCAGGCTCTCAGCCTCTCCCTGCAGGGCAGGTGCTTCAGCCCCTGACCCACCATGGCGGCCCTCCACTGAACCCACAGCAGTTTGTCAATGACTTTCTTGTACGGGGGTTCTGAAAATGGACATGGCAATCTTAGTATGATCTAACAAGTGCTGAGTGGAGGGGGTTCCCGTGATCTACTGGCCATGTCCCCGTTGGTACAGCCTGGGAAGCCGCTGGCCGTCTCTGCTGCCGGGGCAGGGCTGGCTGGTGCCCAGCTGCCGTCCCCCAGGCCCCGGGGCCTTTCGGCAGAGCTGCCCCCCAGGCAGGCAGGCCCTGGCCTGTGTGGCTGCCGGGGATCGTCCTCCCCGGGGCAGGGCTCTGCCCTCGGCCCTGCTGGGTGTCACTGGGCTCTGGGCAGGCCCTTCCTCGGCCTGTCTGGGACCCTGACCTAGGTGGACAGTGTATGCTCTTCCTCCAGTGTTTCAGTTAATTTTGTTGAAAAAGTTTCCTTTTTGTCCTTGACATTCCTCTGCTCATCTTTCTTCTTGTGCCCTTCTTCTCTCTTCTAGGCCTGTCATTCACGTTGTAAATCCAACAGATGACCATTGCACTCCTGCAGATACTTTCCAGCTTTTACTAGGCGTCACTGCCCGTGAGACCGTGTCTCCTGATGTCTCTGAGGACATGAAGTATTTTCTGCTCTTTCAAAATGTTGTCTGAGCTATTTGTTACAATATTAAGGGGGATTCATCAGCATGACTTAATAATTACTTAGATAAGAGGTAAAAAAAACGGTCTTAAAATCTGTGGAAAACAGCCATCCAACTTTCAAAGGAAATTTTAGAAAGTGAATCTGGTCCTTCTATCTAACCTGAACATGCTTTTGCCATGGTACAAGCCCTTCACTGCTCCTGGCAATATCTGCTCCTACAAGATCTGAAATAAGCTACATCTTTCAAGCTGGAAAACTGGTAGATTGGATTGGCAGTTTGTGAAAGCACAACATAGAGAAGAAGGCAAGAGCTTGATATATTTGCTGACATTTCATCTTTGTTCTTGTATTTGTTAGACTGACAAATAACTGTGGAATGCAAATGCATAAGGAAACCTTTTTAAAGAGAGCAGTGAATCAGTGTTCGAAACTGATATTACATATAATGACAATTTCCTGGCTCTCTACGGTATTTCTCCTGTCTGAAACACTGTTCTGTATGTCATTCCCCATAGCTTGTTTTCCTTTACCTGAAGTCCCCTCTTCCCTAGTTTTCTTATATAATAAAGCACTCTAAAATACACCGCTTATACCATTCTGTTCTGTTTTCTTACACTGTCACTGGTGTCCTCCCTCCCACACATAGACATCTTTAACACAAAAAATTTTAAAAGCGGGAGCAATAGCTTGGAGGTCAACATCAAGCCATTCATTCTGCTTCCCTAAGGAGAGTCATTGTTAGCTACACAAATATAGATGCATGCGAATAAAGACGCTAATGCTTCATTATGACTGCAACAGAATAATTGGTACTCTAATTTACATCCTCCCAACACTATCTATCTATCAAGATGTAATGAGATATTTAACATGTTGTTACTCTATGTACGCACATGTTTTATACATAACAACCTGTTATCTGTCAGCTTAAACCAGCACTGTACACTACAATTAGATTCTTCCCCCCGTAATTATCCTAACATATGTCTGGGCAACCCCACTAAAGTCAAGTAACATGCACTGGATATAAATCATGACAGAATAAGGCCATGAACTCTTTTAGTTTGGTATTTTATATTATTTCACTTTCTTGAAACTCCAGATACTTAAGAGACATGGATTTTTAAAATGAAAAATCTATTCATTCTTCCAAGCAGATGGCATAATACTTATAAATGCCTTCTTTACATTCTTATTCAAGAGGAATAAAATGAGCCATCCAGCAGGGTAGAATATGAATCAATATGTGTTTTCAACGGCTCCTGGTTTTATTTCTGCTGAAGTCTGTAGGTGTTTTGCCACTCATTTCCAAGAGCGCAAGATCAGGTCCAAGTAGCTAGAATTCTTATCTCATTTTTACGTGCACAAATACTCCAAAGATCTTTAATTTCCATTGCCTGTGAGTAAACTGTACTCACAATTGTGGAGTTCCTCCATAATCTGAAAGTTCTGCCATCATAGAGTCCTTCTGGTTCTTCCATTCAAATGGCTGCCCTTGCAAATAATCTTTCTCAGTAAAATTAAAGCAGTCACTTTTTCCTTGTTCCCAATGATACTAGCATCTGTTTTTTTCATGGTTATATACAGTAAGAGGTTTTCTGCCTTCTGTGCCTCTTTTGTACAAAGAACTGCAGTGAACAGATTATTTGTATACTTTGTAGAGGTGATGCGTGATAACATCAGGGATGAATTATATCAGGTTATTCTTTCCACCTCCCTGGCACCTTCTGCATGAGCAGAAGGTATTCTTTTCCAATATCAGGTAAGCACACTGACTTTCCAAAATGCTCTGTTACTTCAAATTCAAGAAACAGAAAAATGAAATTATTCCGATTAAAAGAGAATGATTAATTAAAAAGGATGAAGAATGTGCACTATTTTGAAAAACAATAGGAGGAAACAACCCCAACTACTCTGAGACTGATGGGACTGTTCTGTTCCATAGGCATGCTATAGTACATTGACAAAGTCATTTTAACCCTCACTTTAACATTGTTTCTTTTCCTTGAAAAGGAATCCCTCTCCTGCAGAAAATTTCTGTTTTTTTTTTTTTTAATTACAACAACCGTAGTTTAACTGGAGTGAAGGGGACCTAGTGCATCCAGCTCTTTTGGATCTCTCACAATATCCTTGTCTGTTAGCTGCTTAGACATCAGCAAGGAGCAAACAGTTACACAGTTTTATTTTCTTAAAGAAAACCCTTTAATAAGAAGTGTGATCTTCACAGGGATATTTCTTTTGGATTTTTAGGGACTTCAGAGATTAAATTTTTTTAAACATTTTTTTTTTAAATATTTTTTAAAATTAGACTTGTTCACAATTTTCAACTACTTTTGCTTTGCAGACAATAGTAGTTGATGTAACCATGGGTGCGCTCTCAGCACGGAGCAGCATTGAGATATGATTAGGCAAATGCTCTAGAAATTAGTGCACATCCCTTTAATATTCCAGATTTACATCTTAATTTCAGAAAATGTTAAATATATTTCCATGTGTTTTTGTCCAGTTAGCATAATGTGCTAGGGTGTATTTTATATGTACAGATATTTTGCTGAAATATAGCAATCTGTAGCTATTTGATAAATAGGTCTGGATGCTTTCTTGTAAAAACATTTCACTTTCATTTCCAATTTCACATCACCTTACTGAGAGTCTATTTATTCTCCTGCAGACAAGAACGTTAGACAGATCATTCCTTTCTTCTATACAGTAAATAATTTGGAACAGGGACTATCATTTACTCAATATCTGTATCATTCTCAAAATAATGTATTCTCAAATTGATTGACTTCTAGTTGCTACCACAATATGAATGTTAAAACAGGGCCACATTTCATATTAAGGCAGATATTAGCCAGTACTCATGGAAAGCAAATTTAATACTGGCTTGGATGAGTACACTACACAGTTCAAAGTTACGGTCATCAAATGTCTGAAAGGAAGTATATCAAATACCTAAGTAGGCAGTCAAAACAGCTCAAATTGCAACTATCAGACACTTAACAACGAATTGCTCATGAATAAGCAGCAGGCTAAGAATTACTGACAGAAGCTATTCAGAGAGGAGTTTTGAACAAATCCAGGAAAAAAAAATCACGCTCTTTCAATGACAGTTCACAAACAGAGAGATGACATTTGGCAAACAGATAATTCAACATCAATTACTCACTCAAGACTAGTAGTAATACCTAGCAATTAGATAGTCCTTTACACATTCAGTGGATTGTACAAACTCTGACATTAATTAAATTGAACTGCCTCTTCCTGTCTACTCTTTGCTTTAAAATTCTCCTTAGTAAAAACTTAGCTTGGCACACACAGATTTTCACACAGACGGGCTGTGTGACTAGCAAAATCTCCATCTTTATGTGTAAAAGCAAGTACATAAAAAGAAACAAGCTTTAAGTTTGAGGTAAAAACACAAGGCTAGCTTGTCAGTTTATAGCGCACCATAAAATTAGGAATGATGCACAGTTGTTGTGACAAGCCTAGGATGGACTTGTGAGTTCTCAATTACTGTCCTTATTACTGGGGGGAGGAGAAAGATTTGTCTGCTGAGTCGGTACCAGCTGAAGCCCTGACCGCTGACTCAGTGGAGCTGGCTGGTGCAGAGCCCATACGCCCTACAATGCCCATCTCCATTCCTGCATAGGAAGAAGCACTGCCACCATTGCTGGAAATACAAACTGTTTAGCAGTTCAGCAAAAAAAAAAAAAGTCAAAACACTTCAGAGTGACAGGATAGAAAAGGCCTTTGCATGGCCTTTTTTCTCCTTCCCTTCCTCCTACCTGCTTTCCCACTGTAAATGTAGAAGTTATTTAGAAAAGTATGTGAAAAAACAACTTCACAAAGCAGAACTGTACAATTAAGACCAGAGTAAAAGATATTGGAAGAAAACAGGAAGACTAACAGGCTTGCATCAACCGCATAACTAAAGGCAGTATTTTCTATAATTTCTCCTAAAACTTCTATGAAATTCATTTAATAAATATTGCCAAATCATTTACCCTCTCTGTTTAGGTAGATGATGAAAGCATGAAGTTGAATAGCCTGTAAGAAATACAGACTGAAATAATGTAAGACATCCAATACTGGTACAATCTAAATTTTGGAGGATGCCTTTAATAGATTAGAAATTGAAATTGTTCCTCATACACTCGAAAGACTGCATATCAATTTATAGAGATGACACCTCTTCTAAAGAGACAAAGAAAAGTAAATTAGCCCCAGTGTTTTTAGCTGATGGGGTTAGAAGGCAAACTCATTATCATATTCATAAGACATTTGCTTATCTGTACACCAGCCTTCTGTTGCTGAACAGACCTCCAGAGTATCCAGTGGTTCATTTCTCTGCCATTGTCAGCGGTGCCACATGTATAGAGTTCAATATTGCCCTAGTTATTCAGCACTGGTGAGTAATCGATGTGCCCAGTAGCCACTCACCCATGTGTAAGAAAATAAAGTGGTTCAGAGTCCGTGATCTCATTGCATTTCACTGGTTGTGTAATTTATAGGGCTGATAATTGAAAGTGGTACGGGTTCCCTGAGTTGAATTCTTTGCTCATTTTATAATGTGCTTTGATAAATGAAGTAGGTTGGTAAGCATAATTACAGTTCTGGTTTTTGATATTTTTTTCTCTCTCTTTTTAGGATTATATTTAGATATAGTGGCAGTACAATTTTAAAAACAGCTTTTCTTTAACTACCATATGCTGAGTCTCTCCCAAAGCTCAACTCTTTTAGGTACAAACTCTTAGAGAACATGTAAGTTTCTGACAGACAACCACCTGTCATGTATTTGATGTATGCATTATAAGCTGCATGTCCCTTTTATGATTACAGAAAGTGAACGCTCGTACTAAACATTCAAGGTTCGTTAATAAACAATAGCTCCATCTTTTCCTGAAATTTTGGTATTCAGACAGGAGGGAATACATTCACCATGGTGTTCAAGACAAGCGCAAAGTATGTCTGTCTACATCTACGTTAGTCAAGCTCATCTGCCTCAGGAAGCAATTCCTGGCTCTGCGGCCCTGAGACATAACTAGAATATTTTGTGTTTTCAAAGTGATAATAAAGTGAGATAATCTGAAGGAGGGGAAAAAAAAAAAAAAAAAAAAAAAAAAAAGAGTGAAATCTGCACTGCGGCCTACCAGAGCAGTGCCTGCAGAGCACAAAGCCAAAAGCAGGCGTTGCTCGCCCTGCAGCCTGTCCTGAGGGTATGTGCTTATCTTTGCCGGCCCATGGCCTGCTGGCATCATGTCAGAAGTCTGTCCCAGGCTGAAGGAACCTGTTTTGGCACCATCTATTTCGTGTTTTCTGCCTGGAGTTAACCCTGAAGCAAACTGCTGTGCCAACTGTGCCTTGGTTTCCTCCTGGAGGAAACAAGTTTACTCAGTCAGAAAGGAGCCTGGAGAGGCCCTGGCATACCTGCACGGTGAATAACCGGCAGCCAAGGCTGGGGACCTGGCTTACTTAACAGTGTAGAAGCCCCTTAAGATATCATGTGGTCTGGCTATACTGACTAAGGGCCCTAAGTGCTACCACGGTCAAATAGATAATTAAATACCACCCACACCACAATTTGCATTATACAAGCTCGCGGAGCTTCTTATCCTCATCTGTAAGCTGTAAAGAGTAAGCTTTTTGTAACCTGCCGTGTAAGATCCTGGGTTTAATGTAATTCTTATCAAAGGACATTGTGTTCACGTTTCTTGCTATAGCATGATTTTCCATTGCATATTAAATAAGTTCAGCAGCAAATGGAGAGAAGTGGTGAGGAGTACTGGATCTCTGCAAAGTGACTATGAACATCTAGATGCTCCCTAGAGATCTGCTTTCCAAGCACTAACCAGGCATCATACCCTTTTCTGGATAGCTCTTGTAGCCCGCTGCTTTCACAAATATTAAGAGTAATTAAAATGACAAAAATAAAAACATTGACTCCTACACATCTGTTTTTTAAATTGTTGCTTAATATTTACATAATTTTCATAATAGTATTTAGTGCATTCACTTCTTTAGATGGATCTGTAACCATAGCAACAACATCATCATCTCATAACACATTCTTTAAAACCACATTCTGGAAACAGTGCATTGTTCCAACTTGTATTGTTTACTCTGATGTTTGGATAAAAAATGACTGAACCTATTCTGCTGTTGCTCCGCTAATGATATTCTGCAGTTCCATAGACCCTTCCTAAAAAAGCACTATTCACATATCACTAAGTGGTCCTCAAGGCTTTTGTTAAACCTTGTCTGTTGTTCCTACTGAGGTGAGAAAACTAAGGCACAAATATGTTATCTGACTTGTCCCCTGCCAGACAGAATGTATGGGCAAAAAGAGGCAGCAGCACACATTTTCTACACTTCCAGGCATAGCAAAGCAATGGGACATCCTCTAGATCCTAAGCAGAAAAAAAAAGAAGAGAGAGAGGAAGAGAGAAAGAGAGAGAGGAAGAGAGAAAGAGAGAAAGAGAAAGAAAGAGAGAAAGAAAGAGAGAGAGAAAGAGAAAGAAAGAGAGAAAGAAAGAGAGAAAGAGAGAAAGAAGGAAGGAAGGAAGGAAGGAAGGAAGGAAGGAAGGAAGGAAGGAAGGAAGGAAGGAAGGAAGGAAGGAAGGAAGGAAGGAAGGAAGGAAAAGAAAAAAAATGAGAGGTTTTGCTTTAAAAATCAGGCTGAAGCAGAATAATTCCAGAGGTCTGAGTGCAATGCAGTTTGGGTAAAAATTCATTCCAACATCTAGGTCACTGGCCATAAAACACACTCAGAAAGCCAGTGTGGGATTTCTCTTGCTTACACTGCTATTTGTTTACGGTAACTCTGTTGAATTTCAAATTTATGCTGATTTGAGAGCAGAACTTGACCTCTTGTTTTCATGCAAACATCCACCACATGAAAAAAAGAAAGAAGCAGTAAGAAAATCTGAAAGAAGCCAAATAGTTTCTCAACAGCATGATTTTCATAGTTCCTTGTGAGGCCTCTCTGAAGGGTGCAGTTGTGCTGCTTTTTGTGAAAAATGACATCTTTTTGCCCTTACACTTTTATTGTTATTCCCATTAGAATAGAACAGTAAACATTTTTAACGATGATATGTTTTCACTGATTACTCTACAAATATACGCAGTGTCAAGTTAGAGGAAATGAGGCATGAAGTACTGCAGGCAGAGTTCATACAATGCACCACAGAGGCTTGAGAGCAGCTGCTGAAAGCCATTGTGTTAAAATTTCATTTTGAAAAAGGTACACTTCTGTACAATAGGCTATAACGTTTTGAAAAGAACTGTTCAAAGCCTTTTGTGCAAATCATTCACATTCCCGTTGTGTAAATCATTTCATTTTAAAATATCTAGTCAGTTGAAATGCAACAAATATTTGCATGATTGGCATTTGGGCTTGAAAATGTGAAAATACAATTAAAATATCCATTGCAAAGGCTGTAGATTGCCCTTGATTCTCCCTGCTTTGGAAACAGAGCATGTAGGATAAGGTACTCAGTTGTCTAGCACAGCAGAACACCTATTTAGTATGAGCTAGCCACCAGGGCACCTTAGTAAATCTCTTCCGTTCATGTAATTAATCTTTCTTTAATGCCATTGATTTTAATGGGACATAAGGAGATGTTTATATTTTCATGTTACCAGATTTAGAAAGTAGCACAATGATGTCATTTTTATAGTAATACACCTTCTGGCAATGCTGAGCATGGACTGTCAAATACCATTTCTGATGACTCATGCACATAACTCTGGCCATTTTTTTGACTTGCTTTTCCTTTGACACTCTGGCCTTTCAACTTCTTCGTGATTTCTCTGCTGTTTTGAGCCACTCTGAGTCCCTGTCTGACCCTCACTGACTCCAACCTCTCTGCCCCTCATATTAGGCAACCTACTTCCTACCACCTTAATTCTCTAATTTCTTTATTTCTGCTTCTATTCATGCATGGAGATTATCAGATTTTTGGGGAGAAATTAGTTTGCTTTACTGACAAGAAGCACAGTTTTAGAGCCGTGGATGCCACGGCGTTCATGAATGCTGAATAGAAGAACAAGAATACAAAGGACCATAATATGTGAATGAAGGATGCACTACCTAAGTGAGCATCAAGGAAGAGAAAGAAACTCTATGAAATTTGCCCTCCTCCCCTTTTTCTATTTGAATAACCTGGGAAAAGGGAATTCCGCTTAACTGAATACTGGCATCACAGTCAACAAGCAGTAATGCACTCCAGCACTTTCCACAGAGCTGCTCTGTAGAAGGATGCATCACTTTGTCTTTGTATTTTATCTGCTGATGGCAGAAAAATGAGAAGACTCAGAAACAACCCTAACTGGGCCCAGCATTTTCCCAGCTCTTCTTCTGGGCTCCTTGCCCGGACAACCTCCAGTCCATTGCCCCCAGCTTCTTGTCCAGCTTGTTTCTCCCTTGTTCCCATGCACTCCATACTACCCTGCTCCCAGTTACATAGACCCTCTCTTAGGGCTTGCTGGGGAGTTTCCTTCCTCATGCTCTGCCTTAAGTCTTTTATCTTGTCCCTGTTAAATGTTCTCTGGGATTCCATGCTACATCAGGTCAAGATAATACACTGCAGCTCCCTTTCCCTGCATCACTTTTCAGCCTCTTCCTCCAGTGAATCTTCCCTCATGGCAGAGCTACCCTTCACTGACAGTTACGTGAATACATTTCACTTTCCCAATGAGCATAATGTGAAAAAAAAAAAAGTTTTCATTATCCTTATTCACTGATACAGTTGGATCATGTGGCTCAGGCTGTACTTAACATTTGGACTGAGGCAGAAATCTAGTACGGCAAATTTTAGCCCTTTCAGTAAAAGTTTGCCAGATTAAAAAGCCCTGTATTGTAACGGATAGTGTCTGGCAATCTTAATAATAAGTATAATAACTTTAATAATAATAATACCACCAGAAGTCACTCATAATCTACATATATTCCTTGATTGTTATGGAAGATTTTCCTGTAATATTCTTTTGAAATTATATTATCTTTTCTCTCTCTGAGTAAATTATAATTGACACTATGATTTATCATTTGAGAACAGCACCATAACATTACATTTTTAAAGGCTACTTTTATTCAGATCACACAATGGGACAGAATCTACACAATGTAGTTTTGGATCACGTAGTTTGTCTTTCAAGGTCAGCGAGATTACAGTGAAACAAGTGAATTTGGTCTACCATTGAGAGACATTACAGCTGCATGCCATAGCTCTGTTTAAAGATCTTCATTACTTTCTTAAATGTTCTTCTGTTTCAATCAAGATCTCCTCTCTCTGTCTCTCCCCTTTCCATTCAAACAGATATTAGTAGACCAAAACAGTTTGCAACTGTTATTCACCATCTCGGAGAAAAAAAGTGAAGACAGAATGTAAAATTAAAAAATATATGCTGCATTTAGTACTGAAATTAAATGTGGATGGATTTTCACTTGATGTTTTGAGCCATTAACCAGAAAAATGTTAGTGCTCAATCCAGGATATTAATCTAGAGGTGATAATTTTCAATATTTCTTACAATTTAGGAGAGAGTTTCCCAGAAGTGTGCAGGAATTTAGAGTCTGTGTTTACACTATGAAGGACCCTATTGCTGAGATTACTGGAGGGGAAATAAAGACAGCTTCAAGAGTAGTAGAGTGTTGGCAAAAATATCTACATAACAGAGGTATTATAAAGCTTTATTAAAGCACAATCAAAACTTTAGAGAATATATACCAACTGCTGTAATGATTTTCCTTTCTTTTCTTCAGACATTTTTAGTCATAAACTCTTTTACATAGTTTCCCAAGTCAAATCAATAACCCACAGTAATACTGAGCACGGCATATATATTTTCCCTAAGTAAGTCTAATTTAGCACATAATGTGTAGGAAAGTTTTGCACTCTTCCTATAGGATATTTTGCTGAAATTACTCCACATAAATCAAAAAGAAGGCACCAAAATAACTTCAATGACTCTCCTGTTTGCTTAATGTTTGCATGTCGAGCATAACTGATTCACTATCTAGTGTGCCCTAGAGAGTTGTGAAATCCAAAATTGGAAGTGTTCTCTGTTGAAACAGCATAGTATTATTCATGGAAATAAAACTGCATTGGAAAAAAAAAAGCCTACTAATTAACATGGGGCTACTGCAAGCAGTTCTGTTATTTCCCAATATTAAATAATTAGCATTTTTATTACTGTACCATTATATACATCATTGGCTTATTTATTAAAGAGATGTAAGGGTTCTTAAGCTTTTATGAATATGGTTTGATGCAGTAGAGAATTACTTCACTGGATCAAGCTACTCCAATCCTTTTTTCTCGTTTTCATCACCCATTCTTAAAGGAAGGAAAGGTGATGAGCCCAATAAAGCTGAACTTACTGTATCTCTCCATATGCACATGTATCATTACCATTACATGGCAGTGTGTTGCTCCTGTTATCTTTTAAAATTTATAGTTAATAAAAGGTAAAATAAGCTAATTCATTAGCTTTGTTTCCCTACAAGAGTGTCTGGAGTTCTTGGAAGTTTCATTTGGAAACCCATCTTCAAAAGATGCTCAGTAGCAATCACATGTTCTCTAGTACCCTCATCCATTGATACAAGCCTGTGAAAATGTTCTAAAAAAGGGCACGTGACAAAGTATACACATTTTTCAGTACAGTCTGAGAGACACATGAAGTTTTTTAGGACTATATTTGACTGTCCTCTGATGCCAAAGAGGAATGCTGACGTTGTATATTCTGTTTGTTGCTTGGCAAATATTTGATTGTTTTTAATAACTATGTGTCAGTCCTTATTGAACAAAAAATGTCAGAACAATTGCATGAACAATGGTCAGTGTCCAAACAGCATTTGGCAAGCATCTCTGTATTATGGTATTTTGCCCACAATTGGGTTTGCTGATCAAACTAACAGCTATTTATTTATTAGTGGTGGAAGTAGAATGAAATTCTATTTATAAGCTATTGAATATTTCTGATTTACTGAACTGCACAGTGACAATAACAGCACTACTAACACCTACATTTGATTTTTATTGTTGTTCTTGGTTTATCTTTGCAAGCCTAATGCAGCAACAAAGTTGAACTATTCACTGTTCTGTATACTTATGTCCAGGCATGATAAAGCACTGAAATTATTGCCTTCCAGGAGTGGATTTTTTCCCCTTTGCAAGGGGAGTGCATTGGCAAAGATTGTTATAGCTTTAGCCTAACTTATTTAGGCATAAATATTCCCAAGAAAGAACATTGGCTTGAAAAATGGAAGTGTAACCCACCTCTCACAGATAGAGCATATAATTGCAGAACTCACTCACAGGGGACAACCTCCCCTCCAATTTTTAAATATTGACGTGATTTCCAAGTCATCATAAAGCTAAAAGTCATTATTATGTCTTTATTATATATATTTTATATTATTGTATATATAATATGTTATATATATTTTACAAATATTATATATTATAGATATATTTATTCCATTATATCCTTTAATGGATGCAGGGGGAAACATAGTAACCAAGAATGAGGAAAAAGCTGAGGTACTTAATGCCTTATTTGACTCAGTCACATAGTAAGACCAGTTGTTCTTGAGGTACGTAGCCCCCTGAGCTGGACGACAGGGATAGGGAGCAGAATGAACCCCCATAACCCAAGAGGAAATGGTTAGCAACCTGCTACATCACTTAGATGCACACAAGTCTATGGGACTGGATGGTATCCACTCAAGAGTACTGAGGGTGCTGGTAGAGGTGCTCACCAAGCCACTTTCCATGATTGATCAGCAGTCCTGGTTTACCAGGGAGGTCCAAGCTGACTAGAGGCTAGCAAATGTGATGCCCATCTACAAGAAAGCCTGCAAGGAGGATTCAGGGAATTACAGGGCTGTCAGTCTGACCTCGGTGCTGGGGGAGGTTATGAAGCAGATCATATTGAGTGTCATCATGTGTCACATACAGGACAACCAGGTGATCAGGCCCAGTCAGCACGGGTTTATGAAAGGCAGGTCCTGCTTGACTAACTTGATCTCCTTCTGTGACAAGGTGACCTGCTTAGTGGACAAGGGAAAGGCTGTGGATGTTGTCTACACAGACTTTAGTAAACCTTTTGACACCATTTCCCACAGCATTCTCTTGGAGAAACTGGCTGCTCATGGCTTGGAAAGGCATATGCTTTGCCGGGTAAAAAACTGGCCGGATGTCCCGGCCTAAAGAGTGATGGTGAATGGAGTGAAATCCACTTGGTGGCCAGTCACAAGTGGTGTTCCCCAGGGCTCAGTACTGGGACCTGTTCTCTTTAATGTCTTTATCAAAGATCTGGATGAGGGGATCAAGTACACCCTCAGTAATTTGCAGACACCACCAAGTTGGATGGGAGTGTTGATCTGCTTAAGGGTAGAAAGGCTCTAAAGAGGGATCTGGACAGGCTGGATCAATGGGCCGAGGCCAATGGTATGAGGGTCAACAAGGCCAAGTGCTGGGTCCTGCACTTGGGTCACAACGATCCCATACAACTCTACAGGCTTTGGCAAGTGTGGCTGGAGAGCTGCCTGGCAGAAAAGGACCTGGGGGTGTTGGTCAACAGCCAGCTGAATATAAGTCAGCAGTGTGCTCAGGTGGACAAGAAGGCCAACGGCATCCTGGCTTGTATCACAAATAGTGTGGTCAGCAGGAGCAGGGAAGTGATTGTCCCCCTGTACTCAACACTGGTGAGGCCTTGTTCGGTTTTGGCCCCCTCACTACAAGAAAAACATTAAGGTGCTGGAGTGTGTTCACAGAAGGGTAACAAAGCTGATGAGGGGTCTGGAGAACAAGTCTGATGAGGAGCGGCTGAGGGCACTGGTATTGTTTAGCCTGGAGAATAGGAGGCTGAGGGGAGACCTTATCACTGTCTACAACTACCTGCAAGGAGATTGTAGCGAGGTGGGGGTCAGTCTCTTCTCCCAAGCAACAAGTGATAGGACAAGAGGAAACAGCCTCAAGTTGCACTAGGGGAGATTTAGATTGGATATTAGGCAAAATTTCTTCACAGAAAGGATTATCAAGCATTGGCGCAGGCTGCCAGGGAAGTGGTGGAATCACCATCCCTGGAGCTATATAAAAGATGTGTAGATGTAGTGCTGAGGGACACGGTCTAGTGGTAACTTGTCAGTGCTAGGTTAATGGTTGGACTTGATGATCTTAAAGGGCTCTTCCAACCTAAATAATTCTATGATTCCATGATTCTATGATTTATGATCTCAAATAAAATTGAATCTAAACTGGCTGTAGATACTCAGGTAGATATTCAGGTAGATATTCAGGTCTTTCTGGTTCTTATCCAGAACAAAAGTGATAGAGTAGTTTGCAATAACAGAAAATCACAATCAAACTCTGAAATACAGAGCTATTCATGGCTTTGTCTGATATGTACTTAAAACTTATTATTCTAGACATATGGTATAGGGCAGAATTTGACTTGCATAGAATAGAATAAGTGTCTAATTTTGTATGAGGGTTTTTTTCTTTTCTTTTTTTTTCCCATGGTGTTGTTTAAAATCACATCTGAAGTTAATGAATAACCATATAAAAATAATAAAGCCAACTAACCTAATACAGCTATTAGGTTCTTTTGAATATAGTGCCATGAACCAGGAAAGATTTTAAAGAGATTATGGGCTGAAGATAAGAATCCTTATCTGACAGATCCCTCTGGAAGTCAGGCAAGGAAAACAAACAAGAAGCCATGTGGCCAAAAGATGATCCCATAACAAACAATTAAAGGGTATATGGGTCAGAAAAGGAGGAGAATAGGGAAGCAAAAATGGAAATAACCAATTCTAAAAGCTGATTGAGCTGCTGATGGAGACAAGTATCCCTTCATGTTGCTGATGTCCCAGCTCTTCAGCTGTTGAAATACCATGTATTTTTTTAAAGGCAGTTGTATCCTGGTCTGGTTGGACATTTGCTAGTGGTTCCCTCTGTGTGGCACATTTATAGCTGATGTGCAGTAACCCTTTCATGCGCTGCATCAGCGATGCCCAGCCCTCCAGGTTAGGCTGCTCAAGCTACTGCAGAGGCTGGAGAAGCATGATATGTGCTAGGCCTCCTCCTACCTCCCCGTGAGATCCAACTGGCCACAGGGCAGTCCAGCTGTATGTGAGCAGCAGCCCTGGTGCTTCCCCACATATTGTATCAGGATATATGTATGACGCTGGTCTCCACCCATGCACAAGTGGTTCCCAGAAAGATGGTACCTGGCATGGTACCTGGCAGGTGCCAGGTATGGAACCAGAATGAAATGAGTTTTCTGATGGCAACATCCATTTCTATCTGATTTCTATTTCCAGAAGCCTTGGGTGTCTCTCTTCTTGTATGGCCAGCAAATGTTCTGATTTGGATTACAGAAATGATCCCTCTGGTACCCACGGTGTTTTGCACGTGGCTCAGCCTGAGAGTGGAGGAAATGAGTAGTTTCGCTCCATATCAGATGCTAAGTCACATATGAAATACGGTACACTCTGGGGTAATTATCCTGGAAACTATGACACTTTTTTTCAAAAAAGTCCCAAGCTAATGTTAGTGCTCTGATCACTCTCATGAAGAAGGAACTGCCTCAGGAGGAAAAATGTCATTGGAAGGAGAAGTATCAGCATTATAGCTTTGGGGAGAGGCTGTAGATATGGGACAGAGTGACTAAGGTTTGATCAAACAAGGCAGATTTGTATAGTACAGGAAGAAACAACATTTGCTACTGAAGTCATGGGCTTATAGGAAAAGAAAAGGATTTTACAGTCTTCAGCTCTTGAGATTGTAACAAATGTGAAGCCTTTCTCAAGACCTCAAATGCACTTAAATTACTGCTAAATCAACTCTGTGAACACCCCCAGCTCAAGTTAGAAGGCTGGAGAGAATGAAAATATTTGGTTTTTGTTTTTTTTTTTTTTCACTTGCTGTGAAAGTATACTTGCTGAATTAGAACACAGGAAGTAAGATGTATTCCACAGAATAAATTAGCAGTGGGCCGGATTGAAGATTGGAGAGTGTTTTCTGTCTGAAAGGGACCCAGAAAATAGCAATGTCTATTTACCAAAGAAGAGTTTCCAAACAGAAAAAAGAAAACCGTTAAGAAAAGGAAAGAATATAACTGGTTTGAAGTGAAATGATACATCAAAGATGTATTTACTATTTAGGTAACCTATATGCTTTTGTAATATTTTCTGTTTCTCTGACTTTTTCTTTCTTTGTTACAATTTTTTTTGTGTGTTTTGAGTTAGGGTTTTTTCCCCACCCTGCAACACTTTGGTCAACTATCCTATATGTAAATGATGCTTTGGCCATCATTCCTAGCACTATGTTACTCAGAAGAAAAGGTAATTGAGGAATTGTTTTCTTTCTAAACTTTCCAAGTAATTCTACACTAGTCTGTAAGAAAAAAGATACACTGAAAACTGAGTTGGAAGCGAAGGCAGAAAAGGAAAAAGGCAGAGGAAGAAACACCTAAACTGCTGAGAGTATCTTAGCTTTCCTGGTAAATGCACAGGGTATTTTTTGTCCAAACCAAAAGGATCACTGGCTATTCAAGATATAACAACTCATGAACCACAGAAGATACTGATGAATGCCATCAGAAACACAGAATTTCAGATGTTCATGTCTTTCTTGTACTCAGAATGATGTTCAAAACCAATGGACTACTTACTAATTTGCCCTTTTTTACCCACACTTCATTTCATTTTCATCTGTCATCATGCTGAGATCTATTAAGGGTGTTTAATGTAAAGTTAAACTGGATCCTATCAAAGGTAATTTTTGTGTAAATAAATCATACAGAAAAACTTATTATTTCTGCTAGTATAAAAGGAAGAAAGAAGGGGTTTTTTTTAAGATATTTTTCTCTTACACCCAGAATGTTATTCATACTGGAAAATAAGACTTTACCAACCATAATCCCCAAATCAACTCTGTAAGTACTAGTAAACTAATTAGACTAAATTTAGATTGCTTATTTCATAAGCTAGTGCAGGTTTTCAGAACTGTTATCATTGTTACATGCTAATTATGTGTAATATGTCACCAGTTTTGCAAAACTTTGTTTGTCTCTTAGTTGTTTCCCTTTTCCAAAGCCTCTGCTAATGCAAGTGTTGTTAATTCATATTTCTAACTCAACCTGTAAGACTGGCTAGAACACCTCAGTGAAATTCAGTGGAGAGAATAATGGATCTATGTAAAAGGGAGGTGGGTATATAACCCGGGTCATTATACCCACTCAGGATTTAGAACATTTTACATGACTGTCTTGATTATCAGTCCTGGAAATGAAAGCGGTGTGTTTACACCATTGGTTGCAAATACCCCATGCAGCTGTGATTAACAAGTGGGAAAATCGGTCTAAATGTAACTCCATTCTGTCACAGCTGGACTGTTTCTTTTGTTGAACTAACTTCTCTACAGCTGGCCTGGGCAAAATCTCCAGGGTAGACATAATAAAAGGAAACCCAGGAATGTCTTAAATGCATCCCTGTGAGGCTAATGAAGGATCTTATTGACCTGGGAATCACAGCATTTGTCACGGAGTTTTGTGCTTGAGCTCTTATGCGGAGGAGGCGAAGGTGTCTCCACCCTGGGAATTTTCACCGGTGCAATTCACCGGAGCAGCTCCACTTAGCCTACGTAGGCACATCTTACAAAACGTTGTTAATTAGTCTAGGCTTCATAACACAGTTTCTAGTGTGGCATAATTAGAAGGACTGCTGGACAATAGGCATGTGATGTAAATCACTGAGTCAGGTCACCAAGCGTGGAAAACTATGAACAACCTGGAAATATAACAAGAAAAGAAAGAGTACTACAAGGAAAACGCATTTGTATTCTGAAAGCACAGTCAGGATGCAGCAAGGCAGAGTAGATCAGAAAATGACCATGCAGAAGAAAAGCATCACTCAAGGAAAAAGGAAGCGAGCAGATTGTTGTGATGGAACTGGAAGAGACAGCTCTCTCAAAGTCTGCATGGAATATGTTTGTGAAAGAGCAGGAAGCATTAAAATGCAATGCCATGGAAAAGAACTCAGATGACAAGTGAAGAGACAGTGACAGGACAGACATGAGACTGAAAGTAGCTGTAGACTGAAAGGGAAGGAATGGTAAAGAAAAGAAAAGGTATTGAAAGAAAGAGTAGAACTTGTGACTCAGCTGTTGCACAAACTCTTTGCCTAAACTCACAGCTGCTGAAGAGATGATGAAACTATTTTTTTTTGGAATCTGAAAAAGAGGATTTTTCTCATGGAAAGGGCAGCTGGTGAAGTACTCCAGTGCTGATCTCTGGTTGACTCATTCAAGCCATAGGCAACTACACATAATTAGGGTAACTGAGACTGCTCTAGTCTGTGACCAGGGAGCGTTCAGCCAGTTTATTTCTACCTCTCCACTTTCTTTTGAGCTGCTCTATGTACAGTTCGTGTTTGGCATAGTTATGTTCCTCAGTAAGCATAAGATGCTCTTTGAAAGAGAAAAAATGGAACTACTGTTTAGGGAAATTTGGTTAAGGTAAAAACCACAGAAATGCCTTCTCATCTAATCATTCAGACACCTGCAAGGTTTTCATGGTAGAACAGGTGGAACCAATTTGCAAAATGTTTTTGAAATTACTTACTGTATGGTAAAATGTTACTGGCATCAGATGTCTTCATTAGAAACTTTGAAGAACACACCTATTAAAATAATTTCAATCATATGTCATACACACACATACATCTATATGAGAATGACAAACAGTATTTTATATGGAACAGTAAAAGGAGTTAAAAAAAACAATCAAGAAAGATCAGGCCTCTCTATAAGACATAAAACCCCCGAATTTTCTGCTTACTGGCTGCAAGGCACTGCGCAGAGGATGTAATGAATTGCACTGCTAAAACTCCTCATAATCTAGAAGTTTCCGTAGCTGGAGTATGGAAAAGATTGGTTGGATCATGCTGCTATTAAAGCAGCATTGATGATATATCTTTGCCTGTATCAAGATTCATTCTCTGAAGATTATGCTGGTACGTCCGTACGAATCATAGGTGTCATGGGTAGAGCAGGAGCTGTGCTCTATAGAAATGTTGTGGCTGGAGACAATAAGCACATACACTAAATCAAGGAGGTTCATTCCCGCCTGTCTGACATTCATTCAGCCAGAAAGAAAATGGGCAAAAAAAAAAAAAAAATCTGGAGAGGATGTAATTTCTCTATTTCTCTGTAATAAGAAATCATTCCCATCAGCTTCTGAAACACATTACAGGAATTCTTTAAGTTAAAGACTGTCATTTCCACCCTCTACCTGTGAGGAAAACAGAAAATTGGACTTCTCAGTGACGGAGGAAAGAGCCTTCCACTGCCATTTTAGGGTATCTGCACAACAGAGGTGTCCTTTACTCTAACAGCAGACATTGAAATATTTATTGCTTAAATTCTGATTGAACAGAGCTACAAGCTCAGTGATAGTGTTCCCAGTCAGAAGAGTACTGCAGAAAAGCATGACCAGGAATATGCAATCCGATTTCCAATGGTAAGGGTCAACAAAAAGTGTCCTCACCCTAAGTAAACGTGAAGGAATGGTGGTTTCTCATGCAGGAATGGCTTGTTTAAGTTTTCACATCATCCCTATAAACACAGGCAGTGTAGCCTTATGGAACTGTAAACCTGCAGCTGAATCTCAGACGCTAAAATAAGCGGTACAGATAGAAAATAGAAAGAATCATCTGCCAGAACATGATTAGAATTGTGTCTAGTTTGCTTTGTTCAGTTTTTGCTTTAGTAGTTTAAATCACAGTTCTTAGTATTAAAACATATCAGTTCAGGCAGCTATTAGTATCCTCTGAGATTTAGAAGCAATTACATTTAAAAATGGAATTGCAGAAGATGTATAAACAGGAATGATGTTTTAAGGAAATTAAACAAAGACCTTAATTGCAAATCCAGTCATATGGCTGAGAACAGGAATAAACCTTTGTTAAAAAAAGACTCAGTGACATGAAGAAGTAATAATCTGACACTTTATTGCAAGAATTTGGTGTTTCTTTCTAACTACTAAATACCTGCCTGATGCAGAAAATTGAGTGTGTCCGACGAGATGCATTACTTACTATGTATCTAGGACAACAGCACCAGGGACTAACATAGATTGTGGTCCTAACGCAGGCTGTGGCCATATAATGTTTCAGTAATTTCCTGGTAATAAATAATGGCAATAAACATTTGTAATTCTAAATGAGGCTGAGAACAGTCTTGGTCTCTTTTTTGGTGAGGTATTCTTCCATAGCAATCCACAAGAAAGATTATCTCACCCACTGTAAGTGAAATTGTCCAAGTTTTTTACTTTCATACTCTAGATAAAAATTGAATCCTGTTCAGTTCTGTTCCACTCTTTCCTTATAAATCCCTAAACAATATGAATCTTACTAGGGTTCATTTTGCAACAATCCCCAAATTAAAACCATGTTCATTTTCGTAAGCTTAGCCAGAATTTTCAAGGAGGCTTGGGTGAAGTGTAGAGCTTGCATTACATTTAGAGAAAAATTTGTCTGATTGATTGGGTTGGCATTACAGAATGCCGATTTAACAGCACGACGACAGCTTGGCAGATACCACAATTCTTTTTCTATCAATATTTATCTTACTTTTTTTGCGAGAGTTCTCATCAGTTGTATTTTCCCAATGATTATGTCTATGTTTGAGAATCCTGTAGGTCTTATTTAAGATGATGTTATAGTCTGCAGCAAAACGCAAATGTAAAGATCTGCTGAAGCAAATAACGCACATGATGAGGATCATGAGGCAAAACGCACTAAGAACATGAACGTGCACGTATACTTTCCTGACCTTAATCCTTAAAGAATGACTTCACTTTTTGACATGCTATGGCAATTCTTTAGTTTGTAGTTCAGGAAGCTCATGCAACATTGAGAAGAAGGAGCAGAAGGAGGATCATTCTAGGTAACCTTTATGTACAGTAACAGCCAAAATAGCTCAAATATTAGCAACTACTCAGAATAAATATTTCAAAACACTGCTGTGAAATGACTGACTTTCAAGAAAAAAGTTAGCCAGCCATATACAATTTCTAATATGAAAAACATGGAATTAGACAAAGAAGCTAACCTGATTTGTTTTCTCAGGTCCAACTGTAATGTGATATCAAAAGAACAGTATGGCATTTATTTAACTTTGTGGTTGAGCCATATACTGTGGATTCTACATAGTTAAAGGTTAAATCTTAGTAAAAAAAAATTATATTAATTTATTGAACAAAGATACAGAATTTTAAAAACTATTGTGTTTATCAAAGTTTTCACTTGTTAGAAAGTAAATCCCTCCAAAATTTTTAAGACTTGCTCTTTTTGTAATAGTACTAGGTCTTAAATTCTAGGTCTTAAATTTCACCTTTTATGAGAGGGCATTTTCAAAATTTTTGAGGCTATTAAATGAATGCTTTCTCAGCCAGAAACATGAATTACCACAGTGATTACTTTTGACTATAGAGGAACCAAAATAAGAGCTTCAAAGTGGTCTGCCTAAGTCATCTGATTCTTCTCTTAGTTACTGGTGTATATCTGCTGAATGTTCCAGTTTAGAACCTGATCTTGCATAACTGAATTCAATGAGAGATTTGTTGTTGACTTCTGAGAGATGTGTTGATGTCTTTAATGAAAAGTAAACCCCAAATTGTTCTTTTCTGAGCTGAGCTAGCCAGGACTGGAAGCTGAAATTACAGCTTCAGTGGAGTCATATTTCCAGTCCTGTAAGAAGAGAAAAAGGTGATGAGGAAAATGAGAGCAGCCATAATCACTGTTCTCTATATCTAAAGCCATCATGAAAAAAAAAAAAAAGGAATCATTAAAATTATTGAGTTATCTTTGCCTGTAACAATTATACACATGAACAAACATCTTTTTACATGCTCTGCATTTCACTTCTGAGCCAGTTGAATTGGGTCCCCCGCCCCCATTTCCCCAGGACAGTGGTACATATTCTGTTGACATTATGACAATACTTTGAGTATTCTGGAACATTTACTTTTACTGTCAAGCCTGTTTGTTGAATTTACACTATAGTATCAGCACAGATGCTTTGTCCCAGCAGCCTTTGAAGAGAAATGTTAACAAGGCTTGTGCATGGGCATGAAAAGCAGGATCAGAGCTCTAGGAAATACAGGGAAGCATGAAACTGCCTGAGAATGAGGCATAAAATGAGAGTTAATGATTGAGAAGCAACAAATACTTGTTGCTTACTCAATGCATACCTCTGGGGCATTTCACAATGCAATTTCATTGAACAAAAGCCCACTAGAAGATAAGTAAATGTACTAATTTTTGATATCAATATAGGTACAGACTTCCCTGCGAACATACCTGTATGTGTGTGCTTGCTTATTGTATCTGCAAAGGCATATTCATGGCTCTGCTTTCTCAGTGGGATGAGCTGCATGTTGCAGTAATATCCTAGGAAAGGTAAACTATGAATGGTACTTGAAAGCTGAATTGCACTCTCATCTCATAAATAAAGTTCTGAGATTGGGTGGAACTTTCAGATGGGAGGTTAATATAACTGATAATGAATCTAAAAGATTATCCTCTAGTCCAGTCACAACACAACTAATTCCTAGCACTCTACAGATTTTAATTCTGTTGAAAACAAGTTAAGGTGTAACAGTGTCGTCAGGCAATAACCTAACATAGCTGTATTTGCCACAGAGATGTCTCCTTCCTGGTGAACTAGAAATAATTCATGACTTCTGCACACAGTGTTAGGAATTTCAAAGTTCAAGCATATACTTAAGAGAGTCAGAAGCCTGGCAGATAAGGTGAAAGATTCTGACTTTTGGTTTTTTTGCTTAAGTGACCGAGAAGTTCTCTTTGGTTGAAAGATGGCTGAACTGTTGTAGAATAGTAAATGGACAATTGCATTCTTTGTCACAGATTTTACATTAACATTTAATAAAGGGGAATAAAATCAGCTAATAGTACTGTACTTCTGCTTTCCTTTATACCATGTATCACATAGAGAAAACCTACAGTGAAAGAAAATAAAGGCCACATCATTAACTACAGGGAAAAAAATGGAATTAAAATTACCTGTATTTGAAGTTATCCTTCCCTTGTGTATATTAATTATTCTACAGTCTAATTACATGATCACACATTAATTTTTTCTGTAGACTCCAGACTCAGTCATGCACAGAATGGATGGTGCTTGATGCCTGAGGATTTTTCAACATTTGGTTCGGTGTGCAGCCCCGGGCGTCACAGAGATTCAAAGCACATTTTGAAAACAAAATTTTTTCATTTCCACATGGACTTTTCTACTTACATTACAATACCTAAGTGCCTAACCAGCATTAATTAAACTGGTTCCTAACACTTTTGTGAGCTAAATGGCCTTATGGCTTCCTATTTACAAAGGAAAAGTGAGCCACAGCAACATCTGCCTGTGGCAAATAGTCTAGAAAATGTCAGCCAAAATGGTTAAAGTCTGGTGATGTCACGAGTTGCTAATTAGATGATCTACTGATAGAAAGCATGAAAACAATCCGTAAGTGAAATTGTGCTCTGTACTCTCTCTAATATTTTTCAGCATTTTTTATAGTTACTTCCAGCATTGTAGGGTATATTAATAGTAATAGCACTTTAGCCCAGCATTTCAAGACTAATTATATAGTGCCTTCTTATAAAGTACTGGAGTAATAGGATCAATGCCTAAAGCTACAATAGCTTGTTTATTTGTGAGCTACGATCTCGCAAACAGACCAGGGTCATGTTAGGCAAACACTTCAGAGTAACTTCCGGAGAGGTTTCCAAGGAAATTTTAGATGCCACAGGGGATTGTAGGAGCATGCTCATTCTTCAGTGAGTACTGCGTAAAGCCATACTTTCAATATGCTGAGTATCTCCACCTTGCTGTGAATTTTCCAAGAGGAAATGATCATATCACAACTTTCATACTGGGCTTGTGGTGACATCTCTATACAGATCACGAAGACCCCAAATTATTGTGCCATAAACCATGCCATGTGTTACAAAACCCAAAGAAATTAAAAATGTATTCAGGTATCTGGCATACTTTGCCAAATAGAAACCCATGTTCCTGTATATTTAAGAGTGTGCTAATATAGGTGTGGAAGAGACACACTGCTGCATGCTGGAGTTGACAGAGAAAACTTGGTGATCATAGGTGTTGGTTTTTTTTTTTCAGAAGCAGAATATATTTAAAACAATTCAGAATAAAGTGAAAAAAACCCATGTTTGAACACACACTTCCAGAAGTGAGTGTATATAAGAGCTGCTGCAAGAAGGTAGGAGTCAGTTGTATTCTGAGCGTGGCACTCGCTCTTTAGGTGTCAGTTACTGTTACCTTTGAATTTCCGTCATCTAGATGAGGACAATATTATTGCACAAGGCTTCTGTGAAACTTAATACAAAGAAAGCGCTTTGAAATGGCAGAGGGAAAGGTGTTATATAAATATCATAAATACTGAAAACCGTTAGACGCTATTGATGGTTGCATGCTTATTCCTGGGTAAGAATTATGAGTTTGTTCCTTTTCCTTGTATCTTTTATATTTCTCACAATATGTATGAGACACACGTTTTACCCATGGAGGATCTTGGATTTTCATTTATTGTAAGACATTTTATTTCTTTGTTTTGAAGGAATGTTGCATGTATTTATCTGCATGCAAATTTCTTATTCTATTCAGGTGCCTAAAGCCTTGGGTAATTGAAGCCATAGTGTAAAATTTACGGTGTTATTTGTAAAGTAGCTTACTGAAAAGTAAACCAAAAAAATCTAGTATTCTCTGCCTTCAACCTAGAGCAAACACAATTTAGTTTTCCTGGTTGTTAAATCTATCTCCTAGGGTCTTACTGTAAATCTCACACACCTTATTAATAACACTGGCCTGAATTAGTAGGATAAAGACAGTTGCAAAGCTTATCGCCTGCTCCACAGTTGTTAAGTTGTCAAATTAGGGCACTTAGGTTAAGATTAATTCTACTAAAATGCCTACTCCAGTTAATTCCCAGAAACATTCTACAATAGCACATATCAGACCAAACACCATAAATAGTTGTAGCGAAATATGATTTTAAGGCAAGATGTATGTGCTGCTCAGTTTATGGCTGGCTTTATTTGTACCAGGCTAGAAGAACAAGAAAATTCACGTCCCCAACACCCCTCCCCAACGTCTAGGTGTTGCAGTTGTATCATTTAAGGCATACGTACACTCACAGCCTGCAGGAGTCATGATTAACTCCCTACACATGAAAAAATTACAATTCCTACAATGGCCTAATGATATAGATGGTCTTCTGATAATGCATTAAAACAAAAATATTTGAGATTTATAGAGAACGAAGGTTAAAGATGTCTAAATTGCCCCTGCAGTTCTCTTTCCTAAGAGACATTAGCCTCTATCTCTGAGTTTTTGACTAAATTTTCTTCTCAGGCAAATTCTTTGTCATCAGAGATGACTTAAGGAATTTCTGGCCTCCTGTACCTCTGTCTCCTTTTCAGAAAGGTACGTTTAACCCAGAAAATTTCAATGAATGGCTTAGAACTGCCCTTATCCAGGAACATACAAAAATCTTGCTGAGATGAGATGTAATCCACTCAGCAAAAGTTAGAGCATGGAATTAGGGAAGCTGGTTTCTGGCAACTACTGTTGTTATGCAGTTACTGTGCATAATTTAGCTACTTAAAGAGCATTATGAGCTAAGCCGGACCTGCTCTACTCACACTTAAGTCTTTGGATCAGTCTGAACGTGAGTCAAATCTTAGTGCTTAGAACATTAAAGCAATCCACTATACAACATTTACCGAACTATAGAGAGTTGTGTACAGTTTTGATTTTTTTTTTCCCTTCTATGTCAACTCAGGAATTCCTAGGCATGCATTTTTTGCTGATTATTTCGTTACTGTCTGATAGACTAATAGCATGATCTAAGTGCTGAATACCTAGTCCCACCAAGGGATTTGATAATGCAGATGTCAATGACCTGGCAGAGTATTTATGCTAATGGTTTCCAATAATGGATCAGGGCTCAAGTTTTCTGTGTGAGCCAAAGGATCTCCGTATCCTACGACACAGCAAACACAGTTTGTTGCTTTCTTGATCTGTATAGGTCTGATCCCAAGTGTGCACCTTTTATTTGGAAACTGAACAGTTCTGATTGCTGTGACAACAGAACACCACAAATGTAACATTTCAAGAACAGGTGGGTTGTTTCTTCATTTTTGTTTTTGTTTTAAAAAAAGCAATGATGCAAAAATCCCTAACTGCCCCAGACTTCTCTATCAATTGGAAAACAAGATGTCCCCATCTAGAAAAACCCAGATGACATTTTAAATCACCAGCAGTTCAGCATTTTTGATTCAGATACTATTTTATATGCTGTGATTCCTGACTACTAGGTTTGAATCAATTATATCTACTAAAACAATACAAGGGCATCAAAACCTTGTCTGTTTCAAAATACACTATTTGGGGACAGCTCCTGTGTTCTGTTTAAAGATTATGAAATATATAGAAGTGCAGTTGGGTTTCTGGTCTTCCAAGTGATTATATTTTGCATGACTTGTTGTATCTGGACTGATTTATCACAGGTACACTTACCTGCAGCTTTTCAAAGAAGCTTTTGGACTATTAAATCCTATTTTTCTAGTACTCCAAGGAAGTAGAATTTCATAGGTGTTCTTTAATTTAATTTCCCTGTTACAATACAAAGGTATCACAGAAGAACAATCGGTATATATCAGAAAATCTAGAAACAGTGACCTTTCCCTGCCACCTTGATATGAAAGCTGAAGTCTGTGACTGAACACATCTCTTTAATCAGCAGAACAGAAAAAGATGAGATATGAACAAGTGGAAAATAGGAAAGACCAAAATGGATTTCAAGAAAGCAGGGATATGCACCCAGAAGGCATTGCTGCAAGCACGACTGAGTGCAGAACTAATGTGGGCTGTTAGCAGATCTACTAAATGTGTGTGCAAATCCTATTTTTGGATTAAATGACTCATATTAACTACACACAAGCCAACTAGCTCTCTGAGTACCACAGAAATAACTTAAATGCAAACATGTCCTTCACAGAATGTTGGGGGGGTGGAGTTTGTTATTATTTTTTATTTTTTTAAACAGACAAATGACCTGTTAGTAGAACTGGCACAAGACATAGGCAGTTGCTTTGGGAGGCTGTTGACAGGAGGTGGTAGACATCTCCTTTGCCTATGCCCACATGTAGCTAGGTCAGGCTTGACGCCAGCCAGCTCAGTGAGTGCCACAGCAATTCAGAATTTAAACTGCCATCATCTTCCTCCACCGGAAATGAAAGAATGAGGCCATATTGCCCAAAGAATATTAGTCAGGAGAAGACAACCCTTTCCAACCAGATAGGTTCAGTGCCCTCTCTCCCAGGAAGCAGCCTCTTGCCCATCACATAAGGAGCTGCTCCCTGTGTCAACCCTTTTCCATTTCTATGTTGAACTAGAAATTACATGAGAGGTGAGAGAACTGGAGGTTAAGTGTCTTTGTCAAAGTTCCTCTCCAGCGGACCCAAAAACTTATATAACTGGCTAGATATTAGAAGTTAAGGTGCTTACAATAGAGCTATAATTACTTTCTGGTACAAATGTCTTCATTTGTCTCTTGGGTGTAACAATAATTCATCATATAACAAATGCTTTGATCTCCTACATTTACAAACGTATCTCCCTCTGTCATTATCCTGCTATAGAGAAAGAAATTGGAGGGAAGACAAGCGAGTATCTATTGTGATGATCAGCATGTGCTTCTGTAGCTAAACTGATGGAGCATAAGGTAGAAACTATCAGCTTCCCTTCTCATAAGGGAAGAGCTATTGAAATCTGGCTCTATTTTCTTAAGCACATAACTGGCCCAGTCTTAAAATCTTTATTTCAGGTACACCTGACTGACAGGATTCACTTAGCTTTGTGCTAATAGTCCAACGTAAACCAACAGGAACCCTATCAGAATTAACTTTAAGACTTCCTGGCAACAAGAAATTGCAGTTTCCTTACTGCAAGAGGTGTTGGACTTAGTTGCATTCAGAAATGGTCACAAGTCTTCGGCCTCTCAATTTCCTAAACCTACCCCTAATTCCGGTTTTATTCATATCACAGTGAATAATTCTTCATCCACGATTAAGAGAACCCTGTAGGGTTACAGAGAAAGAGTTACTGAAGTGGTGCAGAGTTCAAAGAAGGTAAGGCAAGCGTGAGAACCTGTGCGGGTAAGGGCAAGTGGCTTTTCCTTAGCTATAGTGGGGAATAGATTACTATAGGACTCTAACCATCGCAATGCAATGCAGTGCTCCTGGAGTGTTTAGAGAGGTCCTGGTGCAGAGACGTGGCTAGGGCTAGGATTTCTAGGAGTAGCTTTTGAGAAGGTACAGCAGAGAATGCTAAGTGCAGCAGCACTAAATACCTTTAGTGTTTAGTTATAGGCCCTGTAAATATCCATGGGCTATGAAGTATGATAAGGGTTAAAATTGGTGTTAGGGGTTAGGACTGTACCATCTAGGAACTATGTTTAGTGTTATACGCAAGATAAACAATGAGACTGGGGAGAAAGCCATTGCTGGCAGAAATTCCCTTTGCTGGAGGAGAGGATCACGTTCTATGATCTGGTATTAGGAATAAAGATAAGGATGAGGTACAGGCTAAAGTAATTAGATTTTACAAAACCTGCTCCAAAGCATCCGCGAGTCAGACTCTGTTAATTGTGTGTTATTTATGGTGGCTCATCATTCTGTTTCCAGTCATAATCCTGACTTCAATCCTGCTCTTTTCATCATAACTCATCCCTTCTGAGGGCTGTGCTTGGATCACCACATACAGAACCCACTACATTTCCAGAAGCCACAGCAGCACAGCATTTTTTTCTGTGATTTAGCATTGAACCATTAAACAGTATCCTTAGTCAACCGTTTGCCAGGATATGTTGGAAGTTACCAACAAAAATAAATATTGTTTCTTGCCAATGCTACCACCTCCACATCCTTAATCATGTTTTTAGGATGAAGGGGAAGCTGTTTGTTTGTTCCTTCAAAAGGATTCACAGACTATTTTAATAAAAGTACAGGTGATGTGTTGTTGGTAAAATTTTAGTAATTACAGTCTGCCTATCTGATATCCCCCACTATGGCTGTTCACTTTACAGCACGCTGTTGTAGAGTCTTTTCTATCAGAGATCACAAGACTGTTATATTTACACAGAATGATACAATTCTGAATTTCTATTGTGATTTGTGATAAAATATACCATGTGTATCAAAGATTTATGTAAGTGAACTGTACCATTTCAATTAGCTGTTGGCTTTGTGAATTTAGGTAAAAGTTTAAAGCTCCATCAGCTTCACCAGCAAGATGCTTTATCCTCTAGCTATTGCCTTGTCATTGAATACTGACTGTATAATCAATCAAGCCTCTCATTTATTAAAGCATTTTCTAGCCTGTGATAGAATGCGAGAATACCACAGCAAACAGGAGAAATGCATAGATTCTGCCATTACGTTTTCAGGGTCCGGTTTTTAGATGATGGAAGCATGAACTACTGGAAAATCCTTTTTTTTTTTTTTGATAAAACAGAATAATCAGGCAGAAAAAAAGGAATAGGATTAGGCAGAGTTTCATACATTTCCTACACAAAAGTTCAAATTTTCACGTAGAATTTTCTCTGCCCAAACCTTGGTTAGTAATTTCGTGTTTTTCAAAATATTATAACCAGCAGAATTCACGAGCAGAACTTAGCATTGGTTCTCAAAAACCTTCACTGTTTGAGAGAAATCACCCATACACATTTGCTAACTGCTAACTGGAATTTGAAGTTCCCTAAGTAATACCAAGACACAGTACTGTACATTACACATCTTTTTATAGAATCATAGAATCACAGAATGGTTCGGGTTGGAAGGGACCTTAAAGACCATCTAGTTCCAACCCCTCTGCCTTGGGCAGGGACACCTCCCACTAGACCAGGCTGCTCAAAGCCCCATCCAGCCTGGCCTTGAACACTTCCAGGGATGGGGCATCCACTACTTCCCTGGGCAACCTGTTCCAGTGTCTCACCACCCTCACAGGAAAGAATTTCTTCCTAACATCTGATCTAAATCTCCCCTCTTTCAGTTTAAAACTGCTACCTATCATTACACTCCCTGATAAAGAGTCCCTCCCTACCTTTCCTGTAGGCCCCCTTCAGGTACTGGAAGGCTGCTATAAGGTCTCCCCGGAGCCTCCTCTGCTCCAGGCTGAACAACCCCAACTCTCTCAGCCTGTCCTCATAGCAGAGGTGCTCCAGCCCTCTGATTATCTTCGTGGCCCTCCGCTGGACCCATTCCAACAGGTCTATGTCCTTCTTGTGCTGAGGACTCCAGAGCTGGATGCAGTACTCCAGGTGGGATCTCACCAGGGTAGAGCAGAGGGGCAGAATCACCTCCCTTGACCTGCTGGCCACACTTCTTTTAATGCAGCCCATGATGTGGTTGGCTTTCTGGGCTGAGAGCACACATTGCCGGCTCACATTGAGTTTCTCATCCACCAGCACCCCGAAGTCCTTCTCCTCAGGGCCGCTCTCAGTCCACTCTCTGCCTGACCTGTATTTGTGCTTGGGATTGCTGTGACCCAGGTGCAGGACCTTACACTTTAAAAAGCACTTTTACTTTTCTGAAACCCAAAAAATCAACTATGTAAAATCCAAACATGGGAAGAATCAAAGCACTTAAAGATATTTGAACACTCATGAGAAAACACCTGCAAGAGAGTTTTGTGTATTTATTATTACTGATGTGGCCTGCAATCAGAACATCAGTCAAGGACTCATTCTGTCACAACATTTTCTGTCAAAAAGATAATGCTTACCTATAGCTAGCAGCTAGAGAGATAGCACTGCCATATATAAATGACTTATATGCGAATTGAATGTAGTAGCTTAAAATTTTTTTTACTTTGCACACAGCAAATGATTGTAATAGATCAGCAGTTTAAATGGTGCTCAAAATGTATGCTAAAAATACCAACTAGGTGCTGCAAAACAAAACAGAAATTTTGTTCATTGTCTTGCCCCTGCTAGTCCTTAACTCAGCTGTGTAATATATCCGCATCGGTTTGTCCTATTCGAACAAATGCTTTGCATTTAGTTCCCTAGTTTCAGAATCTTCTAAAAAGAAAAAAAAAATATTCCTTCCCTGAAATGTCTCTTTTAGTTCTTTATAGGGAACACCTGATCGCTTCTCAGTGGGATCCAATAACAGCGCGTGCAGTTATCAGGTTCCTAGCTTCCTCACCTTTAGAGGACTTCTCTTGTAGCAAATATAGAACAGTCTAATTTAAAGAAACAAGGCTCTTATTTTTAGCCATAGCAACTGGGTACTAAAGGACATGCTGAATCATCTTATTCCAACACAATTCACAATAGCACCACACTGTACATTTACATACCCACAACTTGGGCATTTTGAAAAGGAAAAGGGAAAAATTAGTATTTTCTATGTAGTCCCTCTCACCCTCCCACAGTGTTTGAAGAACCACTGCTTATTCTTCCCTGACATGACCTCCCACCTCTACATTTACAACTTTGCAGCCACTGAAAATTCGAGGTGGCTGCAGCTAAAAATTCAAGGTGGCAGAGGAAGGGGGAAATTATATGTTATTGACAGCTAGCGAAGAACTGGAGAGCAGACGAGTAAAATCTGTGGATTGAGAGAAAAGATGCATTATAACATGTTTCTGGGCAGCTAAATACTAGTCTGAAAGCAATTGTTGCACTGCACACTTCTTGAAGTCACCGACTTCTCAATATTTAAACTGTGGTTTGCAATTAGAATAGCTACAGGAATGTGTTCTACCTTTTATTGTAATGACAAACATCAGTTACAGGAGAAGCATCGAGGGGAGGGGGGAGTGTCAGTAACTGCCCTTTGATAGCCCTGAAAGGGTCTTACACTCTTCTGCTCCTGAAGAATTTATGAATTTGACCTCAGCAAGACAGAGCACGCATTCATCCTCTATGACTGAAAGCAGGAGGACATTCAGAAAGACAAAGTACTACCACAGTAATACTGCAGTCCTTGTGCTAGGAAGCCAGCAGCACTGCGGTTGTCAGCAGAGCCAACAGTGGAAATGAACAGAAACATTAAAAAGGAAGACTAAGAAAGCTTTAAAAAGCTAACATCTGGATACAGTTACTGGAAAAATTCACTGCTGTGACTGTCATCTGGACTGAAGACCTGCCAAAAGCTACCTATTAAGCAGCAAGACTTAGCGATGCTGTTGCTCGACTGGACATCGAGGGATGTCAAATAATCACGCAGTCCCATTTGTCAGCTGGAGGAAGACGGCGGCACTGGCTCTGCGTGCAGCACACGGCTGCCAGGGGCTCTCCGAAGGTCATCGCCCTGCTCTCTGCTTGGTGCTATATCAGAGCACACGCCAGGCTGCTTCCTGCTGCTGCCGGGGGAGGCTGAGGGTCACAGCTGTGGCCAGGGCTGCAGGTGGCCCCAGCAGCCAGCAGCAGGATGCCTGGTGCCCCAGGGTACCCCTCATCTCAGTTCTGTACTGTCCCCTCACCTTATTTTCCCTCCCGTGGCAGCAGCAGTGCAGCTCCAGCCCTAGCTCCCGGCCTTGCGATGAAGCAAAAATCAAGAAGCCTGAAGCTCGCTTTGGGAAGATTGCAAAGGGCTCAGAGATGACCGTAATGGCTGTAAGAGGGAGCTACAGGAGAAAAATAAAGCAGGTTCCATCATTCAAGACATTATTTTGTGTACACTGATGTGGCAGTTTGCTTCACAGTTTGCTGACACCTGTCCTGTTTGTGCGTGCAGATTTTGGGATATTCACATAGCTCACTAGGCATGCAAAACTAGAGGCTGGTTTCAAAATACCCCTTTGAAAATATAGTTGGATATATTTTCTACTGGCTTTCTGCACTGTGAAAGTTTTTAAGAGGCAATGGTACTAATTCTTTGAAGTCGGCGTGACTTTCGAATAGGCACTAGAAGCAAGATGATAGGCTCAGCCATTTTCAGAGAAGAAATAGGCACGTGTTTACAGAGTTCTATAGTAAACTTGATTAATACTGCAGATTTCCATATGGAAAATCTGTTTATTTTACTTTGGTTAGCAAACAAAGCAAGAAGCCTCTGCTGTCACATGAAATAATTACATCAACAGAACAAGGGTTCTCTATCTGAATTTCATTGTGAATGGTGAATGGAAAAGAGGAATTGATTATATGATGGTCTTCATATTAGCTTGGAGAAACCAATCCAGCCCACACCCTGATGGGTGCATAAGTGGCTAAAATTTATGTTTGGAGGGAAGTTATATAACTGTGGGAAGGGTAATGCATATTATAGTACATGGCAGATTTATTACCTTAAATTCCCCTGTCTTCCCCGATTTTAAAAGTTAAAGGTCTAGCAATGCCTTTATGAACATAGCACTAAATGATCCATAAAGAAATTGCTCTTATATCAGAATGTATGGCCTTCCACGTACATAGCAGAAAGTCAAAGCTGTACAGCAAACAGGAGGGATGCTTCCCGTTGGCATTTATTACATTGCTATCAAGTCCCATTAATCCTGGGAATCAGTTTGCTGTCCTTAGCATCTGCATGGCAAACAGATTACGAAGAAATGAGGTGATGGAGGAACAGCAGAAACTGTTAACATTGAAGTATTCCCAAAACAAGAGGGAAGCGACAGAGGCACACTTCACAGTTCGGATGAACATCCATTCAGAATTTGTAGGTCCTTTTATGAAAAATGTACAAAAGCACTTCAAAGCCTAGAACATTCCTGCAGTTACTCTGCTTCTCTGCTCAAAATAATTAAAACAATGTTCTCTTCTGACATTTTTACTTAGGTGAATTAATTTCCTTGTGACTGATCTTCTGTTCGTCTCTTTTTTGGATGTCTTCTGTGGGCCTGAACTGTTTTTTTCCCTCGGTAGCCCACAAGTTCCCCATTCCCTGAAAAACTATTTTCTGTAGGGCTGTGCTTTCCATCCCTGTCTGCCACAGCTTGATGATTCCTGGCACTCACTTTCTTAATTTTTCTACTCTTGGCTTTGAGAGCTCTGTAAAAAAGCCCAGCTCTGAGCAGGGCTTGAGACTTTACTGCACAACATTTGCCCAACTGTTTAATCCCTTCCTTCTCCAAGGCTTTTTTGTTAGCTAAGAGAAACACCTAGGCTCTAAGGTGAGAAATGGCTATGATTTTCTCGACTTTTTTTGTCCCACAGCCTTTCTTTCTATTATTTACTGCCTGAAGTTTCCTTCAAACAATCTTTCTTCCCCATTTCCACAATGTTGTATATGATTTTCTTTCCCCTAAAGGACTCTTCACCCCCCCGACCTTTTCCTAGCTTTAGATGCTTAGTATTTGACCAACTTTCCTTGAAGCCTACAGGAATTTTTGTCACCTCAAATCTTAAAATAAATCCTATATATTCTAACATACTCTTCAGAGAAATATGATAATCAGGTCACTTCACCTACCCACCCCCCAAATACGGACAAGGGATTTAGTCATTCACTTTTTATTTTGGCATCTAAAATGTGGCCTGAATTGCAAAGTCTTTATCATCCAGGTAGTTTCATTGCACATAAAATAAAAATCACATGAAGCGAGAGCATGAAAACAGCAAGGGCATGTTTTGAATGTGTTTAACTGCTACTAAACACAACAGTAAAGAAAACCAACAAAAGTGAAGAAGGCAGAGGAGCACAGACATCAAAATTTTGTTTCCATTATTCAAACAGCAAAGGAGTTTTATCTGGTATAACCAAGAGTAGACAATTTTGAGGATGGCAAAGACGTGCTGTAGTCATAGTGAATTAAACTGAATGTGTAGTTATGCATCCAGTAGGGATTTAAAAAAAGAACAAACCAATAGGCTTTACAGATATTTCAGAAGATAAAACCATTAAAGGGGAAAAGTTCAATTCAGTCTCTGGAGGTGGTGTGACAGGGGTGGTGAAGTATGCTCGCCATGAATAAAAATAGAAAACTTATAAGTACATAAATGTATCAAGAGCCTCTTAAAACTCATGCCCTACAGCATTCGCTTCCAGCAGTTTTGACACGTTTGTCCATCAGCATGTGAATCAAAGAGATTAGCTTGAAATTATTTGCCTTGGAGAGAAGGAAAACACAAAACAAAAAAAGAGAG
Source organism: Rissa tridactyla (assembly GCF_028500815.1). NCBI lineage: Eukaryota > Metazoa > Chordata > Aves > Charadriiformes > Laridae > Rissa > Rissa tridactyla. The sequence continues at coordinate 148,370,273 of NC_071466.1, forward strand.
AGAGAGAGATTTTCTTTGAAACAACTTCCACTTCTTGCTATCAGAACACTGAATGAACTGTTTTACGTACAAGTTGCCAGGCTGAACAATATTGTTCCCACGTTGAAGTTTCTCCAATTGTCTGCCACATTTGACTGCATGCAAATAACAATGCTCTCATGGTGAGAGGAGGAAAAAAAAAACAACCAGCATTTGTATACCAGCAATAAAAATCTTCAATGCTTGAGAAGAAACATGATCAAAAGCTGATAAAAAACCTTTTTTCTTTAATGAAAGTGTTATCAGAATATTATTTAGGTTTTTAACACAGCAAAAAGAGGCTCATTTCATAAGATGTGTAACTACAGGTTACTGGCATTGGTAAGTTAACATGACCTTTTCACCATATGTCATTGATCTCATATCTCACATCGGTAGATATAATAGAAATAATAGAGATTATTTTTCTTGTGCCTCCCAAATAGGAGATGTTTCAAATGCAACAAGAAGTAAAAACTCATATAATACATTACAAAAAGCAAAACAAAACACACCTCCCTAACAGTATTGTCAAAAAATTTCTTCCCTAAAAATAAAAATATACTAAAGATACAGAAATTCATTATAACAATACTATTATTACAGCATTTAGAGTTTCCTGCTTCACTCATCTTTCTGGCTCCATTCAGCTGCTCTTCCATTACACTTCACATGCTCCATTTGGACTTGCACAGGGCATGAAGCATGGGACCTCTCATCTGCAGCTCATAGACAATATAAAGAAATTGAAGGCAAAGAGTGAGAGACACAGATGGACAGTCACTGCAGATCTATAACAGTGACACGGCATTGTCTTTGTGAACTGTAAAATATTTTCTAAAAACACTCAGAAACTAATGTATCATACTTTTATATGTAAAACTATACACACATACACATAAAACAAGTTTTTCTCTGATATTTTGTTCATTTATTACACTGCAGTAAGTTGTCAAAAATATCTTGCCTCATATCAGGCAAAACATCCCACAGTCTAATAAAAACAATGGCAAAGACATTTGGTCCCAGAACCAAAGCGTTTGTCATCTGTGCTTGCCAACAGCAAATCCCACACCAGCTAAAGGCAGACAAACAGCCTTCTCTTCCACTGTGCCCTGGTAGCTGCCAAAAATAAAAAATGGACAGATCTTGCATAGGAAAAAAATTTGGGGAGTTCAAGACAAATTTGAGGCATATGGTCACTGTACTACATATAGTTATCTATCATTTATTGTTTGTCAGGAAAATATTATTTTTCTATCTTTTATGTTCTAGTTTTCCCCTACCAATGCCTCTTGTTGAAATTTTGAGGTCAAATGTGACCATTGCTCGCTGCAGGATGAAGATTTTTTTAATGATTAGGCCCTAATCCAGCTCCAATTAAAGTCAATGAAAAGAGTCTAACAGCTACATTGGACCAGGCACAATGCCAGCGCTTCCAGACTTTGCGAAAGCCCTAAACAAAGGTGCTTATTGTACAGCGAATCCCACATTCACTAATCCAGCTATCTACATCCTGTAAAGTGGTAGCCAGATTTTTGCAAACTGCCGTAACCTTTTTGACAGGCACTGACTAACAAAAACAATGGCCAGGTTCACTGGAAAAGTACTGAAAACAATATGAAACAAAACATAAAAGCACATTTCAGTCCTTCACGAATATGAATTATATCATCCGTGTTCTCAGTAACAAGTGCTTGCGAATCTCCATTTGCAAGCCGTGGGTTAAACTGGTTTACAGAAGCAGAACATTATTAGGGAGAAGTGATGAAAGGGAAACTCAGTAAGAACAACTTGGAAAACCAAACAACCCAAAAAGTGCAAGAACATCACTCCTCGGAATAGAATGAGAGAGGGCAAAATAACCAACCGCTAGCCATCCTCAGCAGTACCTTACATACTCACTAGTGTCTAGTTGTGGGTGAAACCAACTCATAAGCAGAAGAATCTGTTCTCCAAAGGGCAGGGAGTAGCAGGGATCCAGGTTTGGGAATGCTGCTGTCCACCCCCAGTGGTCAGCATTCACTACAAAGTGGAAGTGCCAGTGAAGTTGCTGCTCTGGGCTGCTGATCTTGATGGACGTGCTGTCTGCTACCACTTTTTCTTGTGAATCTGGTTTCCCATTAGCTATTCCCATTAATCTACTCTCTGGAGACCATATCTACCCAAAGCTCTGACCAGAGCTGGTGAATCAGATCACAGCAAACCCATGCAGAATCCCAGTTCTTTTACAAGGGGTGAGCAGAACACAGACTCCCTCCCACAAAAAAAAACCACCAAACAAACAGAAAAAAAACCCCAAACACAAAAAAATCCCAACAAAACAACCAAAAATACCAAGGGAATCCTTGCTTTCTTCCTTAAAAATCCCCTAAAAAAACAGATCAGCTCTTACAAAGTCCTTTTACCAAGGATTTTTCACCTAAAACAGTAGCTATAACTATCTGGTTCACATAATTCCTTCATCCTGAAGCCCAGAATCCATCCAGATTGGCCAGGATTTCCCAAACCTAATGAAGATGACCATATTTTCTTCAACTTTACAAGCAGAAGTTCTTGAAAGAGCTAAAAAAAATTTCAAAATACATATTTAAATAAAATTTCTCTGTGTCTGGCCTCTTGTAATCATCTTACCTATCCCGAAGCTTGTATGAAGGGAGTGTTAGTACCATATTGGGCACCTGCGATTCTAGCATTTTCAGGGGGAGACTACCTGCCTTCCTTAGGCCACGATGTTTTCTTCTCATTTCCAGCAAATTACTTAATAGGTGTGCTTCCGGTCAAAGTAGATTAGTGTTATTATTGGTTGTTATCTGCAGTTGTTAGCAACTATTTGGGGAAAGATTACCAGAAAATAATCTAGGACTTGGACATAGTAGTGCAAGGATGTGACAGTGGGCAAGACAAAGGAACTGACAACGTTTTTAAATCTTTAAGCCTGAAGTTCCAGAATCACTCAGAGAAGGGATGTGTGACATCACCAACACAAAATAAGGGTCTCTGTATTCACCCTATCCTGGAATAGTTGTGCTGTGGTTGTGGGACCAAATGTTCTGCTCGTGTAAAATGGCCAAATTTCAGAGAAGTCAATGAAGCTGCATCAGTTGAAAATACCACACAATCTGACAATCAGAGAACTTTTAAGTTTTAATATATTGAAATGTCATTTATCTTTGAATGTATGATACAAGAAAATACTAAGCATATTATCAGTTCAGAAATGCTTGCCCCTTTTAACTGCAATCATCCAAGAGGCTCAAAGACATTACAGCTTTATAAATACAAAAACAATAGAAAAAAAGGAAGACATAATTATTCCTGTACAGAATTGACATGATCTAAAAGGTCTTTGCCAGCAGTTCCTTCCTATGGTTCTCTGTGGTCTCTATTTTGTTATGCTGCAAAGAGTGGGCGGTCTTGGAGTCAATACAGGACTCTAGGACTGAAGAAACTGGGAGATTAATTCCTGGTTTGGCATCAGGTCGAGTGCTTGTATGGCTCACATAATCTAGCACTCATGTCATTTTGTCTTTTTGAAACGGTAAATCATAAGACAGAGGCCGTATCCTGTTGGGTTGGTACGGACCAGTAGAATAGGACCTCGGTACTGTAACTTTATAATGAAACAAACAACATCATCTACATCTTTCGTCTAAGTGTTAGAGTTCTTAAATAACTGTTGGCCCCAAAAGGCTCTTCTGGTTTCTAATAGTTAATTGAGGTTATACGCAGGGTCATCACTCCAGAACAGATTGTTCCCAGAGACTCTGTACTTGTTAACAGACTGAAAAGGGTAAATAGAAACTTAGTTTGAGTTGTGGATTTTGGTTTGGTTGTGGTGGTTTTTCTTTTTTCCCCCAGAAAAAAAACCCATTGAATTTCTTTGTGAATCTCAAGAATAAATGATTGCAGCTCTTTAAACGTAGAGAGCAGAACTTTTTGTATGCTATGCCAATTGCACTACAGACAATCTTTTAAAAGAGTAGGTGCTATATTAAGTCCACATCACAATGTTGTTTGTTGTGCATTTGCCAGGTCCAATTAAGCAAAATTCATCAAGGCTGGCAACAATCAGCTTGTTTCATCTGCTCGTCGAAAGGCCTGATCCATATTTTCTGTGAGAAAATTAATGATTTGCCTGACTTAGAATGCTGATCACCACTTCAGGTAAACAGTAGAAGATAAAGAAAGCTGCAGAGACCAAGACTGTCTGTTTAGTTTATTCTATATGAAAAGTATGACAGTTAATACTCTATTTTTTTTTAAGTTTTGGACAGGCAAAGCATGATTAATTAACGAGCAACAAAAAGGCCTGGATATAACCATCACGCATGACATAAAATTGGCAAAATACTGTTCTTTTCTGTTAGCTGGAATCTGAGATACTGTTTATCATCTTACTGGAAACCTTTAAGAAAATCACCATAGCATCAGTTATGTAGCACATACCCAGTCTAACGGATATTTCACTGGCTTTCTACCCAGCCTTTCTATCTATCAACTGGCTCTTGTTGATGGCTGTTAAGAGAACGTTGTAAGAGCCCATTGAAAGTTGTGGTGCTAGACCAGTAGAGAATAGACTGGTACAGCAGTGTCAGGAACAATCACAGAATAAGTTACACTTAACACTGACAATTTTAGTATAGCCCACTCTACAGAAAACAGCGTATGCCGAAGCGTGGAGTGATGAAAAGATACTCTGCTACAAAAAATGTTGCGACAAGCTCTTATCATTGTAAGAACTATAAAACCTGTGCTCCATTATTCAAGCCACATAGTCTCACAAAAGTACTGTCAGACACTCTTTTCACCTATCTCCTTGCCTCTGAATTATGTTGGCTGCCACTAATATGTCTTAGTCCTTTAAATGGGAAACTGTAGGGCGTTTGTCTGAAGACCTGGAGAGGTTGATTTCTTCTGCCACTGCTTATGCACTGGCCATCTCGGAACACTTCACTCGCCATTCTGCCTTTAGGGAGAGCTCACTGATCATCTGAAAGCAGATGGAAGTTTGTTGTCTCTTCTAAAAGACAGTTTTTGTGTTCTTGAGCTGCTCGCTAGGGAGCTTGATTTCCAGCATTAGTGCTGTTCCAAAATAAAGACCGCAGATGATGTGACATAGTTAACATTCCTGTAAATGAATGCTGACAGTACTGTGAGAATTTACCAAGCTTTGTTATCTAAACATCTAATTAAGTATTTTTTCGGGGAAAAAACGTTTGACAGCAGTGGTTTAGAATATGATAACTTTGTTTATCTCTCTAAAAGCAATCTCTGGAAGAAAACAAAGTCTGATGGAGAAAAATGTTGTACCTATTTGCTCCTTTGAACTCTACTGAAGCAGTTATTTTTTTACTACCATTCCACAGCTCACGTAAGGACTATACTAAAATTACTTGTTGAGCTACCTGAAAGAACACTCCAGAGAACATCACAATTGAAGTAAATTTCATTAATTTGGTATTTTTTTCTTCTTGTGACTCAAAGCAACATCTCAAGATCGTTTTTAATCCCAGGCTGTGGCCTCCCTTCTGCACAATTTATGACAGGAAATAAAAGTGTACTGTTCCCTCCCCCATTAGTCTTCCTTGGAGACTTAATTTTGGAATTTCTATTGAATAGGCATATTTAAAGTAATGAATGGCCAACAACCCAAGAAAGACCCAGGTCTATTCTTCACTCACAAGTAAATTTGACAGGGGAGAACTATTGTCTTGTTGTTCTTCAGTACTCTTGCTCCAGCGGAGTCACTGAAATCCTTACAATGAATCTTAATTCACACTCTGATGTGACCAAATTCTAGATGCCTGGAATTAGAGACTGCTTAACTAGACTGCTATGTATGACCCACATCCTTTGGATGCTATTTATAAAGACAAAATGGACTTGCCAGGGGCAAGATGGGACTTTCTGTCTCAGGAACATTTGTTTATTAATTTCCCATGGGTTTTTTACTAGGCCATACTCATTTCCAACAGGACTGTTGCTATAGTTTCTCTCTTTCCTCCTTGTCTTTAACTTAATACCCTTTCTGAACTGTGTAATGATAATTTTTTTTTTTTTTTACTTTACTTTGACCTCTGAGATTACTGGCAAAAAAACAGCCTTTTCTAACAGACACCTCCATTTCCTGTCTGCTGAACCTATTTAACCAGCATATAGTTTGTTCACAGTGGCAAATTGTAGTAATTGCATGATATTCCCGGGCAAATACTGAGGTAACTGCAAAAATGTCATTTTATTAATAACGCCAATAATAATGGAGGTAATTTAGTTAGGATGTGCTGTATCTCTGCCAAGTAAGCATTCTTCTTGCTTCTTCTTCAAATGAACTGCATACGAAACAACAAAGCATCATTTTTTAAGCAGTACACTAGATATGAGTTGGGAATCCTCTTGCTTCCCCCAATCAGGCAGTGAATAGGGCACTTGGGTACTATTTTGAAATATACATCTAAGTTATTAGGCATGTTCATTGTGGCTATCAGTGCTCGTTTCTTATAAACAAAGATAATGCATGCTTTGTTAGAGCGTAAAATCTGTATGAAGAATCCACAGTAGCCATTACTTTCCTAGTAGCTCACAACAGAGAGCAAGTTATTTGTATCGTTAGTCTATCCAGAAGTACGTTACAGTGTTCTGTGAGCAGAGGAAACCAATAGCAGCATGAATGACACATTCACTATTATGCGCTCACCATATAATAAACTCCTCTATTCCTGTTTTCCAGGACAGCTGGAGGATATCCTATCACTGTTACATTGTAGCCTGTTACACAGCTGAAAGAATAAAGTCCCAACACCATATCATTTAAGTTCCTGCTCTTTCTGCTGAGCCTGGTCTGTTCTGTGCGCTTTGTATTCCTTGCCACAGACAAACACAATATTGGATGACTCGACCTGCCTATTTTGAATTTCAAGGTTAATCTTTCTATCATATTCATCTATCAAAACATAAAAATAGTTCAATTCAGTTACAAATGTCATGAACGGAAAATGGGATTCTCCCAGCCTACCAGTTACAGTTGCTCAGTTACTTCTACTGTGTGATGTGTATTTATCGTAATCACATGCCTGTTAAAAGCAAGGGATTCATTTTCTGTAAGTCTGATTCACTGCTACAAAAGTCCAGTTTCAACGTTAATTTCAACAAACCACTTAGGGAAATATTATGCTGTCTGCAGGAGCACTCTCGATCACTCATAATTCAGCGTTTAAGTAATACACTGGAACTGACCTCAGGCAAAGTGGTTGCAGACTGGAGAGAAAGGAAGGTGTATTTTGCATAATATCAATTACGTACCTAGATGCCTAGATTTGTGTATAGCTTTATATAGGCAGAGTATATACATATTACATTGCACCGCACAATTTTTTTTCTGGAGAATTTGCTGAGAAAGCCAAACACCAAATGACAAATATCAACAAGAACATTTCTATATGAATAATATTTTGGGTTTTGTCTACATTTTTTTTCCCTAAACAAAACAACAGTGATCACCTCCTTCAGCCTCTCAGAGCAGTTATTTAAAGACTCGCTAAGATCAAAACCATAGTCATCAAGGACATGGTGTGTTTCTCCTTGGCTTGATCCGCTGGAGACACTGAGTAGTTTAAGTTTCAGTGTTTCAATTTTGCCAGCCCTAAAGCGTGAACAGCAAGTGTTGTGGGTGGTACAATAGCTGAGATATACCTCAACACCCATTCAAGTATTCCATGAGGCAGGGATGCTCCTAACACAGAGTCCTAATGCGCATCTCTGTTTACTGAACACTTGCATCAGATATTGCGTCGCCCTTCCTCAAAGCTTGAAGTTTTAAATGACTGGCTTTGAGCTTTGCCTGCTGCTCATACATGTGGAAAAGAAGTTGAGATGTATACTGTGTCAGGAAGCTGTTCGAAAGAGTTATTATTTACGCAGCACTACTTAGATATCAAGCGTTACACACTATTATTTTAGTCTTCTCTCTTTTATACTCTGCTCAAAAGAATGTTGTAGTATGCCGCCACAGATAATTGCTAAGTGTTTTAATTTATACCCTGATAAGATAGGCTAGGGTAGAATAGTAGAAGAAACAGGACATGCAATTAGTGCAGGTTAAGAGTGTTTTAGTGTGCTTTCCAAACCCCTTAAGTTGCCAATGTAGTTGTAGCAGTTAATTTTACAATACTCAAATCTCTAATAAAAATATTTCATCTACAATTTTATTGTCCATTTGAAAAGGCATTTTTGTGGGACTCAGAAGCAAAGCATTTATATTGTGAAATGGCACATTTAATGGCTAAAAGACCTAAGTATATATAATGCATTAACTTTTCATAAATGCTTTCTAAATGCCTTTTAAAATATGATTGAGACAATATTTTCCGTGCTGGCAAAATTCAATAAATATTGTATGCTATTTAAGTTTATAAATTTTGGCTACAAATTTGTGGTCAAGAGATCTTGGCTCTTCACAGCCATTTTGAATGTGGTAGCTTTTAAATACAACAGAGCTACCTGTTCTACTTGGGTTTACAGGACAGGATACAGTGCACAAGGCGTTGTGTAAAACGGAGACTTTAAGTAGCCAAACCAAACAACAAATCATATTAAAAGTTGTCATTCTGCAGAGTCACTTATTTACTGCCTTTCTGACCTTGACTTTTTTGGTCCTTCCTATTTTCATCTCCTTTCTTCCTACCGGATTATTTTTTTTCTTTACCTATTTATCACCATCTTTTCCCTTCCTCTCCCAAAATGCATACTGAAATTGGTTTATTCGGCCTTTTTAAACAAATAAGTACCACCTCAATTACTAAAGGTCCAGATTCTTCCACTCTGTCTCACTTTATATAGAATCTTATTCCATATTGCAGAATAAGACACTTCAATTTTGGACACTATTTGTTGAGGGCAGCTGGGGACAACAGAACTAGAAAAAAAAATTAAACAAAAAGAAATCTACGGTTTTATTGCACATTTTTATCTTCTGTGAAATCATGCCCTAAATTGTGTTTGAGTTTTTTGTTCACTAGCCGAAGATATGATTATTATTGAGTTAATAAGTAGGTACGATTGCACAGAAACATACTCTTCCCCTCATTTCTTCAGTGAGATTTGGCTATTAGAAATCTTTCACCTTTTCAGTGATTGACACTTCTGCAATGTTTAATTTGCTTAATGTTTATTCCTATTCTTCCTGACCTTTGTAATGAATTCAGTCCCGAAGGTTCTCCAATTGAAATGAGGACCTATGCTTTGCAAAGCACCACCTGCATCTCAAGGGGCTTACAGTCTACACAGCTGACAAAAGGGCAAAAGAAAGAGACTGTTCCTTCCTCACGCATCAGACAGAGAGCTGTGGCCCAAGGTATGTGGGTCATTTCCTCAAGTCTCTGGTGAAGTAGTTTTTAGATCACATCTCACACATCTCACTTCAACGACTCTTAATCATAGTGTTTCCTTGTTGAAGATTCTTCCTAAACAAGCTAAAAATAGGGTTTTTTAAGAAAATTGCCTGTAATAGTCAAAGAAATCTAACTGCCTGCAACTATATTCTAGTGGGAAACAGTGGTATTTGGTGAGGGCAAATCCTCTATGGTTTCTCACTTGAGGATGAGACAGCACCTGGGAGAGGAAGGCTCCTGGGCACAGGGAGAAACCCAGGGAACAGGAAGGAGGGCAGCCTCTCCAGAACGTAGCTCAGACAAATTCATTGAATCACAGCTTTGACACTGGGCATTCTCGAAGGCGCCCACTGTGGACACCATTGTTCTGCCTCTAATATGAGGAAAGTAATTGCTAAGAAAACTCAGTGTTGAGCCTAAACAATTTCTGCTACTAGGCAGACTAACAGTTTGTCAGGAGTCAAAAGCTAAGGTGGCAGCAGTACAGAGAATGCTGAGGACTGAGAAGAAAAAAATATACAAATACATCTGCTTTGATTTGCTAATGATGGCTCTCAGCCAGACTACTGGTATTTGAATGCCTGGTAGTCACTGGAAAGTGACAGTAGTTATAAAGCAAATCACAAAGACACAGCTATTCGGAGTGACAATAATTACATAACTGGGAATTATTTACTTTATGCATTTAAGCTGAAACAACTTAAATAGTCCTCAGATTTGACGCTATCATCAGAAACACAGCTAAGAGCAATAAAAGACAAAGTGTATAAAACCAACACATGACGTAGGAAAAACAGAGGAGAGGTCAAACTTAAACAAAAACCTCATGTTTACACTTGCTAAACTCTCCACAAATATCTACTCAAAATGACAGTATTTGTAAGATGCTCTGCAATTTTATATAGCATGATTAGTTTTATACATCGTGATAGTGTTGATTAAATAAGAAATTTTTTAATGTTTTGCAAAACATACAGAATGCCCATAATAATGGTTTATGCAATGTTAAATACTGCATCAATATTTTTTAGCTAACCTTAATTTTCATATAAAGAACGAAACAAGTTTTTGTACTGAACAAATTGCTTGTTGCTGCCCTCTGCCTTCTGCCCTTCTGCCCTCAGGTTCCATGGACGCAAAGTTGTGATCTCATTAGGTCTTATATGGGAGGTGTGGTGTGGAAAAAAAGGAAAAATGTTGGTTATTGGAGCAAGATTTATCTGTATCACATGGAACAAACTGAATAACCACATATTTAAAATAGTAACTCATGTTTAAGGATTACAGAAAGGTACTGATTTCTAATCTAATATCAATACATGGCTTTTTTTACAAACTATGCATGCACAAAACTCGTGGAGCAGAACACATCAAAAAGAAATCAACAAGTAATTTAGGAAATATTTGCAAATCCAGATCCTCCATTTATTATGCTGTCCATGGAGTCCACTTTAAAGTACGAACTTGTCTGCTCAATGCACATTAATTCACAGACATAAAAATAATGGGAAACTAATTTTATGTGTCTTTTCAAAAATTTCAGTACATTCTGTGCCAAATTTGGAAGTCAGTGGGATTTTATATGACTACCTGAGAGCAGACTATGCTCATCATCAATCAAATTCAAGGATTGATAGGATGCAGTGTTATGCAGAGAAGTCCCATAGACATGTAAGTTCCCCACCACACAAATACAGCATTTATGGGACAGCATGTGATTTAAAATCAAGATTTAAATCATTCTCCATCAGTACCTTTCAGAAGAGATTGAACTGATAGATATTACCATAACCTTGGCAGTCAGCTATTCTGAAAAGGAATGATTTGTGTCATAGCTGAAATTTATGGAGTCCTTTTTTTTTATTTCCTTGGCTACCATAGGACGTGAAAAGGTTTGGGTCTCCAAAGTTCAACACAGATATACCAACTAATAAACAAAACAAGATGAAACACCACATGTACCAAATGCTAGCAAAATTTTATGATCTGTTTTTGGTGCTTACTGTGGATTTATAACTAGGTAAATTGCTGCAGAAAACATTGCCCTTTTGTTAAAAAACAGAAAAGTGAGGAGCTTTTTTTTTTTCTGATAGATAAGGTCCCAATTCCTAATACAATATAGTAGATTTATCGTCACCTGTTCAAATTTGTGTATTAGACATAAGACTAAATTTTGGTCTCTTTCATGCTGATGACATCATTGTAATTAATCTGATCTGCTGTTTGTTAAACTGATGCACAATGTGTCCTCTCACCCTTCTGTGGTGGTGCAAATCAACCTGAAGTCAACAATAGCTATTGCGGTTTAAACTTTGATATCTAAAAATTTGATTAGAAACTTTTGGTGGATATAAACCATGTTTCCTTACTTTTTGCCATTTTTCATATATGCAGGTAAACCTACATGAATTGTGATAAATAATGAGTCTGTTGAGCAGAAATGCCAGCTGAATTAGAATGGTTTTGAGGCAGAATTTGTGGTTACTTTGATTGTGAGAGTATGCAGCATTGTAAAATAAGTCTCAGGGTGTTACAAAGCACAAACAAAATACTGTCGTTAAAAAATCCTAAACTGTATTGACAAGGGGATAGCATATAAGGGAACAGCATATTTTAGTACACATATTGATTATGCAGGTAACTATTGCCAAGCACTTTCTAACAAATTGGAGGCAAACTATTCAGCAAACCAATTTTTTTTTTTGCCAGCCACCTTCAAAAAAGAATCATATTACCTAATTTTAGGCATCAATTTCACTGGTGCTTTACTGCTCTGTCAAATACTTATACCCAGAATAATTCTGTACAGAATGGCATCGCAGAACTGTTCAGGATACATACAATATGTCTGCCCACACATCTGTGTTTGCAAATTGGCTTGCCAGCACTCTTCAATCCCAAATCAGTCCCATAACATTTGTTTCACAGTTCCTGATGCAGTGCTGTCTTGTAGCTGTCTATCCAAAGACAATTTTCAATATATATATATATTATTTTCGTCAGTGAAGTACTGCTAGCAGCCCTAGAGACTGCAGCCATGAGGCAAAACACATAATGTTCCACATCCCATCGTATCCATCAGCTTACATTAATTTTCTTTGTATCTCAGAAAGCTATCACTGTAAATTTAGTTCCAGGAAAATATTTGTAATTCTTATACTATCATCTCTGTTAAAAAATGTAAAGTATTTCTATATAAATTTGCTGAGGTAACACAGAAAAATAGAATAGCTTTTCATCCCTCAATGTTATATAGAATTTGTCTATGAGAGAGCAATCAGATTGATCTGCTTCATCTATGTTAAAGACTCAAAAATATGAAAAAATAGCTTGGAATTTAAAATATTAAATATTAACAGAATATTCAATATTAATATTGATTACAGTAAATAGAATTTAGGATTATGTATTATATAATATATTGTAATGTATATTATATATCATATATTATATAGGATTAAATAGGAATATTAAAATGTGTGTTACCCTTAACACCCTGTTAAACAGATATTAAACTTTCTGACAAAAACTTGCCTGGCAACAGCCGTTTTTTGAGATGGCTTTAAGAACAGAAGCTTGGACCCTGTGGGTGAGTTTTCTGATCAATCAGATCATAGGATACAATTTCTGTTAAGGATGACAGAACTTATTCAAAGAAATCAATTCCATGAAGTCAACTGCTTCATCTGGAGAGATGGTGGTAGTAGAATTGGTGAAGAGCTATTGGGGCCTGGGAGACTCTAGCAGGAGTCTGTGGGTAACAGCAAAGTAGCCATTGGATGTTGAACTGTTTGGGGTTTGTTGACGAATGTTTGTCCAAATGAAAGTGATGGCTGAGGGCGTTCTGGGTTAGACGTGTTATTCTTCCTGCTTGGGGAAATCAGCCAGCAGTGCATCCCTGGACTGTCTATTTTAGAAGTCCCGTGCACTTCTGTCTGGTGATATAAGGCAGCAGACAAACCATTCCTGATGTAAAACTGAGTGAACAATATGATTAGTTATAAACTTTAGTACAATCTCCCATTAATTAGGGAAGTGAAAGAGAGAATACAGAACAGCAATTGCATCTAGTACAGTATTATATGGTGAGGGTTGATGGTACAAAAGAATCAATGCATACAAACATCCAGCCTTATTTCCCTGAAAAACTGAGAGATCCCCATATTAAATAAATATGAGACTCCATAAAGAAGTTAGAAAAGACAATAAATTTACTAGGATACAATCTGACTGAGACAGAAAGACACAGGGAAGAGAACTAGAATACTTCTAAGATGTCTGAATTCAACATAAATGTGATTTACATCAGAAAAAAATTGAGATAGCTTCTCTCAAGCAGAAATGATCCTTATGATCATATGAATTATGATCATCTAGGCAGGGACATAGGGGAAACAGAGCATGTTTCTCAACAAGTGAGTTCTTGATGACTAATCACAACAAACAAGACTTCAAACAGGTAAATATATCACAACATTACAAAACATCTGGGGATCTCTCAACAAAGACTGGAATAAAGGCAAGTTTTTCAAGAAAACCAGATGTGAGTGAACAATTGCTGGGCCATAAATAGTGTTTGAACTCGAAAGGGGATAATTCATATAACTAATTTTGGTTTTTTCGATTAACTTTATTTTGGATTTCCTCTGTGTTTAGATCTCAAAGTGAAACTGCATTTTGAACTATTGTTGGTGAGCAAAGATCTGCAAGCTAAACCTACTGTGATTCAGAACACAGAGATCCTGTAAAAGGGGGTGGGAAGACAAAAATGACTAAGATTAGGGCTCTGTTTCAATGTTCTGTTCAGTTTTCAAAACAGCGTGATGTCACCTGCCTTATGAATACTGGAGACTCATTCACCACTGACAGTAGTGCTAGATAAAATACTCCGGATAAGAACCCCTGGGAATCGACAAATTGAAAAGTTGATGAAAGACATTCATAAATTTTAGATGGCCTTTGGTGACCTTAAGGACAGGAAATCAATTATTCTTGTTATTATTTGATACGTGACTGTCCATAATAAGTGAGTATACAATATTTTTAAGGCTGTAGTTCAAAAGGTTTAGTCACTGGCTGAAATTCAATAACAAAGTATTGACTTCTGGGGTATCATCTGTTGGAATGATTAAATTTCTTCCTTCCCAATGCTCATCCCAAAATAAGCATGGGTACCAACATTTCAGCCTTTAGTTCAAAACCATGATTTAATTATTCAGGTCGTGTTAAAGACAAAAACTCTTGTTTCCCAGCTATCTACAAGCAAAAAAAATTGAGACGGCATTCTGGAGATTTCTAAGGATTTCCCCACACAGCCCTGTACTTTCTGGCTCACAAGGCCAAAGTAATTCAAATTGCAATATTCTAGTCCCAAGGGAGAACGAGAATTAATTATGTCAGTTATTCAACTTCTTACAAGCACTTGTTTAAGATTTTGAGGGAAGGTGGCTTTCTGCTTGCACAAACAACAGGAGCATAAGCAATCCTTAATCACAAAAGAGCAGATGAAATAAAGGTCACGTTTTCAGTTTGTGAAGGTAATCTACAATTAGAATAATTGCTTTTAATATATTCTTACTTTAAAACTTCTGAGCCCTGATTGCTACTGGCCTTTCCCCAAACACAAGTGGAGGCTTTTCAGCAGTACCTTCTGTATAGCATCAAATCACATCAACAGGTTCTGTTAGCACTCACTATTCCCTGCTTGCTTTCTCAGCAGAGAAATAGCAGCAGAGAGGTTAGAGTTCATGCATTTTCTTCCCCTTTTAGGAGATGGCAAAGCAGGAGTGGTACGCCAAAGTGAACGCATCCAGCTTACTGATCAGTTCGGAGTGAGTTTCACAGCAGTGCAGATAGTAGGGCCTGGTGAATGACTGTACCCTGGGTTTCTTTGTGATAGTTTTTGCCCAGAGGGTGCTATGCTGTGGAAAGTGTGCAATTTAATCTCTGTTTCCTTCCATCTGTACCCCTCGATGTACCCAGGAAACTACAGGTCAGTCAGCGTCTCCTCCATCACTGGAAAGATGATGGAACAGCTCATTCTGGATGCCATCTCTAAGCATGTGGAGGAAAACAAGATTACCAGGAGTGGTCAACATGGATGCACCAAGGGGAAATCATGCTTGACCAATCTGATAGCCTTCTATGATAGTATGACTGGATAGGTAGATGAGGGGAGAGCAGTGGATGTTGTCTTTAGCAAGGCTTTTTGCACTGTCTCCCATAACATCCTCATAAGTAAGCTTAGGAAGAATGGCTAGATGAGTGGACAGTGAAGTGGAAAGCAGCTCTGTGGAGAAGGACCTGGGAGACTTGGTAGACAAGTTGACCATGAGGCAGCAATGTGCCCTTATGGCCAAGAAGGCCAGTGGTATCCTGGGACGCATTAAAAAGAGCGTGGCCAGCAGGTCAAAAGGAGGTTATCCTCTGCCTCTACTCTGCCCTAGTGAGGTAGAGCCCCTAGTGGGCTCTCCATTTCAAGAAAGAAACGGAACTACTGGAGAGAGTCCAGCAGAGGGCTACGAAGACGATCAGGGGACTGGAGCACCTCTCTTATGAGGAAAGGCTGAGAGATGTGGGTCTGTTTAGCCTGGAGAAGAGAAGACTGAGCAGGGGATCTCATCCATGCTTATAAATATCTAAAGGGCGGGTCTTAAGAGGATGGGGCCAGACTCCTTGCAGTGGCACCGAGCGCCAGGACAAGCGGCAACGGCCACAAACTGGAACACAGGAGTTCTCTCTAAACAAAAGGAAAAATTTCTTTACTTTGATGGTGATGGAGCACCGGAACAGGCTGCCCATAGTGTGGAGTCTCCTTCTCTGGAGACATTCAAAACCCACCTGGACGTGTTCCTGTCCAACCTGCTCTAGGTGAACCTGCTTTAGCAGGGGAGTTGATCTAGATGATCTCCAGAGGACCCTTCCAACCCCTACCTTTCTGTGATTCTGTGATATTTGGAAGTAATAAGAGCATTGTGGTGATTAATTCCTTTTACTTAGCTGATCTGTTTAAAAGAGAAGAAGAGGTAAGTTATTGCTCCTCTGCTCTGGTACATGATCTAACAACCTATGAAGTTTATGTCAGATTTTAATACAATGTAGATTAGATGTTTCAGTTTTAACATGCTTTTGATTTTAATCGCTAGAGGAAATATAGATTTTCCTGGTTTAGCCAAAGCAGCAGTCAGTACAGCAGAGATTTCTCTTTGTGGTTAGGTCACAATCCTGTGTGGTCTAATACAGATCCCAGTGGAGACCTGCAGCAGCTTTTAGGGATTCATGTGATAAGACATGGCAAGAGTGAGGCTTTACACTGCAGAGTTTGCCTTCAGGGAATCTAAATTTTCAGGGAACCTCATTAGAATTTCTACATCTTTTGTAATAAATCTTTTTGAAGAAAGAGGAGGATATGAAGCAAAAGCAGGGTACTTCGGCTTAAATGAGAACAGAATCGATTTCCTGAAACATAGTCCATCTTCTTGAGACTGAGAACAAACATCCAGTAACTGAAAAGCTGAGACTGTAAGTCACTGAAAGTCTAGTGGTTTAACTGCCTTTCTTTTGCATCCAGAATTTTTCAATTAATTGATGACAGAAATTAGGATTTGCAGTGGCCTTTCAAGTACTTTTGCAAAGACATAAGATGAACAGTTATGTCTAGTGAATTGGGGCTGATAGTCTGCTGATGAAGTCAGGGCTGCGAAATTGTACCATTCTGTTTTGCATTCTATACAGCAATAGCACTCTGTTTAATCTATTTTAAAAATAGCCCACCTCAAAATAAAGTTTGGCTTCTTTTATCTTAACATGCTCTATGTGAAAAAAGGAGAAAATTTAAATTGTACCCCAAATTTATTCTAGGGAATGAAACAAGGTAATGAATGAAACAGAACTCTTATGCAAAACTAACTAACACACCAGACAACCAAGCTGAAAATAACTAATGTATGATTGGGCAGTTAAAGAATGTATCAGAAAGCATGAATACTTAAAAGTAAGCATCTTGGTGCTTCGCTTTCAATATATTGTTCTTTAAATAGAAAATTTAAACATAATTTTCAAAGAGCAAACTGAGAAAACCAAGTATTCTGAAATCTGAACTGACATAATTTTTTCTTTCATGCACAAGAGTGGATCATTTAGCTACACGGTACAAATGTCTGTCACTTCAGTAAACAAAGCAAAAGGTGATAGCAAATTGACATATGGAGAGCTATCCATAAGCTAGGAGGTTGTAGCATGGCACTGAATTTCAGAGCTACATGCAAAAGTAGAATAAATTCAGAGTTGAGCTACATGCAAAAACCAGGATAATATTCGGGAGCCCTGGGTAAGTCTGTTGGCTACAGAATCTGTTTGCCTTCAGCCCTTTTCCAAGTCCCATTTTTTTAACTTCTTGTCCCTAGTCACCCCTCTTTTATCCTTCACAAGCTTTTTACCCCTCTGCATTGTAATACAGTTAATTCCCTCTTCTCTAGTCTGTGTGGCTTGCTATCCTAGTAGTAGTGAAAACAAAGGAGAGGTTATCTGTTTGCTTTCAGTGGCATGTAGATGTAATTTCAACGGAGATTCTTCATAAACCTGGAAGCAATCTGCTCAGTAATGATGGGCTATCTGAGGACCTCCCCTCTGTTCATCACTTGTGAGACTGTACCTTTAGTACTATCTCCAGTTAAGGGCTCCCCAGTACAAGAAAGACACTGACATACCGAGGCAAGTCCAGCAAAGGGGCACCAGGTTGTTTAATGGGACAGGATGTATGAGGAGAGGGTGAGAGCTGTTCAGCCCTAAAAAGAAAAGACAAAGGGGACATATACAATTGTTGTCTACAACCAGCTAATGGGAGGATGTACTGAAGATGGTTCAAGCGTCCTAGAGGTACACTGTGGAAGGATAAGAGAAAACGGGCATGAGTTGGAACATGAGAAATTCTGACTTGATATAACAAAAAAATGCTTTATCATGAGGTTGGTCCAACACTGGAACAGGGGTTCAGAGAAGCTGTGACCCTAATGTTTTTTTGAGGCTGTGCTCTTTTACAAGTACCCTTCAGGGAGGCCAGTTAAATTGGTCTAACAACAGCACCCTGCTTTTGGCCACCATCTCTCCTGAGAGTCAGATGTTCCCTCCTCTGTCAAGTGACAGCACATGTCCAGGCCACACAATGTGGAATGTGCCTTATGGAAAAATCCCTATCTTGGGGAGCAGCGGGCTGTAACCACAGACATTCATTCCCCTGCAGCCTGATTTGTGGGAGCATCTGCACTGGGATGAGGAAAGGCAGCAATGGCCTGTCTGAACAGCACGTGCAGAAGTACCCCATGACTGTCCCTAACCTTTCTCAGGAGCAACGTGAGCATCGGCAGGAACTGTATACTCATTGATCTCACTGTGCATTTGATAAATGTGATCCTACTCGGAATAAGGACGGTACCTCAGTTTGCAGCTCTTCTCTGTTGGACGCCAGTGCTCTACTATTAACTCCACCTCGTCTCTCTGGGCAGACTTCATTCTGTCTCCAGGGGCTTACTGCTTCTCCCACCTAGGACCAAATTATAACTTGTTACAATTTTATTCCCCTCACGGGTGGAAAATTATTTTTCTGATGCTATGTGTCCTTGCTCAAGAAGCCAAATTGTATTTCACTTATTAATTTTTAATTTGAGAGGCCTGTGTATGTAATTGCAAGTATTTCTGTATCATTACATTAATTCGTTAGGGTGTGGCTTCCCATAAGATGGATGCATGGTCCAAGATGCATGGTACTGGTACAAGTACAGTTTCTTCTTGGGAATTTGTGAGAATATCCAATACTGTTATAAGCAGGATAAACATTTCTGTAATAAATCTTTATCTTCCTTCTTCTGTCTAGATTTCTGAATAAGCATTGTCATAGTGACAAAAATCATACTCAGTCTGGAAGCTTTTTGGAACAGATACTCACTCTTAGTGACATTGGCACGATCGAGGCATTTAAATACTCTTTTAATATAAATAACAGTTAAAAGTTAAATCAAATATTATTTCTGAAGTTATCCTTATTTGCATAAGTGATGTCTTTTTATAAACAAATTAGATTAAATATGGGAGTATTTTAATGTGGGATAAATTCGTATCACAAGGCATAGTAAGTTTATATATAGTAACTCTGGTTTCAGAGGTATTTAGAGCAATCTGATCAAAAATGTTTTAAGTCCAATGTTTTAAGTGATCAGACAGTATTTTCAAAGGCAGTTATTCTGAAAAACATAGTATTTGCTATTTTTTTAAAAAGTATGCAGTCACCAACAAATGCTGCTTATAAAGCTTCCATGTTCTGTAATTATATTAGATACAGTAACTAAATCAGTATTTCTAACTGTGTATTTGTAAGTCTATTTGGCAACCAGGGAAAAAGTTTAGCTGTCAACCAATTATTATCGTATCATTAAATTTTCTTTCAGAGGAAAAGTTTGATTATGCTGAAATGTGTAGAGTGCTCTAGATGTACCCAGCGTACTCAGTTTCATCTTGCTTAGGTACATTTATTTTTCAATAATTCCTCAAATATGCCTTTCACTGCAACCTTGTTTCTTGTGAGGATTTTTCGAAATCTGCATAGGATGAATCTTCAACGATACAGCATTAAACGCTGAATAACTCACTGCAGCTTGCATCCTGTATGTGAAGAAAAGCTTAGTCCTTTTACGATTTTTAGCTCTCCAAATTGTTTTGGCTCTATTTCATCTCAAAGTGCATGTATATATATAACTATAGATACATTTTATGGTTTGTATTTTAGCCTTTTTTTCCTCCCCTAAAATATGCTTCCTAATGGCAGGTCTGTCCTGCCCTATATAGGGCATTTCATGCCCACAATGCATTTGCAGTGACCCCTGAGGTAGCAACGTCAATGCTGGTATAGCCACACTGTGCCGCACGGCTGGGGATTCTATCAGAGATACAACATGAATTCTAAAGTCAGTCTAGCTGCAGTAGCTCCATATTGCACATAATCTCGATAGCCTGGGTCTTAGCAGTAATGAATCTGTTTCAAGAGCTAGGCTGGTTTGTGTTTTGACATCCCAGTACCAAGATCTATTGTGCAAAGATTTTAGATGGATTTAATACCAAATGGATGGGAGATTCTTGCTTGGTAGAAGCTACTATCCAAAATCCAGACAGCAATCACTATTTGCCACACCAGTAGTAAAATCCTGAGACCAGATTTTTACCTGATATAAAACGGAGTAGCTAAACTGTGACGAAAATGATTAAAATATCCAAAATGTATCTAAGTGTAAAATGGCATTTTTTAATGGAACAAAGGATATGTTTTTCTAATATCTAATGCAACATGGTTCTGATTTAGTGCACAATATTTAGTTAACATGTCTTTTGACATTAGGACATTAGAATTTTAACATTAGAGCAAGCCATGGGTCATATAGGCTTTTGTTTTAATACTGTAGCTATCTTCAGTTTTTCACTTTAAATAATGGCTACATGCTGAATGGGAAATATCATTCCATCTTTTTATTCAAAAGCATGCAGGTAATAGGTTTCATTGAACTATTTTTGTGCATTGTTTTTTATTTAAGCACAGTACCATCTACAGTATACCATGTTTATCATAGAATCTTAGAATAATAGAATACCAGGTTGGAAGGGACCTCAAGGATCACCTGGTCCAACCTTTCTTGGCAAAAGCGTGGTCTGGACAAGATGGCCCAGCACCCTGTCCAGCTGAATTTTAAAAGTGTCCAATGTAGGGGAATCCACGATTTCCCTGGGGAGATTAAACCTATGGCTGATTTTTCATTGTGAAAAATTTTCCTCTTGTGTCCGATTGGAATCTCCCCAGAAGTAACTTGTACCCATTACCCCCATCTTTTCCATGTGACTCCTTGTAAAAAGGGAGCCTCCATCTTCTTTGTAGCCACCCTTTAAATACTGGAACGTAGTGATAAGGTCCCCTCTAAGCCTTCTTTTCTCAAGGCTGAACAGACCCAGTTCTCTCAGCCTTTCCTTATATGGCAGGCTTCCCTGGACCAACCCTGTCTTCCCACCTATCCAGGTCTTCCTGCAGGATGGCGCTCTCTTCGGAAGTGTCCACTTCCCCACTCAGTTTGGTATCATCAGCAAACTTCATCAGGGTACTCTTCATCCCATCATCCCAATCACTTATGAAGATATTAAACAGCGTTGGGCTCAGTATTGATCCCTGGGGGACCCCACTTGTGACAGGTTGCCAGTTTGAAAAAAGCTATTTAGCACCACTCTCTGGGTGCGGCCTGTCAGACAGTTCCCCACCCACCGCACAGACCACTTGTCTAGACCGTAACCCATCAGTTTCTCTGGGAGGAGGCTGTGGGGAACCTTGTCGAAAGCCTTGGAGAAATCCAGGTAGACAATGTCCACTGCACGCCTCACATCAACCAAGCTGGTCACATAGTCATAAAAGGCGATCAGGTTTGTCAAGCATGATTTGCCCTTGGTGAATCCTCGCTGGCTTTTCCCAATCGTGTGTTTCATTTGACGTGTGATAGCCCCCAGGATGATTCATTCCATAACTTCTCCAGGGACTGAAGTAAGACTGATGGGCCTATTTATTCTGAACATTCTGAAGTGTTCTTGTCCTTTAAGGTTTTTCCCTTTCAGGATTTCAGCCCTTATCTTGACAGTCTGATAGAAGTACATCCATCCTACTTCTATTGTATTCTTTGCCTTTTTTTCAGAAACGGGTCAGGCACTACTGTACTCTAAGAACAAGCACTCTTTTCTCCCCCCATATTTAGATTTTTTTCTGTATTCTTCCTCTTCTTTTTTTTGGTGCAGGTACTTGCATTCACTGGGCTGCTTGCCAAGCCCTATTTCTATGGGCCAATGGAAAAGAGGATCTTCATCCTTTCCCTCCAACACACTGAAGGAGACCTTACACAGTTTGGTCCGAAGCTCTGTGTCCAGAGTCTGCTTTAAAGAGAGGAAGTAGTGGTTGCCCAGAGCTCGGTATAGTGGGTGAACCACTAAATTGAGCAGGCAGCACATGTCACACAGTGTGTACTTGGAGGGAGAAAGGCGCTAAGACCAACTTCCCAAGGGACAAGTGGAATCTCTGATTTCGTGCCAGCTTCCCTGACATCAAAAACAACAGATCCAGCTGAAGTCCCACCTGTGAAATCTTTATTCTGCTGTTGACCAGTCTGAGCAAACAGGCTGTCCAGCACTTAGCTGCGCACCTGAGAAACTGCCTTTGAGGTACTTAGTACTCATGTCACATCAACCTGGAACCTGACTTGTGGCCTACATGGTCCAAAGTTATGAGGCTAATTAAAGCTTTTATCAGAATTTTCTTCAGGTATCTAAAGGCAGAAGGAAACAGGACGGGCTGAGTTGAGCTTGCCTGTGAAATCATAATTTAGCAGTCAGGGTTGCACTGCTGAAAAAAAGAGAGAAATGGGAAAAAGAATAAAACCAAACAAATGCTGAGCAATAGATTTTGGCTTTTGCATTGTTTTCCTGCCTCTGGAGGAGGCAAAAAATGCACCCAAGAAAGCATTTCTGCCACTGTTGATATGAGACTACAGATCCGTATGGAATACTTGAAAATGCATAAATTCCTCACTAATTATGTCTTAAACAAACATTTAATATAATTTCAGATTTCACTTCATCATACTAATGAGCTACAAACAACTGTCCTTTCACCCAAAGCTTACAGCCCCTGGCAATTTCCTCGCTACTTAGCACATCATGATGTCTTTAGATTACATTTTTACAGTATGACATAGTTAATAATTTGGTCTTTTAGAAGAAAATGAAAGAGGATATTCTTCTAGGGAGTTAAAATTATCAGGATTATGCTGCCTATGAGGGGTTTAATGAAACAGGAACAGAAGCATCGAAGTGACTTTTGAATGCAGAATTTTATGATAAATATATTGAGTTCTTTTTGTTTCCACTCCAACTTTTTTGCATATAAAAATATTGTGCCAATATCAAAAGAAGATAGTAATTGGAATTACCTACTCAGTTACAGGGGTAACTTGGAATGCTTTGACCTTTTCTGGTATGGTTCTACGTGTTCACAGAATTCAAATAAATTATTTTAATTGTTCTAAGTATCTTTAGGAAATTCTTAAAATTGATCTTGTTTTTTAAGAAAAGTGCTGGAAATAACCTCAAAGTCTAAAATAAAGATGCTAATGGTAGGCAAAAATCCAAGTTTTTTTCCTTCATTCTGTACCTAATTTCTTCCCTCCCTTCTGTTGTCTGAAGACACATCTAAGTAACCACCAGTCTTGCAGAATCTCAGCAGCTCACAGTCTTTCACGTATTTACTTTCCCAATACACAATGGTCAATTACCTCATCATTAAAAAGAATTATACTTTACTGAATCTACAAAAGCAATGTAGATTTTTGTGTTTAAAGAATTGTGTTATACCTTCGTAGGATTAAAGTAGAGAAGAAGGGATCAGAATGCAGTTCTCCGTCTACCTTCCAGATAAGTCATTTATTATTTTAATCTTGCTCTTTTTATTCCCACAAATTGTGCATTTTGTGATACACATTAACACATTTTCTACAGGTGTAGTGGCATGTGCTTCCTCTGAGTGCCAGTCCATAACATAGCTGTAAGGGCGCTCCACTGGAAGAATGAAACACAGAGTTGAACCTCCTTAAATTAAGAAGGCATTGAACACTCTTGCTTGCTATAGCTCACAACATAAATATCCATGGGCTGCATAGGTTCTTCACTTGTGTATTTGACAAGAGAATAAATAAGTGCTTATAATTTAATTTACTGAAGCTTCTAGACTTTAAAGTTCATTTCTGCATCTAGTGGTATTAAAGAAAACTAATTGTTTCATAATCAACAAGTTTCATAGACTGAGGCAACGAAGTGGAGCAGGATAATATAAGTTAATTTATAAGACGTGCTTTTGCCAAGAAAGGTTGGACTAGATGATCTTGAGGTCCCTTCCAACCTGGTATTCTATGATTCTGTGATTCTATGATGGCAGATTGGAGCAAAGGGTTGGAAATTTTTCTGTAGGAACTTTCTCCAGGCTGGTATAAAGTTCACAGTCAAAGGAAGGCAATCTTTCTGATGCTATCTGTACCTTCTGTACCAGGTCCTTCAGCTTTGTATGATCCAATTTAACCAGCTGTAGCACCACAGTACCTATATCATACTATTCCTCCCAGTGGAAATAGTCAAATGATTATAATTAATGAAACAATTAAGTACTTTGTTGAACTGGGACTTAAACAGAAGAGCCAGAAAACAGCTGAAGGCAAAATAGAGCCTATGCATTTTAATCTTCTCTTTCTCCCCATGAATACTTCACAGGACATAACACGTTGTTTTGAAAAAACCTGCATTTTAAGCACAGTTTGTCCCATAATCCGTATCACACATTTGGCAGCCTATGTAACTTTGATAATGGAAAATATATTGTTGCACACAGAATACCAAAATGTTAATTATGCTTTTCATTGGCTTCAGCTAAATCCATGTTTTATAATGGATTTAGGCATACAGAACTACAGCCCAGAGGCTGAAATAACAGCTCATTTTTTGCAGGGTTTACAGATCATAGAAAGTGTGTTGTCGATGTGTCTTCAAAATGACCTTTAGATGGGAAGAGAAAGAATGGAACTATAGATACTTGGTGAATACATACTGCACACTCGATTATAATTACTAGAGGAACTGGTCTGAGAAGAATATATTAGCAGATAATGTTAATTATTTAAGACAGAACAACAGAATAAATTTGCATGTAGATGTTATATATGGAAAGCAATGGTACTGAATCTATGTTATACAGTACCTGAAGCAATCACGTTTATTTTATGGACATGCAAAAGTGATGAACAAGAAGGTGACTTTTTACTGCAGAAGCACTTCAGGCATTAATTCATTAACAATACAAGAATGAATAATAAATACTTGAAATAAGCTATGCTTCTCATATCTGTCTCTAATGAGGATGTAATTAAAAGTAAGTTGGAAATGGGAAGTCTTGTGTGAAATAAAGTTCTTAAGTAAAATTAATAATATCTTCAGTGAACTGGCAAAAATATTTTTCGCAGAAATAATCACAGGGATTTGTTGAAGATATTTACTAATGAACTCATACGCATTAGAAAAAAAAATGCTTTTTCTCATCCATTGAATGCTACAAAGCAAGAAAGGTAGCATGGGGAAACTTTCTGAGTTGGAATACACCCAGTTTGAAAGGTAAGTTAAGGCACTTGCTTCAAGATCAATGGAGCCCTAATTACTTCATGATACCTACAGGACAACACAGCTGTTAAAGACATATACAAGAGTTTCTATTCCTCAGTCAGTGAGTCTGACTTCTGAGTGGTGAGTTTCTCAAAGACTATCTTCTCTTAATGGTATCTTCAGTGCAAGGTAAAACCCCCCCGAACCCTACAAGGTTAAAAAAAAAATAATCTCTAATAATTCACACATCTTCACCTTGATTTTGATTATCTCATTCCAGACAGAAAGTATTTCTATATGAAACACAAAACACTTATTGAAACCTAGTTTTATTCACTGAAACCACTACCAATTCCCACCAGCTGTCAATTCCTCACTCAAAGAGAAATGGCTTGTGTGGTGAATATATATTTTTCTTAACGCTTTGAGGAACTTAGGCTCTCTCAGCCAGTGAATTCCCAGTTGTGAATACATTCCCCAGTCCTCTCCCAACCTCCTGTCACCACAGAACCCCAAACTACACATTCACTTCAAAGGGAAAGAAATGTGGGCACATGGGAAAAAAATGAGCCATAGGAAATGAGCAGTCCACCACATGCCCAGGCAGAATGCCTGGAGGACTAATGTCAGAATAAGCCATTGTGACAATCTCCAGTCATGAACATGCATGACTATGAACACAAACTCATATTTTCATCTTCTTTTTGTGTATAGGACTTAGTACGGCCTGCATCATGCATTTGGATAAAATCTAACTCCTTGGTGGACAAGCTGTGTCTCAGAATTCAGATAAAACTGAAATTACACAAGCAGCACTGTACTCATAGAATCACAGAATCACAGAATGGTAGGGGTTGGAAGGGACCTCTGGAGATCATCTAGTCCGACACCCCTGCCAGAGCAGGGTCACCTGGAGCAGTTTGCACAGGAACACATCCAGGTGGGTTTTGAATGTCTCCAGAGTTGGAGAATCCACCACCTCCCTGGGCAGCCTGTTCCAGTGCTCTGCCACCCTCAAAGGAAAGAAATTCCTTCTCATGTTTAGGTGGAACTTCCTATCCTCAAGTTCGTGCCCTTTACATCGTGTCCGATCACTGGGCATCACTGAAAAAAGACTGTCCCCATCCTCCTGACTCAATGTCTTCGTGTCTTCCCCAGGCCTCTAAACTTGTGTTTAAGAATAAACGATATGTGTTTAAGAATAAACGATATGTGTTTAAAAATAAACAATGAATAAGTGAATACACAAAGACATTTGATCCCTTGCTTTACCACCAGTCTGCCCCTGAGGGCTGTTCCTACCTGAAACATGAGCTCCCTGCCAGTGAATCTTGAGATGAGCATACCTTAGTAGCTGGAGGCTGGTGCACTGATCTGTGATCTGTGTAGGTAGATCGTGAAGATTTGCTAGTAAAGAGAGGTGTCATCCATGAGAACACGGCACGTGCTTGAGGATATAGGCTTGTAATTCTAAGTTTCAATCGAGATAGGAAATTTCCTGCTTGTTAATGCTTTTTCATTTTGTGAAACAAACTTTTACTAACTATGAGAGAGTTTCATTTGGGATCATGGTTACTTTGCACACATGCCACATATAATTAAATTATTCTCTATCTTGGTTATTAAGAGCCAAGTATTGTATTATTTATTCATCATTTTCACGCATTCTCATAGGGTACCTGTGAGATCAGGAAGAACTGTTAGCTTTCCTGGGCACAGAAAGACTGAAGATAGCATATACCAGAGCACTCATTTGAAATCCCTAGGAATCTAGATCCATGTGACTTGCCCAAAAGTTAAGGAAAGACAGACAGTGGAGGAGCTGAGATTTCAGTCCTACTCTTCTGGACAGTCTTTTCAAATTCCAGAACAGTGGAATTATATTACTGGGCTCTTTTTTCTTCCTTTCTCCAATTGTGAATGTGCCTTGTTCACATTTTTTTTCAAAATCCCCCCACTTACGCCCTTTCCCTTATCCCTCCTGTTCCAGGATGCTAGTCCTCCTCTAATGTCATACTAGACACTGGGCTTCCATTCCCCTAGGGAGAGACATCTGTCTCGTATACAATTCTGGTGAGATAGATAGCTAGGGCCTTATAAAGGTCTGTTTTTAAACTCTAATATTTTGTCACTGTCATCATACTTTGAAAAGATGGCTATGATTATTTCCATACAGAGTTTAAATTTTTAGCCTTTTGATTTAGGAAGAATATTTAGAAAGGCTCTCAGCTTCCCTTGTTACCAACACAGCAGTTATGAATGCTGTTTAAGCAGCAGTGTATATAAGAGTTGTCATGTTCCTTAGGGAACAAATAGGAAATACAAACCTTTAATTATGTGTAAAGATTCAGGACTGAAAGGCCTATACCTAAGTCTAGAAAAAAAACCTGAGACCCACACTCCTTTTTCTTCCAAATGTGTTGTATGAATGGCAATATAAAAAAAAAAACACCAACAATAAAACCAACCAGATCCCATTATTAGGATATACACAATCTCAGGATATTTTCTGGGTATGAATTTCAGGATGCGTAGTAGTTCCTGTTCCATTCAAAGATAATCTGCTACATAAATGACTTACTATAATATGAGTCATGTGTTTTAATTATTATTATGTCCCTTATTCACTTAGTTTTTTACGCTGATAATTACTAAGTCTTACTGTAACAAGTATGTCTTGTAACTCTGGAGAATCCCAGGATACTGTGCTTTGAATAGTTCATAGTAGTTAATTTTTGAAATAGTGACTTTTGAAACCACTCCACATTTTAATAACTCCAAAGTTTTCATTAAAAAGAATTATAAAATCCACTATTTGTGTAAGATCGCCATACTGACATGCAGACTTGGAAAATATCTTGCACTTGGAATGTAATAAATCCACTTTTTTGGATTTTTTGAACGTATTAAACCATTCTTACTGTAGAAGGGAAAATAATCCTTGAATTTGGTGTTACTACAACTAGAGCATTAATGCATTGATTATTTGAAATCAGTGAGAGATACAGACTTGACAAAACGTTCTTCGTATTTCCTTCACTTTTATTTTCTCTGTTTCAAAATCACATTTTCCTTTCTTCTCCACAGCTTATAAGGAGTAGGGAGTAAGGAATACAGCCTGGAAAACATACAAGTAGAGGCAGGCTTTTTTTCCACAATATTGTCTTTCTCATTCCATGAATGAAGCAAAGAAAGAATTAGTACCAGTTCTGGAGAATGTAAGGGGGAAAAGATGAATTTCTTCCAATGACTAGGAGTATTGCTTTCTCCCAACAGATTACTTGAGTCTTTAGTGCCTGTTAAAGATTTGTCTGTCTATTCTGAAATTACAAAGAAGGTTGCTTTTAATTCAACACACATATTTGAAAATGAAACAATGAAACTTTTTTTGCTGTGTCCTCATTTTGATAGGTTTTCCACCTGCTGCAGTACTAGCAAAACATGAAGCAAACTTTATAATGTGAACATTAAATATTCAATTCAAATACTAAGTGTTGATTTTCTTCCAATTTTAATGCAGCTGGAAGCTGACAATGAAGTCCAAGCTAAGCTTTAATGTTACTGGTGTAATAAAAATGACAATTTTCTTTGCACCAACAATTAATGGTAGACAGAAAATTATTTTCAGAAATCAAAAATTTGAGCCAATTTGGCTCAGGTGCATTTGTATCAGCTCTGTGATTCCGATGAGTCTGCAAGCCTGTAAATGGAGGAGCAGAGTTTCAACAAAATTCACATTTTATTTTGAAAGAAAATTACATCTCATCGTGCAAATGCTCTGGACTGATAGGGTAGGTGATCTCCTTGAGATAAATAACCATGGCCACTCAGTAACAACCAAAGGTAAGAAGAAGGAGAAAGTAGTATTAGAAGCATATTACAGAAAGATACTTGATGATAATGTATTTTTGCAGGCACAAAGCAAGTCTTTAACAGGAGATAGTTGTGATTGTAAATGGGTAGCTATAGCTTCAATTCCATGTATGCTATACTCCTGGCTGCAGTAGAAACTTATTGTAAAATACAGTTTGAAAACTTTTTTTTGGTTTTGTTTTACTTATATATGCCTATTCTTCTTTTCTTAAAATACAGGGTACTGATGCCAATAAAAAGAGACGGACTCACAAGCAGCTATAGGAATGTGAATGATTTTCAAAGCAGTAAACAGAAGAGGAGGGGGATTTTAGCAATAAAGGTAACGTGAGTTGGAGTGTATTCCCTATAAAACAAAAAAATGCTGGTATGGGCAAAAGAGTAAGAAGTTGCAACTAAATCTCAAACATATTCAGTCACAAAAGGGGATATGTAAAAGTTCAGTAAGGTTTTCAATGGAGTTGTACACCGCTTTCTTCTCATAATGTGTCTTCCTTCCCAAGTTTCAAATTTCCAAAAGAAAAAAAGATTCCAATCTCATCATGGAGAATGTAGAGGGAACATGGACAAAGCCTATATTGTAAGTACCCTTTCCAGATTAATTTCTTAGGCCTTGGAAAAAATAAGTAAGCATTTTCAACCAGATCAGAACATTTACTCTGCCCAAACTCCATCCCTCTGAACAGCTTTTCTTGCAGATTCTGGTATCACGGGTTCTCACTTTTATAAAGAAAGGAAACTGAAGGAAAATAGAAAATTCATAAAGGTAGACTGATAAAGAAGATCGGAAAACTACCTAATCTCACAATATTCAATGTTTTTATTATTGCACTCCTTGCTACAGTTTTGCCATATAGAAACTGCATTTTAAAGAAAACAGAATTTAATTCTACAGAACAGAACAGTATATTGCAAAATGTCATATATTTGCATCTCATAAGGAATTGATCTGGTGGAATAAATGTTGAAACTGAAAGTCTTCTAAGTGCTTAATCTTCTTCATTGTTCCCTACTGTTTCTTGTTGTTAGTTCATGTTCAATATTTGTGTTTTAGTAAAGTAAGTTTTTCACAGTCCAGAATTTCTAGTGCTATGTCCCTGTTTCTGTTAGCACTTAAATTTATGTCCAGAATTTCATCTATAATTCTGTACTGCAGACATGAACTACACTCACAA
Source organism: Rissa tridactyla (assembly GCF_028500815.1). Lineage (NCBI taxonomy): Eukaryota > Metazoa > Chordata > Aves > Charadriiformes > Laridae > Rissa > Rissa tridactyla. The sequence goes on from NC_071466.1 coordinate 148,400,943, forward strand.
CAGGCCATCTTCATTATAGCAGCCCTGGGTTGCATAACATTTTTAACAAAATTACTCTTATTTTCAATGAAGAAATAATCACATATTCAAATAAATACCACATAAAGACAGCTGCTTGCTCATTGAATAGTCTCCAGCAGCAACATAGGCCCTAAAAGGGCTGGATTGGTGTTGGACGGATCTCAGTAGCAGCTGTGGGGTGAAAAGAGAATGACCCATAGGTAATGCAGCTTTCTGTGAAGAACCGAAGGAGCACAGAAAATGCTCTCCATGCTCCATCCTTCTCCCTCTTCAAGTGCATGGTGCAGATTCTCTACCCAATGGGCATCTGTAAAAGGCATTGTCAAGGGACATTGTTACAAGGGCAGCAGCCTGCTTTCTGTTTGCGGGAAGGACACCCTGCATGATGAGCACCTTTCTGCACATAAATTAGTACAACGCTCCCAGGATCTTTGTGCTGAGTGACCATCAAGATGAACAACCAGATGAAAAAAGTGCTCTAATTAATGCAAATCTGAAGAAAATCAGTATATATCAAAGGAACTATCTAATTTATTTCAGTTTCATTCAAATATTGGCAACACTACCACATCGTCTTCTGCAATAAGGCTTTGTAAATTAGTATGCTTATAAATAAAAATTGAGCATATGACTTTGTCATCAACAATATAGAATGATGTAGAATGATGATTTTTATATTAGACACCTTTTCATTATTGGTTTCTCTGGTTGATTAATTATCACATCCAGACGTATAGAGTAAGGAACCTCTCAGATGTGAGTACAGATGCAAAATCTTCATTTTGCATTAGAAGAGTAATCTGAAGATGGCATTTTCACACAATGTTGCTTATCCCCAAAACCATAAGAATGCACAGTTCTTTATTACATTTTAAAACAAAGACAATGCAAGCAATCATGGCCAGTCTGAGCACTGAAGCTGTAAAGCCACTAACCAATATTTACAAAAGGGCATGTTCAACCCATGTGACAACATAATAGCCACAAGGAATGATGAACAAAAGCAAAATTTTATGCTTACATTAAAAACATCTAATATTTATAAGAATACTGTTTAAATGTTCCCATCAATATTTTTAGAAAGTTTAGTGTTTACATTACTGCTTGAAATTAAACTTTGTGTCTAATAAAACTCTAATTAAAAGTTATGTTTACAGAAAACAGCGAGTGTGGTAGTCATTTCATTTATTGTAATAAACATGTTACCAAAGCATCACTGTCATAGTTTGAAAGTAAAAAAAATCACATACGTTCCTTTGGCATTTGTTATAAACACTGGGAGAAGGGAAGTGGCATTGCTTTATTCTGTAATGCTGCAACAGCCAGCATACATCTCTGGTCAGTCCTGAAATATCTTCTCCATTAGCTATAAGAAATTTATTCCTCCTGTGTAATGATCTCCCTTTGTTCATGTGACTCTGTTAGGGATGTCTCTTGTGCATACAGAGAAGTATGCACAAGCAAAGCCTGAAGGCTGAGTTTCCTGGGTTTCAGTAACAATGAAAAAATCTAGAAACAATGCCTAAATATTTTTGCCAATGTACCTTACTGATTTCCTTATAATCAATGCTACATATAATATGAAGTCACGTAAGTAAATATAATAATGGGTAAAATTACAAAGGAAAGTTTGCTTGCTGGCTCACCTGTAGCACTGTACTGCCTTTGACAGTGACCATTACTAGTACCTCCAGAAGCAGTTGAAAAGTACATGAAGAAAATAAAAACAGCCTGCAAATTGTTTTCAGTCACTAAAGACCTGAATTATTTCCAAAGTGGTGATTGACTGATGACGGATTCCGCACTGTCCTGAGTAATCCAGAAATAAATCAATCAAACACCACCATTTTGTCTTTTTTTATTTTTATTTTTTATTTAGGCCAAGATATCAAATAGTGTGTTTCAGTAAGCATGGAGGCATTTCTGCATTGGAGACACTGGTGTTCAGATGCTGATCATTCAATAGTTTATTCCAGCTCATAGAAGTGTGAGTAACAGGGAGTTTCCTCTGCAGATTTTTTTCCCCATATATCCTCTGACAGAGCCTGAATGTTTTCCAGGATGGCAACATGAAACTTGGTGTCCTCAGCTTTCATGAGTTTCACAAAATCTGTAGCACGTTGACTTTGGTCTATCACATTTAGAGTCTCTCTCACAGACTTGCTGACAGTTACATGGAGGTTGGCATCTTTGAAGTAGTGTACCTGGAGGGGACAGATCCCTGTAACTTGAGTGGTAACAGGAGTCAGGGCAAAAGTCCAGCCTGACTTCCACAGGCTGTTCCAGTGATTTGAAGGCTGGTACTGATGAGCCTCAATGCAGGCCACAAACATCTGCCTCTTCCCCAGGCCTTTTTTGAACACACCGCAGGTCCCCACAGGAAAGTGGCAGCTCACGTAGGCCGTGAAGCCCTTGTGGAGGGCCTCTCGCCACAGCTCCCCCTCACCTAGCATCACACCCTGCCTCTGGGTTTTGCTGGTTACCCCACACAGGTGGTCAAACACAAAAGACAATTTGTCCTGAGGATCAAAGAAGCGGTTTCCCTCTAAGTTGTTGTAATGGGTCAGGAGTGCCCATTTATTTGGATGGGGGTGAAGTTGCTCTTGTTGTGACAGGCCCCAAGGCGGGCAGCCTCCTGCGTCACCAGCTTCTCATCTTGGACAAGGGCAGAGAGATCTCAGACAATCTGGCCGGACTCCCCATGAAGGGACTGGCGCAGCAGGCTGCAAATGAGAGACACCTTCTTCGGCTTGCGGAGCTCCTTCCTCTACCACATGCTGGGAGCGAGGGCTATCCAAAGGGCAGGAGACTGCAGGGTGCTGGAGGGAAAAGGCACAAGATGGCGGCAGAGGTGGAGGGGGAGCAGCGGTGGGAAGGGGCCTGCGCTGGGGGCCCACAGTTTGTGACCTCACAGCGGCAGCCGGGGCGGCACTGGTGGGGGCCCGAGGGTGGGGGCTGTGCTGAGACGGGGCTGAGCATCCCGGCAGGGGTGCAGGGGCTGCGAGGGAAGGGAAAAGGGCCCCACTGGGAACTGGAGCAAGCCGAGGTGATGTCCTGCCAAACGCTACCAACGCCATCGCAGTGAAGAGACCAGAGCAGGCGATGCGGAGCCGCCATGGAGGAGAACAGATATCCTCCTCCCGCTCTACCTCCTCCTCCTCCTCCTCCTCTCCTCTCCCTGCCCTGCAACAACTGCCATTGTGTGACCTCCCCCTGTGTGCCTCTTTCCCCCCAGGCCTGGGCCCGGCCTGTGCACGCTGGGCGGCAGGGAGGGCCTGGGGCAGCCAGTCCAGTCTGGCCTGGCCCGCTCCAGCCAGGGCTGGTTGAGGCTGGTCGGGTGGGCACAGGGCTGGGCACCCTCACCTCGTTGCTGCTTTTTGTTGGCACCCATCTTACCACCATTCCCCACAGCTTCCGAGTCCCCGCGGCCTCCCCACACTTGAAAAAAGCAAAGTGCAAGCCTTTTGGGTTTAAGAAAATTAAACTACTCCCCCTCCTCACCTACTAAAAGGCAATGACATGGGCCAGAAGCCTCCTTAACCTGATTTCTTATACGTGGTTTTTGTCCATCATTCAGAATGAGTTCAGGACTGGGAAGATTGATTTAGACAGCACAATGAAGCTGCTTGAAACACTGCAAATACCTTGTGATTTCGCACATGTAAAACATGTTTTCAAGGTGAGGAATTTGTGGATTAAGCAATTAAATGCATTTAGAAGTCCGGTTACACATGTGCCTTATATTTGCTGACTTTTAAAAATTAATGTTTCAAGAAGTCAATTTCATGCTAATAGGGTGTCCTAAATCAGCAAATAATTTGCCTGGTTCAGGTCTTTTGTTTCTGTGTAAAATAGATAACTGAGTGATTGCAACCATCATCTCTTCACCAAACCAGAATAGTGTAGCGTAATAGAAAATATGTAGGTCATGATTTCCAACTTTTTTCCAGCAAGGCCTCAGTTGAGAAAAAATAAATATTCTGGTTTCATCCCATCCAGCTGCTTTTGTGATCAAGAGAATGAGCCCAGACATGCCTATCTGATGCTGGGCAGAGCCGTTAGAGCGACTTCCTAAAAATCCTTTTGCCAGTAGGACAATATGGACTTGTCTGATCTGCTCGGGCTTCAGGTTAACAGATCCAGCACACTTGTTCACTCAATTTTCCACTATACCTCTCCTTTGAAGTATTTAAGAGGTGCGCCTGAATGCATGGGAATTGCACTCTAACCCCCAGGGAAGGATGTGACCTTGAAATAAGGCAACATTTAAGAGATTTCTATGAAGGTTACATGATGCAGCTAGAAATAGGACTTAACTAATAAGCTAATTTAATGTAGGTAAGCAAACTACCATCAAGTGGATGCAGTCCCAGTGAGCAAATACTGCAAAACAGAGTGCCTTTGGATGTATTAGGATTTCATGTTCTTCAGGTCCCCTCAAGTAATTACTCAAAGATGTATGAATTTTCCTTTCAGCTCTTTTTTTTTTTTTTTTTTTTTTTTTTTTTACCAAAAATAGCTGTCTGATAAAGCTGTTTTCCTAAGGGAATGAAGGCAAGTGGCTAGATATATATGTGACTTCTTTGAGAATTTTGTAACCAGCTGGCTGATTCTGTCCAGATTTGACAGAGGAGAAATAACTATGGCAAGTCAGAAACTTTTAGGGCACGTCACGCTGGCAGGCTGGCAGGCAGAGGGAAGGCATTAGGATTTCCTCACTCTATTTTGTTCCTCTCTCTTTGTTTTCTGCCTTGTCGAGCCAAGGTAAAACTGGCAGCATTAACTCAACCCTTGCTAAAGAAGGTGCCTGTGGTTTTTGAACTTGCACTGCATTGAGAGAATTACCAACCTTGAGAATCTCATGAGAACTTGAAACTATTTCTCATTGTTTCCTGTATTTTCCACCTACTTTGCTTTCTGACAGAAATTTTAGAGAGATAATGAATTGTGGGTAGAGAGTAATTATTGGAGGAAGTGACCTGCATAGAACAAGTCTGATTGAGTTATATTTAGCAGTATAATATACTTAACGGCCTGATATAGTTATTTGTAGCAGGACCGTCAGGTATTCTTTTGTATTTAAGAAAGATTTGAGTATTTTCAACAGTTTTTGGGCTCAAATTTTTCATCAGTGTAATAGAACATAAAAATGCAAGGCAGTCTGGAAGGAACTCTTACTGGCATCATTGTAAGTATGCATCAACAGTTAATCGAATGGTTATACATGACAAAATCAATTTAACAGAAAACATAATTTTTAAAGAATAATCTCTTTTTTCTTGTCTGGTCTCTTTGAATTTATTTTGCTTTAATGCTCCTTTGAGCAATATCCGCATTATGAACATTATGATTTTTAAGGATTAATGCATTTTCATAGAATTCATCTCAACACTAAGTCTTTGTCAAGATATCCTTTTTTTATATCAACATGATTTTCATAACTTTAATTTGAAAAGCTCTCCTGTGTAGTATTATTCCCTGTATTTCATCAAGAGGAGACTGAGAAAGAAAATTTAACTTTTTTGACAAGCTTCACTTTGTGCGGATACGTAAGTGAACGTTTCCCAAGTCCTGATAGGCTGTTTAATGCCAAAATAAGTTGGTGTTTTCTTTTTCTATTTAACAGTTATGAGTAAATTTGCAGTTTTCTTAAAGATGTTAAAAATTAGATTGAGGATATTAACCTTAGATGCAGGATTTCTCAAGCAGTAATGAAATGCGTATTATTGGCATCTGTATTGAATTGTTTTCTTGCTGTTGATTTTTCTTAAAAAAGATCATTAAAATTCTCTTTCACAAAATCAAAGAAAATACTTACATACTGATTTGTAAAATTTTTGGCTAGAACTCAGGAAATTTATTTTTGTACTTATTTTGGTTATCTTACTTATTTTTACTTTTATTGTACTTATTCAGACATCTTTTAGTAGGAACTGTACCGCACAGGAAGAAGCTGGTAATGTGTCATTAGCATTAGTTTTTATGGTGTCTCTTCAAAACTAACCTAATTTAGTAATAACGAAAAGTATCAAAGAACAGCCAAAGCTTAAGTAAGACACTTTATGGATCATTTTGGGGAAGCTCTAATAACCATAGCAGGTGCCATGTTATTAGATGATGAACAGCATCTTTATATTTAAATTTATATTTTTTTATATATATATATAAATAATATATAAAATAAGTTGGTAGTCTCAGTTTAAGGAATGAACAATTATGAATTTTGATCAGCTTAAAGTGGTAATAAATGAGGCAATGAATTACCATTTATTTATTATTTTTATGAGTAATTTTGTCAGTAAATTTCTGAAGTTTCTCTTAATTTGGCAACTTTTAAGAACAATGCAAGCTAAACTGTTAGAAACATCTATTTTTCATATGCACAATTATGTATTTCTCGTAGAAACTTTTAAAGGAGAAATAAAATTGTTAAGCCTGAGATAAAAGTAAATGTCAGAAAGGGTAAAAAAGTATTATTCTACTCAAATTCTTCTGTGCTTTTGGTTTTTCTCATGGCTTTTTTATTGAGACACTGAAATTAATTAATGTGCGAACATTTTGTAAGCTCTATGAAAACAAGCTTACTGAGTTAAACATTTTGGCTTGTTAAGGATAGAACAAGAAGTCATAGGTTATTATAAAGTATCTTGTCTCCAAACTCTAATAGTGTTTCTTATTTGATGTATTGAAAGACTCGGATCTCATGATAATTTGGTCATCCTTATTTCATTTCTTAGATTACTGTTTTCTGTATGTTGTATGTAAATTTAACTGAAAGTATTTACAAAATGGTTTAAATTGCTGTTGAACAGTTATTAGAAGATTAAATATATTTTCCACTCGATAATTTTTATGCTGCAGATTTATTTTACTGCATAGCATTTTTGAGGTTTTATACAATGTGTTTTAATATTACATATGCTTTATATAAAAATTTATTGTAATTACTTAAATACTAATTATGACATATGGTAGATTTTGATTTGCATAAAATATTTTCAACACACAAAGTCAAATATAAAAGTTGCATATAGAAGTAGAAGTATATCATTTGATAATGCATTGCAGTCACTGTTGCCTGAGGTTTTCACTATTGTTCTCACTCTTATGATTAGCTATAATGGAGTGTTTTGTGTGTATTTTTGTATCATTGCATATCTTCATATTGACTGTTTTGATTACTTTTTTTTCCAGAAAACAGTTGACAAACGGAAGACAAACATAATTAACATAGAAGACTTCAGGGCAATTTATCGAGCTATTGTACATAGAGTTGAATTTCAGGAACTTTTCCGTGCATACTCTCCAAACAACAAAATTCTAGCTGACACCGAGCTTGTTGAATTTCTCAGAAAAGAACAATATGAAACTGAAGGCTGTGAAACAATGGCTTTAGAAATTATTTTGAAGCACGAGCCAATTGAAGAAGGTATGCATAGTTTAGGTTGAAAAACCTTTGATTCCTTATGTCATTATTTTCTGAGTTTGCCTTTTAAATTAAAAGGTTCTTTTTACTTTGAGTTATCTATTTTGATGGGAAAGTTAGTATCTATAAATGGGTAAAACAATGAAGAATCTTTAGTCAGTTAGAAAACATTTGTAAATATCAACAGAAGTTTCTATAGTTTTAATTTAATGTCTGGTTTAAACTTCAGGTGCTGAGCCAAATTCTTTTTTGTTTCTTCATCTGTGATAAAATTGTTTGTCTTGTAATTGGAAATGATCTTCATGAATGAAATAATAGCTGTATGGTTCATGCTCCTTTGAGTGAACTAATACTCCCACTCACACCTATTTATTGGAAAGTTCCAGATATGATTGACTTGATAGTTGATTCATATGGTGTTGTATTGTGTAACTGTCATTCTGAATTTGGTACAGAATATTCTTCATCAGGATGATCTGTTGGACTCATCTGCTGTCCTTGTCCTGTATATTGCAGAAAGGGAAAAGGGCAGGTTTTGACACTTGATTGACTGGTTTGCTAACAGTAACAACCATTATCTGATAAACTTGATAGCATTGTTATGTCAAGATTAAGATGAAAACACTGAATAGATTTTATATACAACATTGATAAGTCCATCTATAACATTTAGTGCATCCCTAACATTTGTGTGCAGAGAGAGACTTTTCAATGCTATTGAGCCAGATAACTCTGAATTAACTCTCAGAGGGTGATGTACTTCGTTCAGGAACAGTACAGAATATGTTACTCTTCCATTTTTATTGTACAGTTTAATTTTCTAATGCCAAAATGCTGCATTAACAGATTTTGTGTTTGTGCATGTGTGCTAAAACTTGTATTTTTGGCTGAAGCAACTATTTTATGGAATTGATCATAAAAGTAATGAATATGTGAATTCACACCTGACAGTTTTGTCTTACTAACATCCAAATGTCAATTTTGTTCTACACAAACATTCAATTAACTCTCCCTTTTATTATTAATTTTGAATAGAAGTTGTGAGTTATTAAATGAGATTAAAGAAAATACTAGGGAAAATGTGGTCACTCTCCAGAAGGAAATGGGAGACCTGGTCTCCTGGGACATGGACAAGGCCGAGGTGCTCAATGACTTTTTTGTCTCAGTCTTCACCAGCAAGTGCTCTAGCCACATCACCCAAATCAGAGAAGGCACAGGCAGGAACTGGGAGAATGAGGAACTACCCACTGTAGGAGAAGATGAGGTTCGAGACCAGCTGGGGAGCCTGAAGGTGCACAAGTCTATGGGACCTGATGAGATAAGTCCATGGGACCTGATGAAATTCATCCATGGGTCCTGAGGGAACTGATGGATGAAGTTGCTAAGCCACTATCCATCACACTTGAGATGTCGTGGCAGTCCGGTGAAGCTCATGCTGACTTGAAAAGGGGAAATGTAACGCCCATTTTTAAAAAGGGAAAAAAGGAAGACCCGGGGAACTAGAGGCCAGTTAGTCTCACCTCTGTGCCCTGCAAGATCGTGAAGCAGATCCTCCTGGAAACTGTGGTAAGGCAGATGGAAAATAAGGAGGGGATTGGTGACAACCAACATGGCTTCACTAAAGGAAAACTGTGCCTGAAATTTGGTGGCCTTCTACAATGGGGTTACAGCGTTGGTGGATAAGGGAAGAGTAACTGATGTCATCTTTTCTGGACTTGTGCAAAGCATTTGACACTGTTGCGCACGACATCCTTGTATCTAAATTGGAGACACATGGATTTGGCTGATAGACCACTTGATGTATAAGAAATTGGCTGGATGGCCACACTCAAAGACTTCGTCCAACGGCTCCATGTCCAAGCGGAGACCAGTGACAAGTGGCGTTCCTCAGGGGTCGGTATTTGCACTGGTGCTGTTTAACATCTTTGTTGGCAACATGGACAATGGCATTGAGTGCACCCTCAGCAAGTTTACTGATGACACCAAGCTGCTTGGTGCAGCCTACATGCTGGAGGGAAAGGATGCCATCCAGAGGGATATGGACAAGCTTGAAAGATGGGCCCGTGTGAACCTCATGAAGTTCAACCAGGACAAGTGCAAGGTCCTGCACGTGGGTGAGGTCAATCCGAAGCACAAATACAGGCTGGGCAGAGAATGGATTGAGAGCAGCCCAGAAGAGAAGGACTTGGGGGTATTGGTGGATGAGAAGCTCAACATGAGCCAGCAATGTGTACTCATAGCCCAGAAAGCCAACTGCATCATGGGCTGCATCAAAAGAAGTATGGCCAGCAGGTCAAGGGAGGTGACTCTACCCCTCTACTCTGCTCTGGTGAGACCCTACCTGGAGTACTGCGTGCAGCTCTGGAGTCCTCAGCACAAGAAGGATATGGACCTGTTGGAATGGGTCCAGCAGAGGGCCACGAAGATGATCAGAGGGATGGAGCACCTCTCCTGTGAGGACAGGCTGAGAGAGTCAAAGTTGTTCAGTCTGGAGAAGGGAAGGCTCCGGGGAGACCTTATAGCAGCCTTCCAGTACCTGAAGGGGGCCTACAGGAAAGATGGGGAGGGACTTTTTACAAGGGCGTGTAGTAATAGGATGAGGGGTAACGGTTTTAAACTGAAAGAGGGTAGATTTAGATTGGATATTAGGAAGACATTCTTTCCTGTGAGGGTGGTGAGACGCTGGAACGGGTTGCCCAGAGAAGTTGTGAATGCCCCATTTCTGGAAGGTCAAGGTTGTATGGGGCTTTGAGCAACCTGGTCTAGTGGGAGGTGTCCCTGCCTGTGGCAGGGGGCTTGGAACTAGATGAACTTTAAGTTCCCTTCCAACTCTAACCATCCTATGATTCTATGATTTTATGCCAACCAAATGCACTTTATTTTTCTACGCTTTGTATAAATATATTTTTTTAAAAAAATATTGCTAATTTTTCAATCTTTGCATGGGTAGGATTAGAGGCACAACGAGGATAAGAAGATACCTCCCATTATTATTTACAGTGTAGTGCTGTATACTTGAAGTATTATAGGGAACACGATTAGAAGTCAAAATGATCTTGGCAAATTGATGATATAGAAAAGAAGGATGGAGTTCAATAAGAAGAAACCCTGCACTCCATTTAGGGTGTCATGTATCAAGAAGGAAGTTCACTAGATGCAGAGAGTTGTAGAAAAACAATGCAAATTTTCAAATTTTCAGAAGTCTAAGAAAACCTAACCTAAGCAGAAAGATATAGTGAATTGAACTACTTTCTTCTGGAAAGCGTGGACTGAGGGGAAGTGTAATAGCAGTCTTCATATGTGTATGAAACTGTGGAAAAAAAGGAGAGGAATAGTACAAAACAAATATTTTGAACATTATGGAAAAATTTCTAATGATAAGGTTACTTAGTGCCGAAATGGGATTACTAGGATCTCTGTGGATTCTTCATGAATGGAAGTCTTTAAGAATAGCTTCAATGGACTTCCGGTAGGAGTAATATTTTTATGGTTAAGGACAACAGTGTATGAATGTATGTATGATCTCTGGAGGGCTTTAATCTTTATTTTCTATTTGTGTTTAGCATTTTAAAACATTGCAATGTTTTCTAGTTAAAAAACCTGTACAACTTAGAAATAATTATTTTCTTTGTGTTACCATCATCAGAATGATTTTAAGAAATCCTCATTTAGAGATAAAAGAGGTAAACATACCGAAGACGGATGATTGCAGCTCTAGCCTGTAAATCATGATTCTTATAGCTGTATTGAGAATTAACAGGTCGGATAAGTGTTTCGGGGTTAGATTTTCATTTGTTTGGGTTTTTTTTCCAAAAGTTTATACACATCGACTTCTGTAAATTATTCTTAACAGAATGTAATCTTGGATTACTTACTGCTTAATTATCAGTAGCCTACTATGATGACAAAGATAAGGTTATTTTGCAGCCAGAACTGGGCAAAATCCCTCACTAACTCAAACTAGGTTATGTTTTGAAGCAAAGGTGGCTTCTGAGATTATATAATTTGCAAAATTATTACATTTGAAGCACGATATTGGAGCAGCAGTTGACAGTATAATGTATCTGTTTGTCATTAAATCAGTTAAAACCGAAACAAACAGGATGGCTATCACTGGAATGGAAGCAATTAGCACATTTTGTTATAGATGAAGTAATATCATAAACTTGATTTGAAATTCATCTTTGTGGGTGGTCATTTATTTTGCTAAAATTCTATTTTTATTTCAAATACTTCTAATTTAAACATTATTTTTCATCACTATTTATTTGGAATTTTCCACCACCGAGGAAGATATTTAGCTACAAATTGTAGTTTCTGCAAGATTATTTTGACAGTCTACAATTGACATTTTGGAGAACAATTCCTGTTCTTTCTACAGAGAAAAGAAGATTCTCTTTGTGCATTGACTGGCATACCCCTTTCCAAAACTAAACAAGAACAAATATTTTCCTTTGTATTTAATTAAGACTACTGCAAACTCTTCTTACTGGTGTCCAGAGAAGAATAAAAATGTCTCATAATTTTGAACTACAGCAATTCATCTCCAGAATTGCACACATCTGATGTTTGTGTTTATATTATTTGCTATGAATTTTAAAATTGCAGGAAAGTGTTATGCTGAATAACCTTTAGCAATGTTCAGAATTGGCTATTAAAATTATGGAAATACACAGATATAACCATCAATTTATCTTCACAGCAGAAATTTTTTGCTTTCTTTTTTGCTCAGTGAAGAAAAGAAGGCAGATGTCATTTGAAGGATTTATAAGGTACATGAACTCAGAAGACTGTTTGATATTTAAAAGCGATCACAGGACCGTCTACCAAGATATGAACCACCCATTATGTGACTATTTTATTTCATCTTCTCACAACACCTACTTGGTATCTGACCAACTAATAGGGCCCAGCGATTTATGGGGATATACCAGGTATTTAGATACTGGTTTTTAGTATTTTAGACATTCTTTGGCTTTTTTAAAAATTAATACTAAGTCACATATAATCCTGATTGACAATAAGGAACGAAACCACCACAGATACAAGTAGAAAATGTGAGAGTGGTACCTTATTTTGTGTATACATTTTTCAAGATATTTGCCAAACCATCTGTTCATAGTCTGGAAATAATCTATTTTTTCACTTACATCTCAAAAAATCTACCTTGCAGCAAATGAAATCTATAGTGTGCTGCACAATATATGATTAAATTAGTTTTTAATCTCAACATGCCATGCCAAAATAAATAACTCCCTGAAATAAATGTAAAATTCCTGGGCAAACTTTAATCTGATCCATATACAGGACATAAGGGCACAGCATGGTGGATTATGTCAAGGATATCTGTGATCAGTGTGTGTTGCTGTATGGTCAATTTACAATTTAGGAAAAAAAAAAAAAAAACACCACAAAAAAAAGTGTCATTATAGTAACCAGGAGGGAGAAAAAGCTTTGTCTTTGAATGTGCAGCATCTGACTCCAAGAGAAGGAAACCAGGATGCCTTATGGCCAAGAAGCATTTAGGAGAAAGGATCAGGGAGGGAGAAAATGGGTTATGTAATAAAGGTATTACAGAGGGGGACAGAAAGTATGAAGAGTTTGGAAGACAGGTATCCAGCATTCCCATTACTTTGTACTAATTTAGTGAAGTGAAAGCAGCTGGAACCATCATCTCTCTGAACTTTTTTTGGTTTGGTTGTTCTCTGGATATTCTCTAATAGGTTGCAATGATCAGAAACACTAGTGAATTTATTTCTAACAGTATTTAAAATGATATGACATTAATACTGCATTGCTTAAAATAAATGCAAATTGGAATTTCTCTTTACTATTTGTGTAAGGAGAATATAAAAGCTAAAATAAGATAGAAGCATCTTTGAGACATCGTTAGCATGTAAAGGGCAGCATGTAAAAGACAGATTGGTAATTAGGTAAAACAGTCTACAAGAAATGTTTAAATTAGTAACAAGCCAAATATGAGAAACCTAAGACCTTTAAGGGATGCCGTTAAGATATTAAAAATTAAAACAGTAAATTTAAGGCATACGAGAAATTTTAGCACTCCCTCTTAGAAATAAGGTGGGAGGAGAACAATTGAATTATGTAAAGACCAAGCACAACATGATTCTGTAAGTGCGATGCTATTATTTTTAAGTATAATGATTCCCAAAGTTGCAGACAAATCCTGGAATAGTAATAAAGAAGGCCCTTTCAAACTTTTATTCTTCTACGTTAAGGAACAATTTCCAGCATTCCGAAATTCTTTTATTTAAATCTTTGACTCTCATTTTTAGTCTGTTAATGAAGGTTATTCAGATAATCCATGTTACTCCTTAATGCTCTAATAAAGATTATTACCTAACATGCCTAAGATAAACAACAGAAAACATCGCTCTGTCTCACATCTGTATAATTCCATAGGATTTCTTTACTTTTGTGATGAAAAACCAGGGGCTTTTTTTTGTAATTATTCAATGTGCTTGTAATCAGAAATACAGCAACTTGTATAAGAAAGTGTGGTATCTTTCTTTTGACTATAAAATTGTTTCTCTTGTTCTTTTGAAGTGCTCTCTTAAAAGGATGTCGTTGCCTGGAAATTGACTGCTGGGATGGCTCAAACAATGAACCTGTTGTGTATCACGGTCACACTTTAACTAGCAAAATTCTGTTTCATTCTGTAATTCAAGTGATAGACAAGTATGCATTTGTGGTATGTATATCTATCTATATATATGGTGGTTAAAATGCGATGGTGGTTTTAACAAAGCCCATGGACATGGTTATTGTCAGTGATTCTCCAGGGTAAAAAAAAATGAAACAGAGACAATGCTTGTGGCAGTGGGCATTGTTGAAATAAATTACGGGAAAATTGTGCTATCTGTTCTTAATATCTTTTTAAAATTTTATTTAAGGAACAGTAAATGTATTTTTCTGATAATGAACATAAACCAAACTTGGTGCAAGAAATTCAGAAGGTCTTACTCAGGTTGTTAGGTCATTTATTGAGGTCATTTAAGCAAGGACTGAATATAAAGTGAAAAACTACTTCAGAATCAGTCTGATGTTTTACTCCTTTATATCTTTTCATTTTTTTTACTTCAGTTATTCCTCTGTTGCTATCAGTCTGTCTTATATCCTACGCTTCAGTTTATGAAATAGAGAAAAATGTTAGATTGTAGCTGAGTGTGAGATTTACTCAGTTTTCCATTCCCTCCCTTTTCATTTTGAATTCAATGCTTGATAAAGGTTACTACCTACTGCTCTCTTTTTGTCAGACGACTCATTAGGGCAATGTCGCTTCTGCCTATCTCTGGCAAAGCAGCGAAAGCTGGAGAGCTTTTGGCACTGTCTCAGTCTTTTGTATAGGTTTCTGGCAAAACTCCTGCTCAAATCAAGTCCTGAACAACTATTAAAATAACCCTTGTATTCAGGCCAGCATTATGTGTGTGACTGTATACACGTTGTTCATATACCCAATGTGATAATTCCCTGCTGGGATGACTTAGTCAACAGAATTTCGGTTGTGTGACATAGTTGTGATATAACCTTTAGGTTCAAAAGAAAGAGCTTCTTGGGAATAGCGGATATTAGGTTTTAAGAGATGAAGATTTCTTTAATTTTGAAAAACACCGAAATTGTCAACATTGATGTTTTTAGAATTTGGAATGTTTTAAGTTTCCTTTGAAATTATCCTAAACTATTTTTTATGCTTTGGTGTGTCTGGGAGGTTTTAGCCCATCCTCCTTTTTTTGGTAGATGACATTATAATTCCTCTTTTTACTTTGTAAGTTCATTTGTTGAGAAGCACCATTTCAGACACACAGTAGCCAATGCATCATTCTTTAAAAGCTCTGTGTATCAGCTGAGCCATTAACTCTGTAAGAAATTCTGCTTTTTGCTTCCAGGTTGTACTCTGCCCTGTGCAATAGAATCCGCCTGATTTTTGTCTAATTTAACACTTATTTTCTCTTTTCTTTCTTTATAACAAACATTAATCAGTACGTTAAATGCCTCTGATAAATTATCTTCTATGGATTATTGGACAAATACACTTCAGTATGCACTTTTCAAAGATCAGCACAAATACTACCTGGTTTCTCCAATGAAGTATTGTGTCCTTCTTAACTGATCTTCATTTGATTTCCCTAGTGGTTTGGTTTGGGTGGGTTTTTTTTGTTTGTTTTTGCTTGTTTTGTTTTTTTAATCTCTATGTATGTCTACCCCTGTTTTAACCGCCCCCTTAAGTTCCTGAGGATGCATTTTTTTCAATTTTTCAATTATACTTTCTCTTTAACAAAAATATTGTGAGCTTTTTTATTGTGTTATTAACCTGAAACAACTGACCTATATTCTGAAAGTTTTGAAAATAAAGCAAAACACAGATTACCAAGGGGACTTTTGTAAGATATTTTGGGAAATCAAGTAATCCTTTTTATTTATTTATTAGTAATTAAAACCTTTAAAATATATTTCCAGGCATCTGACTATCCAGTTGTACTGTCTTTGGAGAACCACTGCAGCCCTAAGCAACAGGAAGTAATGGCAGAATATTTAGAAGGTATTCTAGGTGACAAACTTCTTACTTCAACAATTGGTGATACAGATGTGACTCAACTGCCTTCTCCTGAGGTAGTAACATTGCATTTTTCTCTGTGAAAGATGGGGGGGGGGGGGGAAATGGTTGGTTGTTGGTTGTTTTTTTTTTTTTGCTCTTCTGAAATGAAATTTATGAAACTGCTCATTGGGTGTCTGAAATAGACTTCAGGTGGTAACAAAAAATAATTAACCAACACAATAAAAACCACATGAAAAGATAAAGAAATCAGAAAAAGCAAAACTTAATCATGTGGATTGATACAGAAAAATTTTATTTAAAGGAAAACTTTTTAGTACAATGCTGAAGCATGTATTTGTTAAAAGCTAACATACTAACACTTTTGCAAAGCTTTACATCTTGCAGTTCACATTGATCCAGAACCTGGTGCTTTGGATACATTAAAAGTTTTATTTTATCTTATATACAAATACAGTTAAGTGAAGTTTGTGTTTGTTTTTTTTTATTTTATATGGAAACTTGGCAGCTGTAGTAATGTGTCTTGTTATTTTGAACCATATTTACTTACACTGAATAAACCTGAGTATCAAAAGCTGTGTAGCAAAACTGAAATTGCTCTGGTTTTTTTTAAGTACTTAACATGAATTCACTCACAACTAACACGTGGTTCACTCACAGTAGTCCTCTGGTGGAGACATGGTAGTCTAAACACAGAAAGAGCACCTACCTTTCAAGAGGGCAGATTATACACAGGGAATGACTTGCCAAAGATTGTAGAACTAAGTACTACTGAATCTCAACTCTGAATGTGAGAGCTATGCAAACACCTGATTAATTTAATTTTGGAAAATTCAAGTTATTAGAACATTGTGTTTTAATGAACAGCTTCAAAGTTTCTGTTGACCTGTAAAGTCAACATTTTGATGTTAAACTGAACGATTCTCCTCTCCTCTCTTCCTTCTCTCTGAAATAAGGCTTCCAGTGTTTTAGTTTTAAAGGAGGAAATGAAGTATAAATTTTTAAACAACATTATGCTTTGAACCAAGATTAAAAAATCTTCACTTTAAACATGTTAGTATATCTGTTTTCTGCTAATTTATTTACTGTTCCTTAGATTGAATTAATTTCCTGCAATTTAAACACGTTACTGAAATGGAAAACTGAATCTACATTTTTTGTCAGTAACAATGATGATGGAACTATTTCATCAAGTTCTGTTACTGCAAAAACATTCTCTCTTTCTCAGTGTTTTTTTCCCTAAGGCAGTGTTTCTCAGCTGGTGGCTTGAGACCCCTGGGATATGAAGTCAGAAAAGGCAATTAGATGGGTGTTGAAAATTTTATTGCAAACTAAAACAAATAAATTCCCATTGTTCCAGTCTTTGCACATAATTTTCTTTCAAGGACAAAAGACTTTTTTTAATCTCTTGTAACACAAATACACACACACATACAAAATAGTTATTTAGCCTTGTCACTGTTATCAGTGATATCTAAGATAGATGTTATACCTTTTTTTTTTTTACAATAACTGAAAAAGTAACAATGCAAATGAAAATGTGGGGAGGAAACACTGTAATAAGGAAAGACAACACACACAGAGATGTAATTTTGTAAAAGACTTGTCATGGAAAGAAAAGGTTTTGAAGTGTGTCCAAAAGACTTGCTAAAGTATTACTATACTGTTATATTTTCATAGCAATGTTGCCATTAATATATTTAATATATCTTAATAAATTTATCAGTAAGGCAACATATTTTTTTAGATTGTAGCATTATATTTTTATATCGCACTGTCCAATATCACTTTGCAACCTTGAAAACTGTTCTACAAATTAAAAAAATATAAACTGTATTAAACATGAGGGTTTGTTTTAAAGCTTTTCAAAGTATAGCTGCAGTCAGTCTAATAGATCTCCAAGGATCATATGTCTCCTATAGCAAACACAAAATCAAAGTACTGCATCTGAATCATGGAGTCACTGAATCACATACTTAAAAATATTACTTTATATAAAATGTGTCCCTTACCATACATTTACTGTGATATAGGGAATTCATACTCCATATTACCATAGCTTAGACTTTTCATAAGTCAGCTCTGTAGCATTTTTGCCTGAAAATGCATTGCTGGGTTCCATACTTATTCCTCACTTAAACGTAGACTTTCAAAAAACGTTTCATTCTTTCACAAGCCCCTTATCCACTGAGATAAACTGAGGCCACTCTTGAGCTTCACCAGTCTGTTCTACAGTATCTCTACAGTATCTCCTTCCCATGCAGATATTTTGCCACCCAAAGCAGTAGACCCACCACAAAATCTTCTCCTTGCGGTCTTGGCCACTATGGTGCTTCAAAAAAGACTTCATGGATTTCATTTAATATTCTCTGGAATATCAGGTCCTTTGAGTCAGTTCCCACATCAAACTATATTTGTCATCACTGGCTGGTGCCAGAGACCTCTGCCGATTGCACCAGCATAAGCACCAGCACTCCTGGATTATGCTGGTATAGCGACAGAATGTGGTGTTTGGTGCAGCAATTTGTAGATGAACTTAGAATCCTAGAAGTGAGATCAATTTTTTCTTACCCTGCTGAATCTTTCCTCTTTAATGGGTTTGACAGCTACTGAAAGAAACAAGTAAGCCTCAAATGTAACACACAAAAAAGAATGTAAATGCATTGATGCTTTAGATGAAGGTTTGTTCCTCAATTATTTTGCATTGTAGTACATCAATCTACCTTACAGTGCTGGTATAATATATACATGAACTTTTTAGGAATTTCTCATTATTTGCAGGTTTCCTATCACAAAATTGGAAAGAGATATTGACGCATTGTTAACTGAAACTGAAGTGGCAACTACTGTTATTTTACGAGTCATCTCCAATGTTTACCACACAGGTGCAAGATCAATTACTATGATGTGGTGGTTCAGAAGCACTTCTGGCCACAATCTGCAAAGTTTCCCCATAGTTATTAAAGCCATGCTATCTACATAAAAAGACCTATTTAATAACCTCCTTGAGAAAGATTCATAGAAGGTCTCCAGTACAACGCCATGCTCTCTGGGCATTTAAAATCCTACTATTAGGGGGAAAATGAACTAACCCCATAGCCAGGACTACTTGTTCACCTTTTTCTTCACCCATATCTACTCAATATACAAGGAGCTTCTCATACGCAGTTACTGTTTTCCCAGAATAGTTACTGTTTTCACAGATTGGACCAGTCTGGGTGAACCAAGTACCGCAGTCTTTGACATCTAGATATAACATTTGAGTATATGTCTAAGAGATTCATATTGCTACTGCACTTTCTTCTTTTCTCTGTAAAGACCTGTCTCACTGAGAAACTTTAAAAACTTGGTTATACCTGGCCGTCTGTAATCTCTGACAAATAGCTTCTTACTGATTCTAACATCTGACAAAAGGTTAGTGGTCTGATTAACCTGTGGCTATAAGATTCAGTTTTCAGTCTAACCATCTCCAAATTTTCCTCTCTCATATCTCTATAGAGTTATAGTCTTATTTTTTTGTTATTGAAAAAGTAGGACATGAAGATTTTCACTCAGAAATTCAAGATCAAGACTGCTTTAGCATATCTAATTCTGTTGCTTCAGTGATGAGATTCATTCCTATTTTTTTGACCTACGAGTCGTGTATGCAAATGTCTTGACCAAGTCTTTGCATCAGAAATACCTTTGCTTCTTAGCAAGTCAAAAACATTTCCAGTCCACTGTTTTGCCTTTCAATCTGTCTATAGCACCTATTCTTTACAAAAATTAGAAGAAAGATGTTGAAAATGTAGCATGCCTTGGGGACGACCTCAAAAATAAGAAAATCAATATTGTTTGTCATAAAATTTCTGTATTCTTTAGGTTGGGCTCAGACTTTTCTCAGTGGTGCACAGTGAAATGGCTATAGGCAGTGGGAACAAAGTGAAATTCAAGAAATTCCGTTTAAACATGAGAAAAAGAATTTTTTACTGTGAAGGTAGTCAGGCACTGGAGCAGGTTGCCCAGAGAGATTATGGAGTCTCCATCTTGGAGATACTCAAAACTTGACTGGACACAGCCCTAACTCTTATTGACCTGGCTTTGAACAAGGGGGTTGGACTAGGTGGTGTCCAGGGGTCCCTTCCAAACTCAGCCATTCTGTATGCATATGATATGGCTTCCTGGTTTGACTTTGGACCTGCCTCGTGACTTGTCTGGCAGTCGCTGGACTGCTTCCTGAACTTGCCTACCACTGCCAGACCTGCTCTACTTGTCTTACTGTTGCCCTAGTTGGTGCGATCATTGCCCCATGCCTGCCCTGCTGTCATCCTCAGCTCCTCGATCACCTTGTTCACCTGCTGGCCCTTGCTACTCTGGGGCTCTGAGTTGCTACATTCTTGAACCATGAGCAGCAGGTTGGTTAACAGTTATTTGCAACGTATTTGCAGATCAGTTACACCCCATTTTTTAGCCTTAAAAGTCTCTAAGAAATGCAAAATCATCTGCACTAGAACTTTTCTCCAAGACTACTGTCAGATGTCTTTTTGATTGCATGGTTGGGAAAGTCAACCATATGTGTTTTCATATTTCTCTTACATCCCATGGAGTCCTCAGGTAAAACAGGACGAGGCATTGCCAGCTAAGGGTCCTGTTTTCAACCGGATCTAACCTTACTGCCAACAGTTATAATAAGTCAAGCCTCTGAGCCATTAGCAAATTGATCCTATCTTTAAAGTTTGGTTCCTGAGTGGGACTCTTTCTGTTAGATGAGTGAGAAATAACACCTTGCAAAATTGTTTTTAAGGAGTGTTTCTTAGAACACATACGTTTCACCCAGGATTGTGTCAGGTTTTCACTTCATCCAGAAAATTAGTCTGCCGATGCCACCCCTCCCAGTTTCCTTCTTTAGGCATGTTTTGGTTTTTTGTATTTTTAATAAAAGGGCATTTAGACAGATTTTGTGTCTATTTTGTGTCTACTACAGAGCACAACACAGAACTGGAATTTTCAATGTAGGGGACTTCTCACTGGATAACTGTATCATATGAAAGCTTGTTATGGGATAGCTAAAAGGGTGCTCCTGATACAATTAATATCTATTTAACTAGAGCTCAGACATTACTGGTAGTATTGATTTGAAGTATCTCAATGGCTCTGGTTTATAAGGCTGCCACAAAGACATCCATTCACACTTTCACTAAGCGTGATTCTCTTGAATCATTGAAGAATGCTGGTGGTAGGGGTTTTTTTACCAGTTGTACTTAACAATAGTGCCCTGTTATTGTCATTCAAGATAAATTCTGTCAATGCCTCCAAATCTTCCCCTATGTTAGACTTCATGGAAGGTGTCACATCTTTACCCTGTATCAGTATTTAAGACGGTAATATAATTCTTGAAATAGAAAATGGTGTAAAACTTTAAACTGATTTTAATCTTGTTCCTTAGCGATGTTTTCAGGATTTGATATTCCTCTTACTAAGCACCTACAGTTGGTCAGGACAGAAGCAGAGAGAAGAACATGTTCAATTTAAACAGGCGAAGCTCTTCTCTTTTTAATACTCATGACCCAAATCCAGGGTTTGTTCTCTACATTTCTGAGGACTGAATTTTGTCCTTTTTTGCTTTAATTGGTCAGTAAGTGGGCTTGCATGATCCATTCCAAAGTGCTCGTGATTTTGTCTTGGAGTCTTGTATTACTTCAGCTGTTCTGATTTGTGTCGTACATCACATTAACCAGAATGCCTATTTAGTACGATAATTAAATTTTGTTCATTTAATTATTTGAATATTTGTTCCAACTGATTGTACTTGGAAGCTCTTGCTTGTGCCAGCCTTGAAGTCCTACTATGCTCTAGGGAAGATCTACTGTGTTTTACATATTTAAATTTTTTAGTATGCTTACAGTTTATGTATAAATACATAGTAACCAAGTATTTTTAAAAATATTCCGTATTTTATATTTAAACTAGAAAAGAGAAGTTATAGTGAATGTTCAGACTTCCAGCTCATTATCTGCTTAAAAGAATCAGGCATTTGTACCAAAATATGCCTCGTGTTTAGCGCTGCTGATTACCAATTAAAGAACTCAAATTTCACGTAGTCAGTGATTGTGTAACAATACATTTGTCATACTTTTTTTTGAAGATCTGTTTGAAGCACAGACTTAATATCTGTAGTATGTCTTTTTCAGTTCATGGTTATCTCTCAGTCATTTGGGTGAACTATTATTGTAATTTGCTTCTGGCCAAAAAATAGCAAAATTTCTTCTTGCTAGAGTATTTTCTGTAATTGTTTTTGAAAAGACAGCTGTGATTTTAGAATGTTATCTTTATAGAAAAAAAAAAGAAAAAAGAAATGTTTGAAATGTTTATCCTACCTCAGGGTATTTACATCTTGCCAACCGTTCATAAACAGAAATTTAGAAACTATCTGACTTAAAACTTCATGGCCCATTTTTATGTGATGCCACAGACTATAGTTTTTTTTACTTAAACGAAGTTTACATGTAGGAGGCAGTAATATATCCATAGAAAGGTTTTCCTTCCCTTGTAGGTCTTTTTTTTTTTAATTTGTAGAATTAAATCTTACCTACGAATAGCAAAATACAAGACCAAAAGCAGATATAATTGCTTTTAAATATTGGGAACTGTGAATACGCAAAGGAAAATTCAGAACTCTTTAAAATATGAGTAGCATTACTCATATTGAAACTCTTCTAAAAATATCACAGAAAAAAAATTTAGTGCATCAATAAGAAATGAAGGAAATGTTAAAAGGCTTCCTTATTCTGAGTCACCAGTGCAGAGAGACTAATCAAATCTTACAGTAGAATGGCATTGATAGATATTAAGCACAGGATATCTCATTCTACTGCCACATTGACAAAATACTAATACAAGATCTGAAGTGATAAAAGGGACTATCAGCAATGGAAGCTACAATGTAAATAAACGGAATGTCTATTTCTTTGTCCACAGCTCTAGTTTCTATTATAAAGCTTTGGTTTTATATATATGGTTCTATTATCCATGCTTTTCATATTTACTTGACAGATACTTTAAAATACAGTATTTCAGTTATCGTTTATTTAATGTGTAAGTATTTGTTCCATGTTTCTGTAACCTTCCCAGCAGTATGGTCTTCCTTTTCACAAATGCATATGAAACTTAAGGACTATTTTTGCGGATTGCTTTATTCAGGAACCTAAGTAAGTCCTGTTACTCACTTGTAGTTCCTGTGTAGAGAGGTAGAGATGAACGTCTGCTATGTAATAGCTGTTTTACTGTGACTATTATTTCATAAATCTAAGAGAAATTTCTACTCATAGGATTCAGATGCATAGATGAAAGCCATCTTACTAGAAATTGCAAACTTTAATGAATTTCTTTCCTACATTTTTTATTACGGAAGTTGAAACATACCCATTTAAAAATAGAGAAACGGCTTAGGCAACAGATTACCAAACTGTTAATTTCTCTGACCAGGTAAAACCAGTAGGATCCACTGTATAATGACATAACAAAACTTTTAATTTGGTACATACCCTAGACAGTTGAGCACAAATGCACTAATCAAATAGGGCAACAAATTTCTAGCAGCTGCAATGATAGCTAAAGAAAATTTCAAAGTAATATCAGATATATGTCTGTAAATCTATATATAAAAATGAATTAATGCAGAGTAAAAAAATATATCTCCTATGATTTACCTGGCCATCACCTCTGACACTTACTTAGCTTTCTATCTTAATCTTGCTCACAGTTTCAGCATCTGTGTATCTGTGTGGTGGAGATAATTTTTTCTTGTCATGGGGTTAGATATTCACATTCTATCGTGTGCTTTGATCATCAGATTCTGTTTCTTTTTCTTGCTTTTGACTTCTGTCTCACCAATATCTATCTTCACTTCATTGTGTTACCTTACTTCATTATACTTAATAAACAGCTTTGAATGTGGGTTAAACAATATCTAGATATGAAAACCTACAATTACGCCATAAATAATTCTAGTTACTGCTGTTTAACTTCTTTTTTACAGGCATTAAAATTCAAAATTCTTGTAAAAAATAAAAAAGTTGGAACAATTGAGGAAGGTATGCTCAGAAGAAATCTTGACAGTCATGGTGAGACAGGGGAAATTTCTGACCTTGAAAATATGTCTGATGAAGATGAGAGTGATGAAAGAGCCCCTCTTTTCCCAAGAAATGATTCCTCAAAAAGAAAAAGTGAACAAAAACCTCCAGCCCCGCCTCGAAAAAAGGCAAAGGTAACTTTTGTCTCAATTGAATTTAAAAAACATAGATGTATGCCAGCTTTTTTTTTTTTTTAAAAAAAGAAGGAATATGTTATCTTAAAATAGAGACTAAATTTAAAAGGTAGGCTTTAAAATTACTTAGAGCAATATATTTTGAAATAATATTTTTTAGTTCAAGGTTTTGGAGTTTTCCTGATTCTTACAAGACACTCCAATCTGGAGCACACTTTAGTATCCAACTAAAATCAACCCTTCCCTGTGCTCCCATCCTAAACTCCACCTGCATTTTTCACATTCAATTCTTGTGCTCAATACCACAATAGATTTAAGATAAACTTGCACAACTGCTTTGTTGGTCTCAAGGCGGTCCTGGAGATATGCAAGGAGATCACTGACAGCAGTTCCTGATGATGAAGGACAGTTAGATATTTCTTTCCACAGTCCACCAGTCTATCAGGGAAATTTTGAAGAGTTGCCATTCCCCTATTTTCTTTTCTTCTGGATTTATGCATGAAATTAGGTGTAAAGTTCTGTCCACACTAAAACATTTTTAAGCACTTATAATAGAAAAGGTATTTTTACATTTATCATGTAGAGACTTAAAATTAAATACTATTTCTGAAAGAGAGTGTAAAAATTGGATGTATTTTTCTTCTTAATAGTCAAATTAAACTTACCTATTTTTTTAACTAAGTAGTGATTATCTGCCATGGAAATCTGCTGCTCCATCAGGGTTCAAACTGCTTTGTTCAAAATTTTTCAGCAGGCAGGAAGCACCCAGTATCCAGTCACATTCGCACATCGTGCCCTGATTATCTGAATGCAGATAGACTGGCAGTGCTCCTCAGGGCTCAGTGTT
The DNA here is from genome assembly GCF_028500815.1 of Rissa tridactyla. Taxonomy (NCBI): domain Eukaryota; kingdom Metazoa; phylum Chordata; class Aves; order Charadriiformes; family Laridae; genus Rissa; species Rissa tridactyla. Next base: position 148,426,057 of record NC_071466.1, read on the forward strand.
TTTCCTGATAGGCAGTGTCTCTTCCTCTGTGTTTCTTTTCTTTAAGTGATTTGAAGGCCAAAATCTTTGCTTCTTTTTCTTTCCATCTGATATGGAGAGATAGTAAGGAAAAATTCTGGGAAAGAATGGAGTCCTCTTTGAACAGGGAAGGCCAAACTTCCAGATAATAGGGTCACATATATTCGTAACATCATGTTATAGACCAGAACATATACCACATTCATCTTGATCAACAGCAGCAACAACAGGTATCTGGTCATGTTTCACAGGCATGGTTTTTGTGGCCCCACTCTATTGAAGTGGGAGTATTTATTCTGAGGTCCCGCTCTGTTGCTCTGTTGGAGGGTGGGAGAGCATTTGAACCCATACCCAAGATACCTAATGGTGCTGTTGGCTTTGGCTGTGTCACTGCCTTTCACGTCCAGAGAGCTGTATTATTCAGGAGTTCTGTGCCAGCAGACTCCTATTGCTCCTCATGGGACATAGCCCCAGAACAATTAATGCACTTGAACTTTGCGTAGTTTAAGAGACACAAGCAGGCAATCCCTGTTATTTTTTCAGATGAGAATTTGCCTTCAAAAGCTTTAATAGAATGTAAACATTATTAATACCATCAGATCTTTGGTGGCTAACACCACCGATTAGCTCACAAGTCACGTAGTACCTCAGTTTAAGAAATAAGACCCTGGTAAAATTTCAGTTGCTTCAATGTAGAGCAGCCTTTGCTTTGCTTGCTTTGATAATGGAACAAGACTAAACAAAGACTTTGGCCAAAGTACTTTTCATCTTAATTAAGAGGAACAGAGTTTTCCTAACTTCAGAGCAATGCTTGGAGGGATATAACTATGATTGATTTTCTTGGCAGGGTAAAATATTGTGTTATTCTGTATTTTGTAGTTGAGTTTGTGCTATTGATGTACAGATTCTCCCGCTCTTTTTTTTTTTTTTTTCCCCCTCCAAGTACTTCTTACCAGTATTCTTTTCTAGTAATTTATCTGCTTAGGAATATGAAGTTGGACATATATTTTAAGTGTGCAATGTTAAGAGCCATGAAAAATTATGTTAATTTACATACTGGTCTCAGAAGCAGGGAAATGATAAAGCTGTCCAACAGATCACTGTGCTAGGAAGCATTGGAAGCATCTATCCATTTACCCTACAATTGCTATGTGAACATAGAGACAATAACCTTAGTTGTCTCTGACCGGATCAACTCTCACTATCAAAATTCATATCTTAGCTAAAATATTAACTAATTGTGACACTTTTTCCCATGATTTATGAATCCAAAATGATAGTTTCTTTTGAATTGCTAATAATGATAATGAAATATGTGTTATTGTGATTTTTTTATTCTTCCATTATTTTATATTATGATTATTAGATGAAGAAGACAAAAATTGCCCTTGCGTTGTCAGACCTCGTGATTTATACCAAATCTGAGAAGTTTGTGAGCTTTGAGCATTCCCTAGCTAATCAAAAGTGCTATGAAAATAATTCAATTGGAGAGACTCAAGCACGAAAATTTGTAAAACATTCAGGTATTTTTTTTTATTTAATCACATAAAAGTTACAATGTTGCTATGGTTCACTGTTTATGCATTGTAAGGGTTAAAATTTTAGGAAACACATGCTGTCCAATTTTATTCGGTCGTATTTATAACGTTGTTTTAGAACTATCTTGTCATTTGCACCACATTTTTATATTTCAGTTGGTTTTGTGAGGAAAATTGAAACCCAGCTTTGCTTTAATTACATGTATTTTCATAAGAACAATTATTAACATAGTACAAAAAATGTATGAACAGCTTTTGATTCATTCTTTCCGGCATCAAATAATTTAGAAGTTACAGTCAGTACTTGACAATGTGTGAAATAGATTTCACCTCTCCATGTATGGTCTGTAGTACTCACTGGAGTTGGTCATGCAGTATCCTTGGCTTTGATGACAACTGCAGATAAGGGGATGTGCATTGATGAAATGAATATACCCCATAGCAGGCAGTTTGCTCCATTGGACCAAATCTTTCATACCAGAAAAGTTGGATTATTCAAAACTCATTCTGTGTTGGAGTGTCTCCATTTGGTGCAGCCAATACAGTGCAGCCTCTGCTGTTTTAACTCTGTCTGCCAGCAGCCGTAAGGGAGTGTTAAGAACAGAGATAACTGACCATGGGAATGATGCCACAGGAGCATTCATTCAGGGCCAGCCCAGGTGCCATCCACCACGTTGTGGAGAGGATTCAATGATTGGTTAGGTGAATGGTGCTGAACGGCATCAAAATAAGTAGGCTTTTGCCAGTTGTCCGTAGTCAGAGTCCTCTCTGGTCATCTATTGAACTACATGTTCTATCTAATGAGTATAAAAAAAGTTCTATATAAAAAAAAGGGACGGGGGGGAGATGGAAAGGATCAGAGTGATGGTCCCGGAAATTTAAAGCTTTACGTTTAGTTACTAAACAGCAATAGTGTAGATAGAAGTGATTTGAAGTTTTCCACATCTGCTTAGTACAAGGAAACACTGCTAGAAGGAAGAAAATCAACTCACATGAATAGTTAACATCTTCTGAAGATTATAAAGGAACCAATTAAGTGTCTTTTAGAAATGCGCTGCTCACTTGTCTTGAGATTCTTCAGTCATTTTATTTAAACTTCAAAACAGCAATCAAGCTAAGATCATCTTGGGAGGATTTTTTTTCCTATTGAACTATAAAAGAATGAGTGGGCGTTTTGATCAATTTCTTGGTTTGTGTCTTTCCAATTTTCCATGAGAACACAGTGGGCTTTAGTACAAAAATCATACAGTTACCTAACAAAGAGGTGACGAAACAGAATATCTCGGTGAAGGAATGGTTCTTGGTTATTGAACCTTTAACAAAAGTCTGCACTATAGACAGAAACACTATTTAAGGTTCTAGAAATACTACTTTAACGTTTTAAAATAGGATTTCAGCCATATCTCAGAGTAGCCCATATACTAATGTCAACATGCATAGAAATGTCCTAAAATATAAATACATTGATATGATATACTGATAGTGTAAAAAAAAACCTAATAAAATTGCTGGATCATATTATTATATTTTTATTATTATGTATTCAAATACGGTCTCTTTATTAATATTTTTTCTTACCAAGGTTTTATCATTCTGTTTTTCAGCTAAAGAGTTTGTTTCACATACTACGAGATTCATTACAAGAATCTACCCCAAAGGAACAAGAGCAACCTCTTCAAATTATAATCCTCAAGAGTTCTGGAATGTGGGATGTCAAATGGGTATGTACGTTTGCAGAGACTGTTGCATTCCAGGCTTTGCAGAGACTATACAGATGCAGATACAATATACAGATATTCTTTCCTATAGTATTTTTTTGTGTTATATAAGTCACATATCTTCCCTCAGTGGCATCACATTCATTTTGTGTTATCTAACCTTCTTCCTCAGTCTACATATCCTAGTAATTTTACACCCTGGAATCCAGGAATTCTGATATAGAATAACTAAGGGAAATATTATTTTCATCTATTCATATTTGTAATTAGCTACAACTAGGCCTTAATTAAAACAAACATTGCTTTCTGTTAAATAGCTATATCTTATCCCAAATATCCCAATTTATTAAAATTCATTAATTTCTTTAAACTACCTTTTTTCTTCCTGTTTGATAATAAGAAAAATACTAGTTAGAACAATAAAAAACATTTAAGTTTTGAACCTTATTTTGTATTACTGTAAGCCTTGTATTTAGCCCTAAGACTAAACAAAACATGATTTTATCCTAGGAAACAGTTTAGCAAAAGCACATATATAAAAAACTTTCAACATCTAAACCAGAAATTTCTTGTTTTTTTCCATATATGATCACTTTTTTAATTAATAATTCTATGATATTTACCTGTGGGTGTCTGTAAGGAGAGTTTAAATGGTAATTCATATTTTACTGCCTTTCTGTTTAAGCTGAAATTATTATGTTGACTATGTTACCTTAGGTTTTGAGGTAAAAGCGAGCATACTATGCATTAAGCATTGTACAGCCAAAAAAAAATTTGCAATACACCTTTCAAGAAAACGAAAATAGATTACTTTCTTTTGCATGCTGTATTAATCAAATTCCATAACCTCCATGTTTATTTGTCAGCTGTAGCTAAGGTGTAAATAGAGCACATTTGTAAGAGAAAATGGGAATGGTAGCTGCTTCTTCTTCTTTTTTTTTTTTTTGTCCTTCTTCTTTTCCTTTTTTCCCTTTTAAAATCATTTCTCTGTTTTCAAAACAAACCTTATTTTTCAGCTGAAGTCTAACACTCTTTATAGGTACTTCATAGTTAGCACGGGAATAGAAGCAGCTGCCTGTTTAGCTAAAGATGGGAATTGTTGGAATGCAATTGCATTTGCTATTTCCTAAGTTTGCCCTATAGCATTGAGTTAGAAAAGGTAATAGAAAGATATATATGTGTGATTTAGGAATGTTTACCCAGTAATGGAAGCCTCACCTGAAGGATCTGTGGGTTTTCAATGGTTTTGTGTGACTGGAGCGGTACAGATGCAGGAGATGTGGGCACAACAATTAATAATGGTGCCAAGAATTCCCAGATTATGGTATGCTACTGCAAAGAAGCACTCAAATGCTCCCGGACAGCGTTGACTCTATAGATGCAAAGTAAATTTAGCATCTTAATTTCCAGTACAAAGAATATTTGTTCCTGAGCAATGAAATAACAATAACTTCCATTTCTCTTCATTTCAAGTTATTTTTTAATTTGCAATTGTCAAAAATAAGCATGACTTTTCTACTCAGTAGGCTTTGAAAAACCCCTCATCTGTAAGCACTTTCCTCTTTTTAATGGCGTTAGAGGCAATCTAGCCTTCACGTTTTTTGTTCTTCAGTTTAAAAGATTCTCAGTTGTGGTATATTTTTCTTCGTCAGTCTGCTATAGCTTCTTCAGCCTTAGGTAAAGTAGAGAACAATATTTTTTGCATCCGCATATATATTCTGTCTTTCATTCTGATTCTATACCAAAGTCACCTAAGGGAGACTGTGGGGTGAGCAGGGCAGTGTGCCGTAGGCAAATATATGGTAAGTGAAGTGTACGGTCTCACCTTGTTAGATTACAATACACGCTCCTACGGAGATAGGCACAGATTTCACTTTGCCTGTAGGGCCCTGGAGCTTATGTGCATCCCTGCTCCAGGCTTCCTTTTCACTTGCTTCCTTTCTCAGCTACCAAAATATCTTCTGTTTCAAGTTACCTTCTCAGAACTGCTTTTAACAGTGTGCTATTTCCAATCAATCATGCACATGAATATTATTTATTGTTTAACTTCCTAGTGCATCCCCAGATACTCTCCTACAATTATAGAACTTAATGAAAACTGAGGGATGATGCTCCTTCTGAGAGATTGCTGTTCCCACCTCTGTGGCCCTGATCACAAGTGGTGGAGGACATCCCCAAGCCAAAATTTCTTACTATTTGCTGTCCCCACCCTGACCTACACCATACTGTCAGTGAGACACTGTTAAGTTAATGTGAGAAACAATGACTAGGGAGATCGTGTGAATTTGGCTACTCAGTGCTGTCTGTTGAGTGAAAGAATTTAAATGTACTCAGATCCCCCCATAATTCTCTCATTGTTACATATTCTGCTTCTCATCCTGGACGTTGTATTGAGGTATAGTTTTACAACTACAGGAGGAGTAAAGAAAATTACTAGTTAGTATAAATTCTGTTTGTGTCTGTGTCATTATGAATGCTCATTTATAGTACAGATTTGGACTTGGGCTAAGCTATTGCTGGAAGTATCTCATCGTCACCATACCGTTTGAAATTGGTTTGATTATATTCTGTCCTTGGAGTTGATCCTCACTTAGCTTGGTGTCCTGCTATTGCTCTATTATTTACCTGGAGCAGTGCACTGTCTGTATACTGTCTGCATTGCTATTAAAAACTAGTAAGTTTGTTTCATGCTTAGAGGAAGCGCCAGCCAGATGGCCTAAATTTAAAATTGAATTCATCTCAGGCTTATCATACTGCAGTTTACTACTTTTCTTTCTAGCCTGTAAATCTCCACACTGATCTCTGCAAAGAATACCCATTTGTTAGATCTCAAACAGGACTGAAGTCTTTCAAAATGAATACATTGATTGTTCACTCAGAGTATACTTTAATGAAAAGTCATTCTAAACATTAGTATACAAAACATATGATTTTTTGCTGTATAGGAGCTTTGGGCCCCTTCCTGGAGGAATTAAAAACATGCAGGAAGTGGTTAATCTACCCTCTTGGTCACACCATTTGCATCTTCATTTGAAAAAACATTTTTCTCATGGGAATAGGCTGATTATAAGCAATTCTCCACATATACTATTTCCAAGCCATGTTAGATATATTCTTGATTCCCTAAGCTGTTTTAGATAACTGTTTGGCAGAAATATGACTGTGCTTCACAATGCGACTCCCAAAGCTCCACCCAGTGAATCTTCTGCTGATGTCCTTCCACTGGTTTAACATAGATTTTTTAATTTTTGTGTCTGTCCTGTGTCCATATAGCTCCACGTTGGGCACCAATAAATCTGTCGTGGTTTAGGCCAGATTGGCCAATGATGGACGACAGATGGTCTCCCCACCTCTTGCTCCAAGGGGTGGAGGAGGAGAGATAAAGAGATTTGCGAGTTTAGAAGGAACTAAACTACTTCAATGAAACATCAATAACAAAATAAAATGGAAATAATGAAATAGATACAATATATACAAAACTGTATCAAGCTCCCAAGATGATGTCACTGGCAGGCAATGCGAAAGTCCCAGACTGGACTCAGTGATGGATGGGAACTGGATTCCGGAGCTGGAATCAGGAATGCACAGATCAGGATCAAAGGCAGATGAACACACAGGGTCCTCCTCGGACATTGGCCATTGAAGAAAGAGGGCTGACCCTTTGATCCCTCAGCTTTTATAGTGAGCATGGGGCAGATGGAATGGGATACCCTCTTGGTCAGTTTTGGGTTACCTGTCCTGTCTGCTCCTCCCTGCAGGTGGGACCCCTCTATGCTTTTCCATTCCCAACCCTCCAATGGGGCAAATAACAAAGTTAGCTGACCTTGGTTGTTATAGCAATAAGCAAGAGCCTCTCTGCATACTGTTCTTTGGCATTAACTATAGGTCTTATCACTCTGAGAACAAACAGTTTTCTGCACAATATGCTGTTAATTTCAGAGAACTGGAAGAGGCTTAGCTAAGAAGGAAAATTACTGAACAGAAAGTTGGTTCTGTTTTACCTCAAACCAGAACATCCACATACCTTCCGTCTCCCTACCAGTGCACTCTGCATCCCATGTACAGAAGTAATCTCTCCAGATCTCTTCTATTGTTTTCCTAAAACTGTTCACGGGACTCTCAGATTTATCCTATGTCACCTATTTCTCAGCTTCTCTAACCCTCACCCCACCTGCTAGCTTACCCTTCTCACTTAAGTTCCTCTAATATCCATAACTGTTCTGACTGCGCAAAGAAAATATCTTAGGTTTTGCTCAAACTTACATATAGTACTGCCTGCCAGCCCTCTGTGTCATGTAAATGCTGAGAGCTGAGTTATTCCTTCACTTCCCTTAGTGACAGGCCCAAAACAGTGTTCTCTTCCGTACCTTGCCAGCAATTTTCCCTAAGTGGTTGGAACATATTAACTCAGAGCAGCCTGGCACTCTGCTAAAGCAGGATGAAATGGTCCAACAGGCTTAAGATCTGTTGAAGCTGAGGACCAGAATTATGTAATTGTGTAAACCTAATTTCCAGAGGAAGGCAAGTTAAAAACCACAGTAAAAAGTACACTTTCCACAAAATCCCTTTTGGATATCACTGTGCACTCAGTGTCCATTCTCTGAAAATTGAGACTCATAAGAACAGGACAGGTTTTGTGAACAAAGAGGTCTTATGGAGAAAAATACCTACAATAACTTTTTATAGTCTGGGAAAATTAGTATGCCTCCTGCATACAACTGCAGTGTAGCACCGGAAAGAACGGGTTTGGTATATCCATATCTCCTTTTTATTTAGTAAATAAAATGGAAAGTAAAGACTTATGCAGAGGAAGAAAATTCAGAACAGTTATTTAGATAAGCAGATATCAATTGTATTATATTGGCTGAGAAAAAAAAACAAACAAAAAAAACAAACTAAAAGGAAACCTCAGTGAAAATAAAAATAGGACTTAAATATAATTTTGAATATGCCCTTTGCATGCAATAGAAAACATTGTCCGTGTATCAAAACAACCTGCAGGAATGACCAAATTATGTCATAAGTTACACGAGAAAGCCATGGTATGGCAGGTACAGAATTTTGTTTTAGAGGAGCCTATATAGAGCCTATAGCGTATGTGTTCTGGAGCACTCAGAAAACTTTATATGCTACAGGGAAGGTCCCACTACTTGTATGACAGATTTTTTCTTATCATAAATTTTGTTTTGGCCCATGAAATCAAAATGCAGCTTGGCAATTTTGTCACATCTGTTTTGTGGCTAAATCTTGTGTGCAATAGTATGACAAAAAGTAATGCAAAAAATCTCACTTTAACCTCTGAAGAGGAAAAGAAACACACTAATTTAGATTTTGGTATTCCTCACCTGCGCAACTTAAAATGACTGTCAATCTGACCTTACTTGGGCTCTAAGTGAGTGAAAACAAACAAGAGGCAGACTTTGGAAAGCCTCATAAAGAAAACAGAGGGCACAGGATCATTAATTTACTTTGGAATTTTTGGGATTTGTATGTTTTCTGTGAAACTGTGTTTTCCTTTCTCGCTGGACAAATGGCAAAACTAGAGACAACATGACTGATTTTCTATTTTTTATTTCTAAGCAAACAGATTACATTTGATCATGGGAAGTTTAGATATTCTTGCAATCTTACTAAACACTGTACATTTTAGAATATGTGATGGAGTGTCAAATTTAGTAAAGGAATTTAAGAAATAATGAAATTGAATTTAAGGAAAAACAGGCTCTTCTATTAAAAGTTGGTGGAATACTACTTTTACTTATAGATTTTATTAGTTTTTCAGCATGATAATTTTATACTTTTGGATATTATTTTTACTGGAAATTTTTTTTATAACATAGCAAAAGTGTAAAGCAAGCATTTTCTATAACATGTTTTTTTTCAACAGCTAATGCGATATCTGAAACAAACTGAGACTGTTCGTTACACTATAGCTTTGAATTGTTATAGCTTGAGTTTCGGGTGAAATTTGTGAAATGACATGCTTTAATGGTTTTATTTTTATGTCTGGTTAGGTTATTAGAATACCTCAAAGCTCTTTGCAGTAGATGTTACTGCAGTAAGATATTAAGTGAGCACTCAATCTAGCATTCTGATCCTTAAAACCTTGCAGATGACTTAACCCTAAGCATTGCCTATGACATGGAAAAGACAGATAGACCTCAGCATTTCATCTTTGTTCATTCTGCACCTAAAAGCATAATGGTGTCCAGCCATTAAACAGAGCTTCAGCTATCTTTCCAAAATGGACTCCAGATTTTGTCCCAAACTAAAACACCTCTTCTGCTCAAAGAAAGGGGATGACTCTGACACATCATACACCTCATGGCAAAAACACGCCCAGGCTGCTCTGTACAGCTATCCTCCCAGTCTGGAGCTCATTCTTTGTTTGGGCTTGCTGTGGCCTTATCCCACAACTGACTCATGGAGAATGTGCTACAAGACAGACGTGAAAGATTTCCTGCTAGCTCCCAAGCCAAGCAATGCCCTGGAAAAATGAAATGAGAAGGCATAGAAAAGCATTTCTTGGTTGCCCACTTCCTCTCAAGTGAGGTTTCAAGGACAGTCATCATAGATCAGTTCCTGGCTTGCCAAAAGGGGGGTGAAGTGTTAATACCTATATTATTCCTTTCTTCCTAACATGGTTTTAACAGTCCAAAATTTGTGTTTAGGAAATGAAAACTAGATCTTGCACAACTGACATAAACTTACTAAATACTGTTGAATAGTGTGTTGTGGAAAGATAATACTAAGATGCCAAACAAAGAAGTGTGTTTATTATTAGCAAAACCATGGAGTTGGAAAAAAATCCACAGCTGTAATAGGCCACATGGCCATCATGATTTATGGAACTCCAAAAAAGTGCTGCTTCACCTCTTACTATTTGCTTCCAGAAGTCCCCAGCCCAGTGGGACAGCTATTAGAATTGCAGGCTCCAGGGTTATGATTAATCTCATACTTAAAGTATGGACCCATTTTTGATTACGTTGACCCTTAAACTTCATTGACTAGATCCTCACTAACTCTAGCGGAGCAGCTAACTCATGCCTAGACATCTACAAGATAGGTGGGATGATATCACCCTGATATATTAAGCTACCTAAATACACTCATGTTTCCTTTGGAACAGCTCCAAGGGCTGGGAGGCGTTTTGAGTAAAGGTTTCACATTTCTGTTGCAGGAAGGTCTCTAACTGACAGGTTTATGACAAAGCTCTTGGGTTACTCTGGAGCCTGCTTCTCTTTAGAAGGTTTTTTTTTGGTTTTGGGGTTTTTTTGGTGTGTGTAATACATACTGGAACTTCACCTAAAAGCAAAGAAGTGCAGAAATTTCGTTTTGGCAGCGTTTGTTGACAGTAATGATGAAAATAATTTTCCCAGCTATCTTCACTAAATCCACAACCGCAGACAACTAATGGAATGTTAAATAATTTATCTGAAATCTAGTTAATTTAAAAGAACGACAGAAAAAACTGTGGGGACACAATTGTCTCTGAACTTGCTACTGACCTTGTTCTAAACCCTGTGTCAGAGAGCCAGACTGAAACAGGAAAGTGAAGTTGATAATATTCACTGTTCTGCCAAGAAATACAAGGCAAATTTTAAACGTTACTTTGGAAAAGTATGTTTCAGGTGTGAAATAAATGAAATGAGAACCAAAAGATCTTTAGACTTACACGGAAGTGTAACTTTCAGACTGACACATTAATTAAATAGCAAAAATAATTTTAGATTTTAGATTTGATAGTTTGTCAGAAATGCTTTAAGTACTTTTCCCATGAGAACCTCACAAGAGAGGATCCCTAATTGAAACCAGTTGCAGATATACTTGGACAATGGATGATTTTTAATCACCTGACATCTTTTTTCCAGTAGAGCTACTTGTAATTGCGTAAGAACAATGTCAGCAACTATGAACATTAGAATGACTGAATTCTGAACATTTCTAATGACTGTGTCTTTAGAGCAACAGTATTGAATTGGCCCAAAACCAATAAGGACAGACTGACTGCACGAGCTGAGCATGATGTGTCAGACAGTTACGCATCTTCCTCAGCTCTCAGAAGAGTAGTCCCTTTTACTGGAGCAGAATACCTCATGTTGTAAGTCATTCATAAATTAAGCTTCTGTAGAATAAGAACATCCATTTCAAAATGAGTCAGCAATAAGCAAAGCCAGAAATTATAATTAAGCTTAATAAAATTTGGAGTCTGAATAGCTAAAGCCCCATTTTATTCTGCAAGGAGAAGAAAAAAGTACATACGGTTTGATCAAAGCTTTTGGTCAGAAAAAGAGATGAGAGACAGTTTGCATGCCAAAATTGATACTAACTAGTTAAGTTTGCTGTGTGTTGTAAGGGAACCAATCTTTTTTCCTGGTAGACGTAAGTCCTTGTTCATACAGTTTGGTTAGGATCTCACCTATTCACTGGCATGGCAAGAGAGCTAAAGCTGCATAAAGATTTTAAAAACTCATAAAGCCCAAGGAAAAGGGGACTTAGACTGACTTTAGACAGTATGTCCACAAGCCTGAACTTGAAAGCACCCAGAGATGGCAGTGGGGATCAGAGTGAAATGTCAAGGCAAGACCAGAATATTAAGTAATGCTCAGGCTCAGAGCAGCCTGAGGAAGCTGTTGTAATTTGGCAGAGAATCTTAATTATGCTGGAAGTCTTTCTAATTTCTTAGATAGACCCAGATCAAAAAGGTGTTTAAAAACCATTGTGTTCCACCATTTTCCCAGGTTACATGTTCTGACTATTTTGTGGTAGAGCACATTATCTTCCTTACATCTGCTGTTAGTGAGAAGGGTTTACAAGGTACCATAGTATGCACTGCCTTTCCCTCTTGCAAACTCCACCATACTGCATATTAGATTGATTAATATTTTCAATATACTGAAAGGGAAATATTATTTGTACTTGAGGATATTATGATACTTAATATTTGCGCAGGGTTTAGAAATTAGTATCATATTTATCATTCAGATGATGAAGGTATTATCATATTTTATTTTGACAGAGTTTGTTTACTACTGATAAAAGATCCTCTACTGTGTATGCTGCTTCTGTCAAATGAATTCTGGCTTACCAGTATATGTAACAGGTGGCAATTTGTCATTGTTTTATCATTGGGGAATCCCAGGCACAAATACAGGCTGGGCAGAGAATGGCTTGAGAGCAGCCCTGAGGAGAAGGACTTGGCAGTGTTGGTGGATGAGAAGCTCAACATGAGCCAGCAATGTGCACTTGCAGCCTAGAAAGCCAACCACATCCTGGGCTGCATCAAAAGAAGTGTGGCCAGCAGGTCAAGGGAGGTGATTCTCCCCCTCTACTCCACTCTGGTGAGACCCCACCTGGAGTACTGCATCCAGCTCTGGAGCCCCCAACATGAGAAGGACATGGACCTGTTGGAGTGAGTCCAGAAGAGGGCCACGAAGATGATCAGAGGGCTGGAACACCTCTCCTATGAAGATAGGCTGAGAGAGTTGGGGTTGTTCAGTCTGGAGAAGGGAAGACTCTGAGGAGACCTTCTAGCAGCCTTCCAGTACCTAAAGGGGGCCTACAGGAAAGATGGGGAGGGACTTTTTACAAGGGCGTGTAGTAATAGAATCATAGAATCATAGAATCATAGAATCATAGAATAATAGAATTGCTGAGGTTGAAAGGGACCTTTCAGATCATCAAGTCCAACCTTTAGCCTACCCTGACAAAAGCCACTTCTAAACCTGTCCCTAAGTGCCCCATCTACCCTTTTTTTAAACACCTCCAGAGATGGTGAATCCACCACCTCCCTGGGCAGCCTATTCCAATGTTTAATAACCCTTTCAGTGAAAAAATGTTTCCTAATATCCAATCTAAACCTCCCCTGATGTAACTTGAACCCGTTTCCCCTCGTCCTATCACTTGTCACCAGGGAGAAGAGGTCAGCCCCCATCTCTCTACAACCTCCTTTCAGGTAGTTGTAGAGGGTGATAAGGTCTCCCCTCAGCCTCCTCTTCTCCAGGCTAAACAACCCCAGCTCCCTCAGTCGTTCTTCATAAGGTTTGTCCTCCAGACCCCTCACCAGCTTTGTAGCCCTTCTCTGGACACGCTCCAACACCTCAATGTCCCTCTTGTAGCAAGGGGCCCAAAACTGAACGCAGTACTCGAGGTGGGGCCTCACCAGTGCCGAGTACAGGGGGATGATCACTTCCCCAGTCCGGCTCACCACACTATTCCTGATACAGGCTAGGATGCTGCTGTCCTTCTTGGCCACCTGGGCACACTGCTGGCTCATATTCAGCTGGCTGTCAACCAACACCCCCAGGTCCTTTTCTGCCGGGCTGCTTTTGAGCCACTCTGCCCCAATCCTGTAGCGCTGCATGGGGTTGTTGTGTCCCAAGTGCAGGACCCGGCATTTGGCCTTGTTGAACCTCATACCATTGGTCTCAGCCCATCGGTCCAGCCTGTCCAGATCCCTCTGCAGAGCCAACCTACCCTCAAACAGATCAACACGCCCGCCGAGTTTAGTGTCATCTGCAAACTTACTGAGGGTGCATTCGATCCCTTCATCCAGATCATTGATAAAGATATTAAAGAGAACCGGCCCCAGCACCGAGCCCTGGGGGACACCACTTGTGACCGGACACCAACTGGATTTAACTCCATTTACCACCACTCTCTGGGCACGGCCATCCAGCCAGTTTTTTACCCAGCGAAGAGTACACCTGTCCAGGCCATGAGCAGCCAGTTTCTCCAGGAGAATGCTGTGGGAAACAGTGTCAAAAGCTTTGCAAAAATCCAGGTAGACAACATCCACAGCTTTTCCCTCATCCACTAAGTGGGTCACCTTATCATAGAAGGATATTAGGTTTGATAGGCATGACCTGCCTTTCACAAACCCATGCTGACTGGGCCTGATCACCCTGTTCTCCTGCATGTGCCGTGTAATGGCACTGAGGAGGATCTGTTCCATGACCTTCCCAGGCACCAAGGTCAGACTGACTGGCCTGTAGTTCCCCGGATCCTCCTTCTGGCCCTTCTTGTGGATGGGTGTCACATTTGCTAACCTCCAGTCAGCTGGGACCTCCCCGATCGTCCAGGACTGCTCATAAATGATGCAAAGTGGCCTGGCGAGCACCTCCGCCAGCTCTTTCAATACCCTTGGGTGGATCCCATCCGGCCCCATAGATCTGTGCACCTCCAGGTGCTGAAGCAGGTCCCTCACCATTTCCCTTTGGATTACAGGGGCTTCATTCTGCTCCCCATCCCTGTCTTCTAGCTCAGGGGTCTGGGTGCTCAGGGAACAACTGGTCCTACTGCTGGAGACTGAGGCAAAGATGGCAGTACCTCAGCCTTTTCCTCATCCTTGGTCACTATGTTGCCGGCCCCATCTACTAGAGGACAGAGATAATCCTTAGTCCTCTTCTTATTGCTAATATATTTATAGAAACTTTTTTCGTTGTCCTTGACAACAGAAGCCAGGTTTAGTTCTAGCTGGGCTTTGGCCCTCCTGATTTTTTCCCTACATAGCTTCACTACCTCTTTGTAGTCCTCTTGAGTGGCCTGCCCTTCCTTCCAGAGGCCATAGATCCTCTTTTTTTCCCTAAGTTGCAACACTAGCTCCCTGTTTAACCAGGCCGGTCTTTTTCCCCGACCGATGATAGGATGAGGGGTAACAGTTTTAAACTGAAAGAGGGTAGATTTAGATTAGATATTAGGAAGACATTCTTTCCTGTGAGGGTGGTGAGACGCTGGAACAGGTTGCCCAGAGAAGTTGTGAATGCCCCATTTCTGGAAGGTCAAGGTTATATGGGGCTTTGAGCAACCTGGTCTAGTGGGAGGTGTCCCTGCCTGTGGCAGGGGGCTTGGAACTAGATGAACTTTAAGGTCCCTTCCATCCTAAACAATTCTATGACTCTGTGATTCTATGTTACAGTTTATCCTTCCTCCAGATGTGTTCAGTTGGTTTCAACATAAGATGATGACTGAATATTCCCCGTTTTCATCCCCATTTTGAGTCAACTCATACTCAGTTAGCATGCTGTTTATTCAGGCTATGGATGAAAATTTTTAAAAGCCACCTACATCACTTTGAAAAAAGTAATGTGGACTACCCAGTCATGCAAGGACTTCTGAAAATATTTCTGTAAATTTGGGCAGTGATGGATTGGGTGCAGCTGTGACCTGCATGGGAAAAGAAAGGATAGACAGTCAATGCCTAGCTGGGAGTGCTGACATGAAATGTCAGTGTCTTCAAATCCAATCACATAGATCATCTCATAACCAAAGACAAAATATGCCAGATCACTAGGACATGGTCCTGTCTTTGTAGTGTTTCCCAGTCTATGTGGAATTCAGTTCAAATTTTGGATATCTAAGGAGCAGAAGATGCGTTGCATTCATTGTGAGCAGCCCATTTTAAAACATAGACAATTAGAAAGACCTGAGAGGATGGCAACAAGACTGATCAAAGAGCTGTAAGTGTGATCTATTCTATGCCATTAAACTCAAATGAGTGAAGTAAATCATGGAGATAGGAACATTGGCACTGAGTGCTTTTTGCATATGATATTTTTGGAGATTGCATAATATTCAGACATTTTGAGATGGATTTTAAATGGCATAAAGTGCAATTAAGTAACTATTTTTAAGGAAAATCAGTGAGAAACATGTGCTTATCCATTTTTAAATCTTCCCTTTTAAATGCAGGAAATATATTAAAACTTACAGTTGCAATGTAGCTAAAAGAACCAGGAAGCAAAGAATAAAAAATAAAAAAATGACAATTTAAAAGTCCCAATAGGAATATTAATTGATAGGCATCATCACAGACAAAAGACATGCAGGTTTCCTTAACTGCCTTCAGATCATCATCACTTAGAAATCTAAGAACCCCAGTGCTAACTTTGGTTTTCAAAAGCTTTTGCTTTCAGTCTAAAAATCAATTGTGTCTTGAATGGCAGTGCTTATGGAAGATGCTGTATTTGAATACAAGGATTGTGGTTAGTTCTGCAATTAGTTGTGAAACTGACTTCAGTTAACTGCTTGTGATACAGAGGTTTGGGATAAAATGTACCCTTTGTGTTCCTCTGCATTATGGATTGTTTCACCTTCTTGGAGACAGGCTTTTTCCTCACTCACATTTGCTATATGAAATTATTTACATCCGGGGCCAACAGGGACAACCATGGCAGCTCTGGTACTTTGCAAGAAGATATGACTATTAAATCTTGGCCTCGTGGTTCCAGGAAGACTTGGTTCCATTTCAGAGGCAGGAACCACACTGAGGAATTCCTTTGCTCAGGTTGTCCTCCAAGCCCAGGTTTTGCTCTGCTGTTTTGATTTTGATGCCATTATTAACAGGCTTTTTGTGCTTAATGGAAGGACTGAGGAGAAAGTTTAACTTACAAAGCATTAAACTTAAGTGCCATGAAAACCATATGTTAAGATTATGTATTGTTCAGATAGTTTCATAGTAGACATATTTGGGTTTCTTTCCACAAGATATTAGCAGTTTAAAGCACTCTTGTCCATGCATTAAATTGTTACTGTTTCATAAAACCTCAATACAAAGCATGCTATTGACAGTTCTGTTCTTGAATTCAGCAAAACTGAGATGAAATGTTGGATAGAAATTCAGTCTTCCTTGCAAGAAAGGTGTTGCTAAGATCACACTGGTAGACAATGGAAAACAGGTCTTAATTTACGAACCTTGTTATTTCTCAAAATGTGTAAGGGTTATAACTGCATCTGATTAAAAAGAAAAACTGTGTATCAACAGTATACCATAAAACATTGTCCTAGGAGGCCCCAAGCAGCTGTGAACCTTGCAGGCAGTTGTAGTAGAGGTACGCATCTCGGAGAATATAATGCAAAATTTCACATTCACTTACTTTAATCAAGTTACAACTTGCAATACCAGGAACTCAGTAAGTAAATTAAAACTACTGTTCAGTGTGTTTTTAACTTATTCTAAGGTAAAATTAAATTAAGTAAAAGTATAGTGTTGATGTTTGAAGATATCAACCCATAATAATGTTGCTCTTCACTTGTGTTGCAAAAGTAATTTTCCTGATATGGTAAAATGTAAAGTATTCTCTTTTGCTTGTTTCTGTTGTTAAATCAGATTTTCCTGCTTAGTAGCCTATGAAGCTTGGCAAATTTAGCAACAGTCTCATTATGTGCAATCATGTAATTTGTTTCATCAGGCGTAAGCTGCTATTTGAAGCTATGGCTGTTCGATTTGCCTAATTTCAGTTACACTTTTTAAACCACATATTCTGAAACTAAGGCCTAGGAATTGCCTATTGTACTGAGAGATCATGGGTTACCTGTAGATCATGTCAGGACCTAGGCGGCGTCAAGGGTCCTTGGCGTTGTAGCTCTGTAGTGTTCATTGCACTGCTTGAATCAATGTATTAAGATCCAACAAGGGCCATATAGCACCATATTTGGGTCTGTTTCTGGGTGATTTGTTGAGTCATAAAGTCCAAATTGTGAACCATTGCCAAAACTATACTAAGAGAATAAAACAGGCAATGGTGTGCAATGGGCAATATCCATATTTTGAAGTTTAATGTCTGTTGTGAAAGGTAAAATAAGCTTAAAGTTCCTTTGCATATTCACACAGAATCTATGTCTGCATCTACATTAGCTTTTAGTTCAAAGCAGGAGTGCATGTTGTGTTGTGTTGTTGTTGGTTTTTGTTCTTTGTTTGTTTGGGGGTTTTTTAGACAAGATTCCTAGTTGTTCCTATTTACTGCACGTTGGTTCATGTTGCAGAGCAATCTTAGCTAGCACAGATGGGATTCCTTTCAGATGAAACAGAGGATGCACTCTGGGAGCACTTGATGTATTCCAGCCAGTAATTGTTATTGAGGCCATGGGACCAGGCTAGAGCTCTTCTGAAGTAACCCCACTGAAAACATGCGTAGTGCAAACATTAGGTCCGTAGTACCAGCTGCTTCACTCTACAGATCTGTTCCTATTTGTGTCATTTACTACAGAATTTTTTTAAAGGTTCATCAAAGGAGTGGAGAAACAAATAATTTTTGCAGTGAAACAGATCCAAATTTCTTGCATTTTCCACATGAGATAAGGATTTCTGAATTCTGCCAAATGTTCATTGAATACATTTATATTATCTCATAGGAACATGTATTAAGGTCCTCTTCCTGAATTATTATGAGGAGTCACTTGTACTGCTGAAAGTCTTCATTTTTTTTTTCCTGCCAAGCCATCAAGTAAATGACTTTTTATCATTTTCTATTTAACACATGTCATGTTATCACTTCAGTGATTTGACTTGCGCTTTTTCTATTTTGAATGTGACAGGAAGCTCCAATGTACTGTAATAGGGGAAAATTTCATTAAACAGGTCTATTTCAATGTTGGCTTTATCTCATGAATTACAATATCCTGTTGATGAGAAGTGTGTTATTTTATTATTGCTGCTGCAGCAAAGCAAAAATATTTTGAGCTTCCAAGGAAAGGAAAATCTGTCAGGTGTATACTAACAACAAACACCAGTACTGGAAGAATAAACTTGAAGACAGTTTGCTCACATAAATTTAAGAACACTTTAAAAATTCCTTCTAATTCTATAAACTTATATGTATTTGTGCTGAACATTCTAACTCTAAACTAAAGCTTCTTGATCTCTGGGTGACATGCTTTTGTAATGAATTCTGCACCATAACTAAGGTTAGTTACAATCCTATGTTTTTGCCTTCTGCACCAGAACTTTGTAAGCAGGTTCAGGGTGCAGGGTCTTGCAGAGAAAACTAGTATGTGAATTCAGTCCTCAGAGGGAAAGCAGATCTCTCATTTCATATTCTCCAAGGTCTAATTTAGAAAGAAAAGAGAAAACACACTGCAGCGTAAAAAAGATCTATAGAGTAATTCTGAATATATAATGCAGTTTTAAATAGTGCACTTCTTTTATATAAATCATTCATTATTGAATACTGCTAAATTTAAGAGAAATAACAGGATTTTACATATGATTTGAAAGATATACGTTTTTTAATCTCCTTTGTTTTTGTTTTCACTTTTATTTACAGAGAGTTGTTTTATAAAATGTTATCAACTCCAATTCACTAAATTGGAATTTTATTCAATTAATCAACATTTATTTATTTATTTTTATAGTGGCCTTAAATTTCCAGACACCAGGAGTACAAATGGAATTGCAAAACGGAAAGTTCCTAGACAATGGTGGCTGTGGCTATGTTCTGAAACCAGAATTCTTGAGGAAACACAATTCAACATTTACCCCACAAAATGTGGGAAGATACAGTAAACCAATGTCTCTGTCAATAAGGGTAAGCTTAGTGAATTGTTGGTTTGTTCCATAAAATGTGAAATCAAACATGACGTAGTTCAGACCTATTTATTGTCTATTATTGGTTTCTTATTTTATCCCCATTCCTGGTTGTTGGGAAGTTTAATATTGTTTTTTTAATAACATGTTAAAACTCTCATATAGTATCTATTGCTGCTTGGATGTTTTCCCATCTGTAGTTCACTCATGTAGGTGTTCAGAAGTTATAAGAGTTTGTAAAAAGACAGGATCTTTCACAGTGCTTTGTACAGAAATATAAATATACCTTGCATTGTGCCACAAGTGTAGCTGACAAAGGGACTTGTCACTTACAGTTGTGAGGATTGAACTCTGAAAACTCAGAAATAAAATGTGCACTTTTGGTGTTATTCTCTTTAAGTATTGGTAATACCCCATGTACTATTATAATGCTAATTGATAAATGGAAACGCTTAAAGATACGATAGGAAGCTTTATGCTTCTTTTAAGTTTCATTATCTTCCTATGTATACATAAAAGATTATTTATCATTCTAAAATGATATAACTAAGTGCAAAAAGGGTGGTGAAGCATTAGGCCTTTGAATTTTTTCTACTTCTCTTAATTTCAAATCTGATTTACTTCTTAGAAATATTAGAAATACATGTCATTTAAAACTAATGGGTTAGAAAAACCCTTCTTTTGAGGTCAAGTAGATGTTTTATAATTGTTCACTAGTTAGAAAACTACCTTATCCCAATGAAAAAGTGCAATTTCTGATTACACAGTACACTACTTGCATAAATAAAATTTAATTAGCATAAAATTGGTGCATAATTGCTATTTTGTTTCTTTCAGAGAAATAAATACTGGGATAAAACATTAGATAATAGCAATTATAAAATACTTACATAATGGATGCACTTAATCAAGAACATTTTAGTGTCCTAACAGTGAGCATACCAATTATGAACAGACATTACTGGATGATTTCAAGCACCCATGCATATACATCAGTTATTTTAACCCTTATTTGTATAAACCTGGAGTTAATTGAGGTGAGGAAAAATCCCCAATTGCAATGCAGGAGACGGACAAGATCATTGACAATGGGAAGGAAATGTCTGAGTTTGGAAGAAATTGGAAAAGAGAAAGGCAGCTTTTTAGACTGAGGACATAGACTGAGACGACAGGCTGGGTAGTTGTCCTGGTTTGAGGACAACTGGTTTGCCTAAATCATGACAGTAATGCAGGTTACAAAGAAGCAATGGCATCTCACCAGCTGAGAGACTGTAGGGCAAAGAGAGCCTCAGTCATAGAATCAGCAACAAAAAACAGGAAATGCCGGTTGAAGACAAAAAGAGTCAGGAGCAAGAGTCAAAGGAAAAACATTTTCTGCTGAAGAAGAGTTACTAACTTGATGAATGGAGAAATTACTTGACAGTTAGAGGGCAAGGATATAAAACATTTAGAGGTCAAGTCTTTCGAACTGACTGACTGAATAAATGAAAAGAAGAACATAAGTGAACACAAAAATCACACAGGGCCCAATTTGACTGAATTCAATAACCTTCTTAACCTGATGTGGCACAATTCCCATCATCAAGAAGCATATAGCCTTTGAAGAAGAAATACAAATATTCAAGGTATTTAATATGGAAACTTCTGAGCCTACCATATTATTTACTACTCTCTCTGTATGCCTGCTCCAGCTTGGGTCTCAAAAATTGATTGGATTTATGAATTTGGGTCATAGTGTGCTGAGAAGAGCTTGCTCTTTTCCCACCTTGTGGGAGACTTCGACTGGGTCTAGCAATGGGGTAAGAGTGGGAAGCAGGACTTGGCCAATGTGGCTGAATTGTAGTCATGACATTCAGGACATGTCAAAGAAGGTCCCCTGGTTCTAAGTGGGCAGTCCATCAGTACTTGCATCTTGCAAAGGTTTCTACTGAAGCTAGTAGCTATTTTTTAGGAAGAAAGTGAACGGCATCAGGGTTTGGTAAGCCACTGCTTTTCAAAGTTTCAGGCTAGAACTTGGAGCAAGGTGTCACAGCAAATATCTAATCAAAAGGTGGAATTTGTAGTGTTTGATTTTTTTGGTCGTTGACAGGGGAATAAGACTCTGTATCATGAGTTTTGATGCTTAGTCCTGAAATCTGGATCATAACAGTCATATCTTTCACTTAGGCTTGTCTGTCTCTCTTGATACATTCCATACATTGATTTCTAAAAATCAGATTATTGTACAGATGGTTATTATCTCCTAGGTGTCCTGAAATACAGATAGAAAGCAGACAAAGTTGTGACTTTCATAAATCCTTTCCTAGGCTGGGTGCCAGATTACAAGGCAGTCTGAGGCAAAATTTCCGGGTAGCTAACTAAATTAAGGAGAAAAACATCAGGGAGCCTACTAAATGAAGAGTTTTTATGTGTTACTGTGAAAAAGAAGGAACACAGGTGAGGCAGTCCGCCACTACCCTGTAACACAATGCTGATGTC
Source organism: Rissa tridactyla (assembly GCF_028500815.1). NCBI lineage: Eukaryota > Metazoa > Chordata > Aves > Charadriiformes > Laridae > Rissa > Rissa tridactyla. The sequence goes on from NC_071466.1 coordinate 148,448,112, forward strand.
ACCATGGTTGTTAGCACTGGTCCACTAGACACAGTTTTAATAGGAATTCATGAGCTTGATCTCCGAAAATGCAAAAATCATCAGACTGATTCCTCCAATGTTATTATTTTGCATGGTGACCAAATATAATTTTTATGTCTGGTTGTTGAATAGTAACTTAATTCTGAAAATTATTATTTAGAGCGTGATATCAGATTTTATTTTTTTTACCATGATGGTGGTGAAACACAGGGCCAGGCTGCCCAGAGAGATGGTAGATATACCCTATCCCTGGAAACATTCAAGATCAGGTTGGAAGGGTCTCTGAACAACCTGATCTAGTTGAAGATGTCCCTGCTCATTGCATGGGGGTTAGACTAGACGACCTTTAAAGGTCCCTTCCAACGCAATTATTAAACAATTATATGATTCTGTGAAATTAGACAAGAATTAAATTAAATGGGAACACCACATTCTTAATTTTATTATGTTTAATATGTATTTTTATAACTTTTTATGGCTACTCTATAGAGTTCATTCTTACAGTTATTTCAGTATGCTACAACTTTAATTTTCCAGCTCATCAGCGGTCACCAGCTACCACCCAGTAACCTGTCGAAGACTAACAAAGCTGACCCTTTAGTGCACATAGAAATTTACGGTGTGCCAGAAGATCAAACAAAAAAAAAATCTAGTGTTATAAAAAGCAATGGTGAGCATCAGTTTTATTCTCTTGACTGTGAAAAAAGCACAACAATATTTTATAAAGAATTACCATTTTTCCAACCCAAGAAGCTCTTATGTACTTCCAGAGACTGTGATTATTTCTCTCTAGACCAGGATCTTCTGGCACAAAATCTGTAGCAGAAGTTCATGCTATGTGCCATTTTTTCAGACTAGTAGGTTGAGGAAGCACTCTCCTGAAGGAAGATGGAATGCATTGTCTTTACCCACTCTTGTGGGCTCACCCTGGATGGCAGCTCTGCCCCATACAGCTGCCTGCTCACTCTCACCCAGTGGGTTAGGGGAGTGAGTTGGAAGCAGAAAAGTGATAAAACTCTTGAATTGAGATAAAGACGGTTTAATATGTAATGCAAAAGCTGTGTGAGCAAGCAGAGCAAAATAAAGAATTCATTCACTGCTTTCCCATCGGCAGGCAGGTGTTTAGCCATTTCCAGGAAGGCAGGGCTTCATCACACATTATGGTGACTTGGGAAGACAGACACTGTAGGTCTGAATGTCTGCCCTTCCTCCTTCTTTCCCCCACCTTTTTTACACTGACCCTGATGTTATATGGCTTGGGGTACCCTTCTGGTCAGTTGGGGTCAGCTGTCCCAGCTGTGCCTCTTCCCAGCTTCTTGTGTACCCCCAGGCTGATGGCTGTCATGGGGGGTGAGGGGTGGGTTGCAGCATAAGAAAGAGAGAAGTCCTTGACATTGTGTAAACTCTGCTCTGCAATAGATAAAACATTGGTTTGTTATCAACTCTGTTTTCGTTACACATCCAAAATATAGCACCATACAGGTTGATATGAAGAAAATTAACCCTATCCCAGCCAAAAGCAGTCCACCAAGTGTTAAATTTAAAGACATTTTTTCTGAAGAAATTTCTGTGACTTCATCACTTAGCTCCTATGAAGTTTCTAGTAGGACTGACTGGTCCCTTAATTGCTTGACAGGGGAAGTGTGTACTCTTTGTAGTTGTCTTTGAGCACCCCTTTACATTTATCATATAGATCTGCTTGATGTCTCAGACTAAAAGTTCCCTGTGATCTCCCTTCTTCTGTGCCTCTGTCTTCTGTTTTTCCTTTTTCCTTTTTCCTTTTTGTAGATGGCTGCTGTTTTAAATTGACCCCTGAATTTCTTTTTCTCTCTGTATGAACATTGCTTAAGACAAAGCACCCCCTTCCTATTCCACATCCTCTTTTTGTATTTTTTGTCAAATGATCACTTTTTATTACCTAATTTTATTTAGTTTCTGCCTTATTGCCAACACTGTAAGAGGATAAACTTTGTCAGAAACATGAAACTGGTATGGCTGTAGGAAAATTTAAGTTGAGCAGAGGTTCTTAACCTGGCTATTGCTATCCCATCTTGCTCTTATCTAAGAGATGACATCAACTTTCTTAGGCTTTTGTTTTACAGTATTATGTACATGACAATACATGACAAATCCTTAGAAAGGGCTGGCCTGCATACTGCAGGCAAGTCCCAAGCTCTCTGCTTCATTCTGAGAGCTTCCATCTGACAGTTTTAACTCCATAATATATACAACAGATGTGACCTACATACCACTTTAGTTAGTGGCAGTATCATCATTTATTTAAATGGTCACAGGGAAGAAGAACAAAACTTTACCAGTTCAGACTAGTGATAGCAGATACAGTAATTAATATATTAAGTAGAATAAATGAAATGGTATTTTGATGCTGTGCATTTTCTCCTTTTATTAGCTTTGAACCCTAGATGGGATGAAACTTTCTCATTTACTGTTCAAGTTCCAGAACTGGCATTGATACGCTTCTGTGTGGAGGATGAGATATCTCTGGTTGCAAATGACTTCCTTGGCCAATACACTTTACCACTGCTGAGCTTGAGTAAAGGTAATATTTTTAAGTGAGCCACCTATAACAGCTCAAAAAAACCCTACAATCCAGGCTTTTATCATTACTGTAGTATTGATAGAGTACAGCATTATGTGTATTTCCTAAAGAAGAATTTTATAACCGTAGGTAAAAATTGCACTCTTTGGGTTTTTTTTCAAGCCATTGTAGTCTCTGAATGAAAATCCACGGTGTAGAAATCAAAAGAATATTAATGATGGTTAATTATTCCTATTGCAGTATTCCATTCTAGAGAGGAACTGCTCAGATGGTCTTTTAAGTCATTATAATAGGAAACAGGAAGAGATTAGTCAGAACTGCTATACAGGCAACAGCTTTGTGCACTTTCCACTCAGTTAGGCTCAAAACCCAATACAAGCCAAATTAAAAACAAAACAAAACAAAACAAAAAAAATCAACACCAAAAAGCCCTTAGGTAACCTATCTGCAACTTTTCAGAGTGGAAGGCAAAGAATATAAATTAAGCGGCATATTTATGGTATTTTTTTGGTAGTGTTTCTTTTGTTGTACCAGTGCAGCTCCTGGAATCCTATGTGATTAATAGTCTGCACATAAAGAGCAGACACAGAAGTCAGCAGGCCAAGGAGGCAGGCTTACGTAAAACGCCTGTTTACTGCATTGAATTTCAAAAGCTATTTCTGACAAAACAACCAACCAAATTTTATTAGTGAATGAAGATGTGAAGGCAAACGGTTGGAGCTGACAATGGGCACTGTGCCTTTTTTATTAAGCTTAACAGGATATTTAATGGCTTTTTCTTTCCAGGCTCTGAAGTCATAAAGCTGTTTGTGATTCTTAGTTGACGCTGAGGAGTTACACAAGAACAAAGACATTACTCTTAAAGCACGCTTGGTTTTCTCCAACATCAATTTTTACACTGATCACCTTTAACTTTCCTTTTATTTATATGTTTCAGGATAATGAAAAAAAAAACCACCTCAAACCTGCCAACTCACGATGTCTGAGACAAATTTAAATAGCAGACACTAAAGCTTACATATGCTTGTAAAACCATCAATTTGGGCCTTTTTTTTAAAAAAAATAATAATTTTTCAGTGTTTCTCTAATCTAATATGCCTGTGTGATTAATTTTGGTCACAAATGGGGGATGTGTATTTTGGAAAAGTAAGAGCGTGCAGATTCTACAGGGAAGATTTTGAGTGGAGTAATTAAAAATGCTAGGAAATTGAGTGTAGGCACAAAAACTGTTATAAACAGCACCAAACAAATTGCCCCAACCCCCACTTAACACAATGTGAATAAAATACAGACGCCCAGAGGCATAAATAAAATTCTTCTAAGAGATGAACTGACAGATGATTTCAAAATTTATTGCAATGCTTGACATTGAGACCTCTGGATTCCCGGTCTGGAACAATGGCTTTGCTTTAGGTACCTAAACTCCCTAAATAGTGAAAGGGGAAAATAATGTATCTTACAGAGGGAGTCAATACAACCTAGATTTCTTCGGAAAGGACTGTCTAAACCATGGTGAAGAGTGAATTAGGATTTACATTTTACTCTTCACAGCTTTGATTGCTTTAATCTGCACTACAGGACTGCCCCTCCTTCCTTAGGATTTGTATCCCTGAGGTGTCCCCTGAGGCAAAGTTGCTTCCAAAAGCTGAGTAGTGCTTACATCTCTTTTTTAATTTGACAGACAGTGGGACAAAGTTGTGTCATTGCCACCCTCCCCTGCATTTTCTCTTGAAAGGATTCAAACGTACATCATCACTGCTTTCCTTATCCCAGCAGCAGCCACCCAACTCAGCTGTAGATTACACTGGGGAAGAATGCTTGCTGCCTACCTGTAAAAGTATTTGATTTTTCATGTGATGATTAAGTAGGTGTACTCAGAGGGGCTGAAGGTGAGAATAATTCTCTAGCTGGGTGGTTAAAGGCAAGAGGAGACAGTCTCGGGTTACAATCCCTGTCCCAATAAGTCTGCCATGTAGCACACTAATACAGGACAGGAATTCGGTTATTACTGCTGTTATCACTGGATCAACAAGTAATTAATTATTTCATACAAATTGGAACAATTTCAATAAAAAAGAAGTTTTACTTCTCTCAGGAAAAGTTTTACTTCTCTTCAGGTAGACTATTCTGTAGGTAGGGGCTAGAATGCAGTCTTTAGAAATGAGTCTAAGCCCTTGAGGTGTATCTTTGGATAGGAAATAAACCAAGTCTTCCACATACCATGTGCATACTCTCAATGTTGATCTCAAATGCGTATTGCCTGGACTCAGCTTTAATATCTGCTGCCCAGAAGCTGAACCTTAGATGCCAGGTGAACTCTCATGTTGTACAAAAGAATGAAGAAAATCCAAACCCAAATAAATGAGGGTCCCAAAGACTACGCACACATCCAGGCACACCTAAGGAAGGCTTTTGAAAACTTCAGTTTTGAATGTAGATACGTATTCATAACAGATACGTACTTAAATAACTGCAGTTATATATACATAGATAAAATACAGAACACCTTTTTTTAATCAAAAGTCATATCGTTTATTATTATGACATAATGGACATTTACAGTCATACAAAGCAATACAGGTTTGTGGTTTTGGAGAGGGGATTGTTTTGTTTTCGGAGCAGGCAAGTTAATTTAGTTTGAAGTTGAGAACTATTGCTTCTCCCAATGCTTCAACAATCAGATGAACATGTAGTTTCTGAGGCACGCCTTATTTCCGATACTAGGAATCACTCATATGTAAAAGCAGATCCTTAACAGACATGCTAAGATGGCATGGTAGAAGATCTTACACTACACTTCTTTTTCTGCCTCAGCTGGACAGTGCATTACTGCTCCAACACCATTCTTCTCTAAGGCACTACCACTGTTGAGTCACAAGCGATACAATTTGCTATCAGAACAATGCATGCAGCACGTAACATCTTTGGATGTTAAAATGCTTGCTTTCCCCATGTTTAAATATCACTGGGCTAAAAGTCTTTAGTTTAAAGAAACACCATATCCTGAAAGACACCGGAGTTTTCCCCTGTGTCTAAAAATACCAGAATCGAAATACTGTATATATAGAAGAGAAAACCAGTAGAACTGGGACTTGGGTTCTGCATCATTTCACTTTATTTTAAAGAGTTATTTAGCAAATCATAAATTAAGCCTTATTTGCATAGTAGATCATAAAAACATTCCATTATGATCTTTGCATTTGTGGTTAATACACTAATGGAGTGTCCTTATATTTACAGGTTACCGTAGCGTGCCCCTGTTTTCCAAAGCTGGCGACAATCTCAAACCTGCATCACTGTTTGTCCATATCTGGTACTATTAATGATGTTCTGCAGTAACAGTTGCTCTGGAGGATTACACCCTGCTCAATAAAGCAACATCACTAGGCTTGCAACAACCCCGTGGTCTGATTTGCAGAGTGGCACGTGCTCAATGATTTTATTAAGCTAATGGGACTTCTTGTGTGAGTAAATGGTATCCTGAATAAGTAATGGCTACTGATGTTGGCCCTAGTATTATTTAGAACTAATTCATGAAGACTGAACTTTTTTTTTTGCACTTTTTTTAAATTCAGTTTATTGTGTTTGCAGCTGATTTCAAAATTATGATTAATTACTGATTGAGAATAATAGTCTAATATTTATGATCTGAGACTGCAAAATGAGCATGTTATGTTGATATTTTTATTGGTATTGAACAAAATTTCTTACCATTGTATTTTTCTGAGGGGACCTTGTACCCTTTAAATTTATAATAACAGCAGCTTCTGATTGGGCTATACCTCTTTTATGTCCACTGTAATTTTGCTACCTGGAAAAATAGTTTTGAGGAAAAAAACCAGCTCTTAAAATTATAAAAAATGAGATGCTAATACTGGTACCTTTTCTTAGCTTGGTCTTGAACATCCTGCTGCTAAAGAAAGACAGATAATTCATGGACTGATTTGTAAACGTCTATGTTCCCTATAGCAGCAGGGAGCTCAGGATATATCTTAGTGTGAACTCAGGAAATAGGAAGCACAATGCTTTGAGGCAGACGAGAAGAATTTTAGAAAAGGCAAGGGCTGATTTAAGATCTCTGAGGACAACTCCTTGCCTGACATAGCTATCAGTGTAGATCTTGCCCATAAGACACAATTTTCCCATCTTCCTTACAAAATTGAAGTATCGTTGAGCTTCCACAGGACTGTAGCTACCCAGTTAATTGCACATTTGTTACTCAAACATGACTTTTTTTTTTTATTTTAAAAAAGAGGATGCTATATTGATAGTTTTCTTCCTTTATATACCAAACAGTATTGCTTGCGTTTGCAGACAGTTCTGGTAATATTATATTTTAATGCTCTTTTTACTGAATGCCATTTTAATGCTATTTTATTTAATGTTGCTCTAAGATGGAAAATCAGGGCGCGCGGTAAACAATGATTAGAAAATGCCACAGGAAATAACACCATTAGAAAATTGCATTATAGTTATAATAAGGAAACCAAGACAGTAGACTAAGAAGAATCGAAAATCAATATTGAACTGTAAGGTCAGGTAATTTGATAACATTGTAAGCTGGCCTCAATGTGTTTTCTGTGCTTGAGTGACAAGTCACTTGACTCTTTACCCAGGAGAGCCCATAATCTAAAATGTTAGACTTAATGATCTTTGTAGCAATCATATCTGAATGGTAGCCAATATGCCTTTCATGTGGTAAATATTTTATAGCTTTTTTCAGCTCTGAAGAATACTAACAATATTAATATTCAAGCAGAGTTCCCCCCACCTCCCTCTTCTGAGGAGGAGTTTAATTTCCCCAGGCAATCGGGTGTATCTATTCTCAGATACAAACTGACCAAATGACATAGTCAATTGGCTTGATGCTGAGAAAAACTCCAGCTTATTTAGTTTCCTAAATAACACTCCTAGTCCCACTTCAGGAGCTTTATACCACATTAACTTCTGAAGACTGATTTGTGAGCGTCCTTTGGGAGAAGGCGGCAATTATCTTCAGCTTCTGGCATTATTATTCCTCTTTTGACCACTTTTCCACCTGGTAGGACAAATGTCAGACCTACTCAGTATATGGTAACTTAAAATTTTACAGCAGACCAGATCACAAATCAACATGTCTCCTGTGCCTTAAAAATGTGCCCTTGGTCCTGGAAAGGTGTATATACACCATCAGCTATGTGTGTGTAAGAGGCTGGCAATAATGGACAGTTCATTATGGGTGCTCACGTGCTAAATGTTTAAAGATGTGCTTAAGTGCTTCCTCAATTTAGGTAAAAATGCTTTGAAGAACAGAGCCCATAATTAGCCTCAGTGAACTCAAAGGAACCACTCACGTTCACTGTTTAATATGTATATATACATTTTATAGCCCTGAGGTCAATGCATGTATTGACTTGATTCCCTTATGCAGCATAAGAATGCAATGCGGTAAGACTGGTGAACAAACAATCCTTAGAGCATGATCTTAAATAAATACCACACTGAAAGCTCACATTCAACATGTTTTATTTATTGGTGAATACTAGCTTCTCCCTCCTCCTTTCTTCTCACAAATGACTGGTTATACCTGCTTCTTGGATGTCAAAATAAAAGAAACAGTGACATATCTTATTGACAAATGAATATCCTGGATTGAATATTACATTATATCAAAAGTTAAAAGCACACCAACATATACTGCACAAAAAGCTTGAAGTGCAAAACTTTTAAGTTTTTGGTGTTTATGGTGTTTGTTTTTTTTTTTTAAATATATGCATTGATTGTATAAGATTTAACATGAAATTTGCTAGACCTCTGAAATGTATTGGCACCCAGCGAACCATGCCACGGTTCTCTGGTGAAATCATCATCTGCAGTGAGGTCATAGCAGATGCTGATAAAGTACACCATTATCAGCATTGTTTCAACACAGTCAGTGGAATTAATGAGCAAAGAATTAGGCCCACACTTTGATGTGTACCAAACGTAGTATTTTTACAGTACTATTTCATATGAACAAAACAAAAATCTTTATTGCTGTCATAAGAATTTCCCGCATGCTGCTACAAGTTCTTAGCACGTGATTTCTTAAACTCACACTGACAGGAATCCGTTGCGGGAAGGTGGTAGCAATTTTAAGACAATAGCCTTATGATTAGAAATGTTAAGGTATGCGATCAGCAGATGACTGCATATTCTCCAGGGCAACTGAGACAAAATGTACCGTGGGAAATGGGAATAAAGAAACATTAGTAGATAAATTATTGAATTATCTTAGACAACACTTAAATTATACTGTTTCCCAGTGGATACCACTTTTCTTCATTTAAATGGACACTGCTCAGTTGAATGTTAACGGCTCCCACAAATGCTCCTTTGCTTTTCACAACAAGCTTCAATACACGGCCTTTGAGCTCTGTGACTTTGTTGTATACAACCTGAAATCATATATAGTGAAACAGAAAAAAACATATGAACTCGTGAATCTATTTGACAGGCAAAACACAGCATTCAGGATGATGATTACAATTTTGTAATAATTGCTTTAAACTGACCTCCAGAATCATACACTACTAACGATGAGCCAAAATCATTCAACTTAGTGAGTTTCTGTAAAAGAGATTCTGCCAGCTTAGGCTTGTGAAACCTGATTACCAAGCATTTGTAAATAAATTTGCAACCCGTGTTGTACAATGCTTGAGAAAACAATCAGTATACATAATTGTCCCTGTGAAAACTGGAACCCTAATGTAAGCAGAGTTTTGAGCTCAAATGTGAAGAAATATCAGATCCTCCATGATGTTCACCATGGAATGGTTGATAATTGGTTGATAATACAGTTGATTTTCTGGAGAAGAGGTTCAGATGGAAGGTACTCATCAAAGACAGCAGCATGAAAACATAAGATAGGTAATTCTGTAAAAGTATAGATTATTCTAATTTTTAAATATCTTTCCATAGCAGATGCTTTCATAAATGGTATTGCTCTTCTGGAAAAATTAGGAAAAAAAGGAAAACAGTTTTGATGTATTTTTTTTAACCTATGTATATTATATTTATTACATGTTCCTTAGTAGTGCCTTAAAGCAACTTTACATTGCATTGATATGTCTTATAAAGGTGTATCACATCAATGCACAGTACCTCAGAATTTTTTCTCGGTATCATACTTGTGATTAAATCTTGTGCTATATACCAGAATTAAAAAAGATCAAGCCAAAGCAAAACCAAATTTTCTCCTAAGGAAGAATTCCATAAAATTTCATAACTGTTCCAGATGCAACAAACCCACATCATAAAAGAGATGATAATCTTCCTTTGAAAATTGTCTGTATAAATTTTACTATTTCAATACAAATAACTTTATGCATTATTCTGGATGCTAACTGTATCCAAATGTGCCCATTATAAAAATGCTTGCATTTTTTAATGGAATCATCAAGTACTAAACATGACAGAAATCCCAGCCCACTCAGTAGAAGTTGTAGGTGTTGCACATCTCTGAGATTGAGCCCAATCTAGCAAGTAGAATTTACTAAATTTGGATGTTTCTGTTACTCAAGAAGTGCTGTTAATACTTCTCAAATTAAACGAGACAGCTTGCTTAGCATCTCTTTAGAAAATTACTGAGGCCTATAGTTTTTAAAATATCCTGGAAATTACCTTAATACTACGAGAACACACAGAGGTTAATGATGAAATGTTAATGGTGTATTTTCCGAATTTATAAAAAAAACAATCTGGAGTGATAGACTAACAGGAATGAGCTGCATTCAGAACAGATTCCTATGTTTCAGTCTCTGCATTAATCAAAAACTGCTGAGTGAACTGCATGTGGGTTGACAAAATGTGCAAGAATGCTCTCAGCTAGTTTCGGGCCTGAAAGGTAAGCTTTGTTAAGAGAAGTACATGTAATCTAAAATTTGTATGGCTGGAAATGTTTCTGCTGTTTTAGTTGCAATGGAAAATGCTTTAAATTTTAATCTCTCTGTGCAATTTAAAAAGCAAACGCAGTGACATACTGTCGCTTCAGGAGAATGAGAAGGTGAAACTGCCTGAGAGGAGTTTGCTATGTGTCCTGGTTTTGGCTGGGATACAGTTAATTTTCTTCCTAATAGCTGGTATAGTGCTGTGTTTTGGATTTACTGTGCAATCTGAATGCAGTCTATACATATGTCACTGCTGGGGTAAAGTCAGACCGAGCCCCCTCTAGCTTGGATGTCTGCTGGGCTGGACTGCTGAGTCCTCTCTGTAGCCCGGGACCTGCTAAGAGGCAGAAACGGCCACGGGAGATGTCCTTCAGGCAGGGATAGAGTTTATAAAGGCTCAGTCCCACCAATGTCCCTCACGTTGAGCGGCAACAGAGAGGTGGTTCTGAACTTCACAGGTGGATCCAGGAGGCTCGAAATTGTTGCTCCTCCCAGACAACCCCACCTGGCCCCGGCTGCCCCCGTGGGACCGCAGAGTGATTTTGTCTCCACTGCAAAGCTGCAGGGGTGTAGCAGTGAGCACCAACCAGACAGGACATCAGGCCACTCTGGCAGCAAGCACCACCAGACAGGACACCAAGCTCTCTGGTTCAGGGCGATAATCCGTGCCGTGGGGATGAACGGCCGCTGCCACTGTTGTGGGGGAAAGAAAAACTGTCCCACTCACTCTTTTTAACTAGAAAGGTCTTACCAGGGAGCAACGTTCCCTTTTTCGTTTACAAACCTTTGGAAATCATAGTATGGAACAGCTGCCATGAAAGTTGTGCCTGGTGCTTTTTGGTGTTGGTGTTTACTGTGCCTATTTCACTGAGCCGTATGTGAATTAAAAATTCCAGCTTCTCTGTCCCCCAGTGGCATTTCCCCACCAAAGTCAAAGTGAAATGATGAAGAAAATACGAAAAGCAAGGACAGGTACCAAAAGCAATAATATAGTTTAGAATAAATCTATGATTTGATTACTGAATTGATACTGTTACCATATAAATGTGCCTTGTTTCTTTGCCACTATATTAAAGTTATCATCTTCAGATGTTGCTTTAAATCACCAAAAAGCGTACCTGTAAGCTGTAAGAGCTAAGAAATCTTCAGTATGGTGGATCACAACAGGTGTGAACTGGGGTAACGAACAACTTTCAATCTTTGGCCAAAAAGAGGCTTTAAGTTTTGAGCAATGACAGACCTTACAGTGCAGGGTGGGTGGTTTTCAAATGATCCCAAAAAACTGGTTCTAAAATGGTGTTGCAAATTCAGCTGGAGCAAAGTATGTATCATCAGGATGTAGGGACAGAAGAAAGGTCTGGAGATAGCTGAATTAATACGTGGATAAAACAAATGCCACCTGCCCAAATTTCGTAATCAGAATAGTTAAATCCTGAAATGATCATGTAGTAAGAATATTTGCCTTCCATTTATACAGCTAGATCAAATGGAGGTGAGTTATACACGGCCATACAGCAAATCAGTGGGACAGTTAGAGCTGGAATTCGAGTATTCCTGGCTGCAAAAAGAGCAGCAGTACTGACCTACAGGAGTCTAATGACATTTTAATCACAAATGTGGGACAGTTGCTTCTCCTTAGGTAGCCGTGGCACAGTTCCTAGATTTGCTCTTCATTGTCCAAATGAGCTTTGATGCGCGGTGCTGGAAGGAGCGGCTGTGGCTCCTGGTGCCGCCTCCGTCAGGCTGGCTGGGGCTATGCTGGCTGTCGCAGGCAACGTCCCCCCTGTCACCAGGGCAGCTGCAATAGCACTAAAGGACTGATATGGCCCGGGTCTATTTGCTCACATCTGGCTGCATCCCAAGGGCAGGACAGAGAACATCTCCTCTCGTTCTGGCTTCATTTTGGCAATGCACACTCTGCTTTGTCTTGGACGTTTGCTCGTTTCGTGGGTGCGCATACATGCAGGCACTCAAGAGACGAACGGAGGACAACCGAGACCTTGAAGCAAGTCTAGGGCAAATGCCACACACGTGAGCAAGACACCGCTGCAGTTGGTTCTGGTCATTGCGATTTTTCTTGGCAAGAGTTTAAACTTAAATCATTCAGATTTATTTTCAAATTTTTTACTTTCTCAGTTTTCACTAAACTACTCTGGAACCTTCCGAGTAACTCTTACTTATTCCTAGCAGTGGTCTATAAGGAGGTATGTTATTCTTATTCTCTTTACACTCTGTTCCATTTTTATGTGTTCTCTCTCCTCTTCTTCTCAACCATCATTTTTTAATGCAATGTTACATCGGAGTGAATGCAACAAACTCCAAAATCCAAATAAAGGAACAGGAGAAAAAAGGAGTGCTTGTTAAAAGCAACTCCAAAACATTTGGCATAGTTCATTCTGTTACCAGCCCTCCTGGACTTTCACATCTTTACTCTCACGCACATGAGTAAAAATCAAAAATAAAATGCACTTTTGCAAGGCTGATAATTTGCTGTAGGCAGTCATAAGCAATAAAAGTACAAAACTAAACCCAAAAATACCCAAGAGAAGCACATTTCAGGATTTTCTCAGTCTTGAACACAGAGAGAAATTAATATACAGCTTCCTTCCAGCCATTTGGCTTTAATAAAAACTTATGAACTCATAAAAAAGGCTAGTACATTTCTGTACACAGCGTTTTGGACAGTAACTAACTTAAAAGACAGCTGAGTTATATTTTTAGTAGTTTTTCTTCCCTGGGGTGGCTTCTGCCTCAGTCTACCAGCATTGGACAGAAAATGCGTACAGAATGATATCACATATGGAAGAACAGAGCTGCTAACAGCACAAGCATCGGGTTTGAAATGTCCAAGTTCAATGGAACCATATGTCCCCACTGTGATTAGCGCTCCTGATGAAAAAGACTGAGCATCTGTGAAGAAGGCTGTACGTTTGGAGTAAAGGATATTAAAGTTTCCACGGAATTTCTCTTAACAGCAGTGGGATGCTCCGTAACCACAATTAAATCTCCTCCCAGCGACTACTGTCTGACTGCAGACAGGATTTTGGATTTTCTTGCGCTCAACTTGATCTAATAATGATTAGAAAGATAACTGCCTTCCAGTGCTGCTGGCTGGTTCTTGTCTGCAGTCCATTTTGGATACTTTACAATGAATGTTATTATATAATCATATTATATTTCTTTGAATATCCTTCAAATGTAAAGAAATTTCATTAGGCAGGTCCATTAGACCCATTCCACTGTCTCTTTGATTGCAAAAAGATGAAAGAATGTAACAACAATAACAAAAAAAGCCTAGTTCCCTGTTATTCCTCTGCAGTACCATAGGGAGGGAAATCTGCCTCCGCTGTTAGCAGTAGTACCACTCGAGGAGCCCACTCACAGAAGTGCTGGAAGTCATCAGCGTACGCAGGTAACTTTTGTAATCAAAGAGATGCGGGAAAAGAAAAAGAAAAATATTAAAACTCCAGGTCTGGGAAACTAGGAGATAAGGACTCTTAGTCTCAGCCAACTAACTTAAGCTTCATCGTATCTTATCTATGAAACAGGGTGGAGTGGTAATATTTTCCATGCCTTCTACTTTAAAGCCTGCTCAAAAGTGCATTTGTAAATTGCTTGGAGATCTTTAGGAGATTTGCTATATGTAATAATTATAATCTCCAATTCCACCTACTGTTTGAATCTCATCTGCCCTTACAAAAGAATATAGTTTATGCCACTTCCTATTCTGTCGTAAATGTTCCTCCATACAAATGTTTCTTTTCACCCCAGAGGCATGGAGCACTTCAGTGGTGTGTGAAATAATTATATATGGCTGTGAACTGCTAGCATTTTGCCATGAAAAGAACCGGGCTATTTCTTATTCTGTTATCAATTTGGTTGTGTATTTTCAAACGTGAATTTGAATAACAGCATCCATTCGATTAGTAATTTTTATGTTATTGTATAAATCTGCATTCAAAACAGTCTAGGTTTTGGTGCAATGGTGCTTGGTCTCATTTGGCTAACACATAACGGTGGTTATGGTGTAAGATAGAGCAGCGTGAATAATCCAACTGCTTTCCCAAAGAAAGGGACATAAAGAGACTGCTTCACTCCTGAGAAAGATGCAAAGCAGAAGATTGTCCCCATTTGGGGTTCAGCTTATGGTATGTTCCTTCTTTTTGATCGTACTCGTTGCAACAGCTCTGAATTCTGTATCGTTACTTTATTTCAAGCGTGGGCAAAGAAAATCAAACAAGTGAGAAATGGTGGAAGAAAGCGCACGGTACTCACAATTTCATTGTAAGTGGGGTCAGAGCTTTTTGGAGCTGTTCTTGTTTTCCTTCGACTGACCTCATCAGGATCCGGCAAAAGATAAAATTCAGCATGTGCACTTGGGGCAGAGCCATCTGGGAGGCGCTGAAAAACAAAACGGTCATAAATATGAATGCCCATGTTCTAGCAACGAAAACAAATAAAGAGAACCAAATGAAATCTGGACTTTAAGCAGGCAGAGAAACATGTTACATTCTCAGTATTCTCTTGGCTAAATTGGAGTGCTATTGCAGTAAACAACAGGAATTCTTAGAATTCAGCTTAATATTGAATCAGGAAAATAGAAATGAAATAATACAAGGACAAGGTACAATTGCCTAGCTTTAATATTTTACATTCTGATGGAAAACCCTTAAGCCTCAATCTACTTTAACTCAGCTTAATCTGATACAAAGTCTAGCCCTTCCATTTTCCAGAGCAATGCATAGAAACTGGATTCTAGCCAGTAAGCTCCTATTGATTTTAACCCCTAAGTAGCAGTGCTGGTGCCGGGGAGAACTGGTTGTTTCTAAGGGTGTTTCATATTACTACAGAAGAGCCAGGAGCATTTCCTGCAGCAACACGGGCAGAACAGGATTCTTATAATAACAGTCTTTCTGATCTCTCCCATCACACAGCTGCAAACGCTCTTTAATTTTCCTGTTCAGATTACTGAACGATATTCCAGATATTCCATTTTAGGGTAGCTACTTGAGATCAGAGACAATCTATTAACCAGGCTCAGTCACAAGCTAATGCTGGTGGGTGGAGAGGTTTTTGATAACTTCTGAGCAGCTGTAAGATTATTCCTAAAGCAACATTACAGTTACCCAGAAAACACACTGGTAGTATGAGAGGCTTTAAAAGAACACACAAGAAACACAATCATGAAAAAGGATGGAACAGGTATCCTGCCGGCTTATGTCACTTAGTGCGGAGCTTATAATTAAGCAGAAACCTTTGTGTTGGGAACACAGTACACAATCAGAAAGCACAAAATGGGGCATATCAAAATATCAACAATTTCAACCGCATTACCGGCATTTGAGGCTGCAAGTTTACCTGACAGCTCACAGGCAACCCAGTGACAGGACGCAAATGAAAATGCAGGCAAAATGAAGAGATCTTAAAACGTTTGGAACGGATGAACCCAGAGCATTACACAGGCGGTTGTATTTACATTTCCCATTGTAATTTTACCTGGCTCAGAATAAAGTACTTTCTCAGATTTTGATTATTCACAGTATGTGTCTAGAAATATGGGCTTTCTACAGGCATTATCAACAGCATATCCTTGTGATAGGAGAAACCGCTGGTGTCCTAGCAATAAATAACTTCTCTATTGGGAAGAAAAACAGTGCTTGTGTGTGTGAGCAACCAGTTCTTGCACAACAAATCTCTGTTTTTTGTTATCTGAAACGATCCTTCAAGGCAAATGATGTGGTCAACTGCAAAGCTTATTATTGTTATCATTAACACTATACAGCATCAAAGGATGCACGACTCAAATCATTACGTATTGTCAGCACTATGTGAACGATTAATGTTACTGTTGCTAAGCTCCCCAAAGTACACCTGATTTAAAATATACAATGGCCAAAATCAGAGTGCCATTAAATGGCAGTGAAACTAACAGGTATCTTCTAGGACAGAGCACGATATTGTTAACGCAGGGTTTATAGTTTACACTGTGCATTTGAAAGCCCATCTCTATTGATCTTGTACTATACTAAAACTTCAATCAAGGATTACACGTAACAGTAAATTGAACGGTCTCTTAAAAATCAGGACGGAGAAAGAAATGTAGCCTTAAACACCAGCCCAAGCATCCAGGATCCTAACTGTAATCAAGCTTTTCCCTTCCCAATGAGTTGATAAGCATCACTGTAATTTGAAGGTCAACAGATTTTAGTTGTTTCAGACAAAAAAGGGAACATGGTTTAAAAAAAAAAAGGAAAAGGGGCAGTCGATCTTGAAGAAAACCTTATCAGCTCCACTGCTGAGGCCCAGCACAACGATCTTCACTGTCTCAAGCATGGAAATACAGTACAGGGAGAGTCTTGTAAAATGTCAGGCTTTATAAATCATCCGTGCAGTGCATTGCCTAACCAGGGACCGTGTCAGAGCTAATTTTGAAAGCTGAGGTCAGCAGCAGCTGCAAAGGGCACCGGTGGCTGAGGAGCCCAGATGGCAGGTAAGGGGCTACGAAGGCAACAGAGAGGGCAGCTGCGTCCACCCAGTTCTAGTGGCCTTTGAGCCACCCAGCTCAAAGTCATTTGTGCTGTGCCCCACTGCACACCTCAGGACAACAAAGGCACAGATCACTGGCAGCGTCGTTTTCATTTGAAACAGGCTCAGTCTGACACTCGCCTGCCAGGGAAAGAATCCCAGCTGATTGCCAAGTGTGATTGTTTAACAGGACCAGGGGATCCCGAAGCGCATGCGATGAATCGGAAAAAAAAAGTCAGACAAAATTGTCACTACGCCTCTGAGTTGCTCCTTGTACCCTGCTGGCAATGCTGGCACATTATCTAGCTGTCAGCCAGCTAACCGGCCTCCATCAGCCAACTCCTCCCAAAATTTAAGGACAGGTCTTTGCGGTAGTGCTGCGGCCATGTGAAACACGGACAGAAAACCCACTTCCTCACTATCCCTTTGAATGTAGCTAATACATGCTGAAAGAGGTGAGTGGGAGGAGAGGGTCAAGAGAGAAAATCAAAAAAAGAGAAAATTTTAGCGATTCAGAGAAGAAAACTCAAGGCAGAGCAGTTGTTCTGGGATCTTTCAGAGCTAAAACAAAGCCACTTTTCATGAATAGTTGCAATCAGCAGCCAGACTGTTAGAGGTAATTTAAACTGCAGCCTCCTGAATTCCAAACAGAGATCTTAGTTCTGGGTGTTGGGTTTTTCTTCCCCCCAGCTTTACAAATAACATTTTCCCACTTCACCTCTCCTTGTCAAGGAAAGGCAAACAGGCCACTCCGAATTCCACAACTGTCCCAATTCTCCACCTGCAGCGGCGCTGTTATGCCATGAAGCGATCAAAAAGCTTCAGCTGAGCACTCTTCAAGCTGGATCACATCTTCCACTTCTCAGCTGCCCTCCTCTGCCTCCTGACAGGACACGAAACACCTAACCAGGGTCTCTTAAATGTTAAAAGGGCTCTGTCCCGCTACACGCTCATCCTTCAAAACCACTGAGGAAGAGGAGGCATAAATCAGCCATGGCTTTACAGCAGCAGCGTCTGGGCAGCTCGCATGATGAGTTTGCATTGGCTTCTCTTTCGATTGGCGCGGTAGTTGAATCTTTTTCTTGTGGAGACCCTGTTTCACCCAAGGATTTCTTGAGACAAGACTCGCAATGGCCATGGAAGGAGCTGTGCTTTGCTGGACCCTCCCCTACCGGGGACAAAGAGGTATCTCGGCAGTTTGAGAATCGCAGGGCGAAAACAAGAGTGGGATTAACATGGCAGAAATATCTTTTTAAATCTAAAGTAGGTGAAATTTGAAGTAAACTGTTTTATTAAGACAACTTGACATGGCAGGCAAAAATCCCAAACTTTTGGGCAAACTAGTACTTTCTCAGGCCTTCACATGTGAGTCAAGCATTTGTTTGAATGGAGAATGGAGAAAACATCAGAATATTTATTTTTTTTCTTTCTAAAGATGATGTCTTCTGTCATATTACAGTGTCACATTCAGTGAGCAAAACCCCAACCCCCCCGGATTATCCTTTCACTTCTAACTCAGACCGCATTGGCACATTTATAAACTTAGGTGAACATGAAGGATATCTGACCTAAATGCCAATCTCATTTGCACCAAAGAACCTCTGTTCTGGTGGGTCCGCTATAAACACAGAGTAAGATTTCTAGCGGACTTATGAGTAATTCTGAAATCCAGCAAAACTCCTTTTTGTAATTATTAATGGATCAAAAATCACTGACTTCTGTCTATAGACCAGGCCTGAAGGAAAATCAAAGGGTACCTTGGGAATGGCATTTTGCCCTTTAACTGCTCTCAAAAACCTTCAGAGCTTGAGATTAAGCAAACAGAAAAAACCAAACTTTTAGATTGAATTCTATTTATGTTTAGTTCTGCAGTCATTTCATTAACCCTAAAATAAAGGAAGTTACTTTACCTTCCTTTAAAAGAAGTTACTCCCCATTTAAATGACTGTCTTAAATCTTGGATTGTGTATGCTTGTAAATTAATTCAAGCTATAAAAATCCGTAAGGCTGGAAAGGTATAAAACCGAGCTCCCAACAGAAATGCCATAGCTCTCCTACGCTATGGACAAAAAGAAACGCCAGTAATTTTTGATCTGCCAATAAAAAAATTGGAGTTGAATTTAGAAGCTGACTCCCTCTACTTTCTTCAAATACAAACAAGCCACTACTGAACAATTTTCTCAGAGAATGACCTGCCTACTTGGCCCTGATAATGACTGATGTTTTTAAGAAACTCAGTTACAACTGTCTGTGTATATGTTTAAAAAAGCAGTTTATTTTTGAAATGTTATTTTGTTCTAAAGTCAGGCAGAAGGTGATGAAAATATTTAAGAATGAGAGGGAGTGAGGGAAAGGAAATAATACTCTGGATTTACTTCTCTCCAGATCTGTAATTCAATACTGTAAAACTAATATAGACCTGTATCTGTTATGGCTGTGTTCCATTTTTCACTCCAATTTTATTTTCCAAAACCAAAAAAGTATTGATATTTGTGTACAGAAACCCACACAGATAGGTTATGTCCCGTGTAATTTAATTTTAAATATACTAGCTGTAGCTGGGAAATAATAGACGAAACTAAATTAATTTTTTCCACAAGAATTACATTATCCTAATGACTTTTCTCCCCTGATCATTACTAACCATCCACAACTGGATTCTTTGTTAGCATTACAAAAGGCCTAACTACTTCAAAATTTGCCATATATTAAACTATGAAATTTAGCAGCCAATATGAATATTGGGCCTTAATCATAAGAATTTTAAGGAAATTTTTATGATTTTTAAAGAATACACTTTAGGGATAATTTACTGTAATGCTTTTTAAAACTCACCTCTTCCTAAATAACATCAAATTTTCTTTTTAGGTGACTATTGCCTCAAATTTGAATCATGTCATCAGTTTCTCTTAGTGTTAGACATGCAGATATTTTTCCACCTTTTGTCCTAGAGTGAAACAGATTCACCACTCTGTAACATTTGATACTTCCAGCTGCTGTTCTCTTTTTCCCATTTTTCATTTTCAACCATCTTGACAAAAATAAAAAAATGATCAAAGGTAACTTGTATTAACTAATGCCACCTTTCCTCCTCTATAAATAACTTCCTTCCTTCCCCCAAAATTAATTTCCTGGACAACTTCAAATCTCAGTTGCTTTCTTCCCCTTCTTCAATGAAAAAGGGAAATCCAGGCTTTAGAAGTGCCCCCAAATTAAAAAAACAAATAAAAAAAAATCTTTCACTTTGTCCAGTAGCTCTTTCAGTTTTCCTATCCTTTACCTTCATTTTGAGTTTTTCTCTTACATTCACTGCATTGAGAATTTATCTTCTACATAGTGAAGAAAGGACTACAAAATATCCCTTAATGTTTAATATTGAGATATCCTCACACCTTCAAAAATGATATCACTATAGCAAAGGATTAGAAAAAAACCTTCACGTCTACAAAGCGAAATGTTTACATAAGTGTAGATATGAGGCAGATTTGATTATTATCCAATAAAGGAGGATTAAAAAAAAAAATCCACAGAAGAATTCAGCCTTGCACCCCAGCAACCTGTTTAAATTACTAGCTGCCTCTTGACTAAATTAAAACTAGCAAGAAATGTGGAAATGCCATCACTGCTGCTACACTGTCTTGCACTTTCTCTGGGTCTCCGCGTAACTTAGCAGAGAAAGGCTAAGCCCTGTCTTTGTACGTTGCCGCTTAATTAACAAACACAGCCTCTGCCTCAGAAAAAGATAACCTGCTCTGGGCTAATTCTAAATTTAAAGAGCTGAGAAAATAACCAGCACTAAACCAACGGTATTACAAAGCAAGAGGGTCCTTCAAAAACACAGTAAGATATATAAACCTTCAGGACAAACGGGATTGCTGTGTGAATGGGTGGTTGTGTTGGTACTTCATAAATCCTAACGTGGGACTGAGGACCCTTCCTCGTTTTTCCTTTGAGCTCTGCATCTCCCGAAGCACTGAAGACCTCTTTCCTATGCTGCTACTAAGCTTTTAGTTTTCCTGCCACGAAATATTTTCAAATTACTTCAAATAAATTCAAAATAAAATCACATTTGCAGTAATTAAATAATAATTACAAAAGAAGATAATCCACCATATCGCTGTGGTGCACCCTGCACTGTCTGCTACTGGCAAGAAAAAACAGAAAAGCAACTGGCCAAAAGTGACGGCACGAATAAGGTATTTTTTCCCAAACAACTGCTTTTTTCACCTAAAATTTGAAAACATTTAACTGCTTCTCTGCAAGATAAGCTTTATTTTATTGTATTTTCTGATCCCAATTTTTTACCCCTCTTCTCTGTGAGCAGCTTCATTCCTATTCCTAACTTCTTTCCTACCTCATGCATGCATCCGGGTATGTACGGAAACAGAGAAGACACACTGTGACAGGGGTCACTGGCACGGAGGTCAATGGCAAAGCAACAAAAAAAGAAATGAAGTTTATCTCAATTTAATGTAGGGAAATAAAAGGTACGTTGCTTCAGAACAACATATATTTTGTTTCGGGGAAGTTCTGGAAAGTATTTTTTGAGCAGGCAATTTCCACCTTTCAGAAAGAAAGCCAGGAGACTTAGTGCCAGTGGTGTCAGTGGAGCAAGACTGCAGATGGCTTTGTCATTTACTATGATAAAAATGCAGAGGCGCTCTATCCGTGCTATTGATTTTAATCTCCACATATAGCTTATTCACTTTGTGCAGTCCAATACCTTCAACATCCTCATCAACCTGCCTGTTCTGCATGTAGCTTGTCAGTGCGCCAAATGGGCGAACCGCGGGTGCTGTTCCTACACAAATAAACCGTGCTTTTGTCACCAAAGTTTATCCCAGCCCTTTCTCTCCAAAGTGAAACAAGGCTTTTTGGACAAAAAAAAAGTGCAGGTTAACTGCTTTGGCTTTGTTTGTAGTAGAGTAGCAAGGACTTGTGCAGACTATCTGTTAATAAATGACGGTATGCCGCATTGCTAACGGGGAAAACAATGCTGGCAAAAATAGGGTCAAGAGCCGTCCTGAGTCACAAAATCTCTACCAAGTGAAGCAGCCAACGCTGTCAAAGGTCTCCTGGCTGTCAAATGGGAAAAACTAATCCTCAGTCACTGAGGCAGAAGCGAAGCTTCACAGCTAACACCCCGCAACAAACATACCAATTCTGGGCAAAAATGTCAAGGTGTTGACCTATTCCAGTGTATATGTGACATGGAATCATAGAATTGTTTAGGTTGGAAAAGAGCTTTAAGATCACCAAGTCTAACCATTAACCTAACACTGCCCAGTCCACCGCTAAACCACGTCCCTCAGCACTACATCTACGAGCCTTTTAAATAGCTCCAGGGATGGTGGTAGTTAAAAGAATAGTCTCCAATACTGAGCCCTGGGGAACAGGCCCCAATACTGAGCCCTGGGGAACACCACTTGTGACTGGCTGCCAACTGGATTTAACTCCATTCACCACCACTCTTTAGGCCTGGCCATCCAGGCAGTTTTTTACCCAGCAAAGCGTACGCCCATCCAAGCCATGAGCAGCCAGTTTCTCCAAGAGAATGCTGTGGGAAGTGGTGTCAAAGGCTTATACTAAAGTCTAGGTAGGCAACGTCCACAGCCTTTCCCTGGTCCACTAAGCGGGTCACCTTGTCACAGAAGATCAACTTAGTCAAGCAGGACCTGCCTTTCATAAACCTGTGCTGACTGGGCCTGATCGCCAGGGTGTCCTGTAGGTGACGCATGATGGCACTCAAGACTTCCCCAGCACCGAGGTCACACTGACAGGCCTGTAATTCCTCGGATCCTCCTTTTGGGCTTTCTTGTAGATGGGAGCCACATTTGCTAGTCTCCTGTCAACTGGGACCTCCCTGGTTAGCCAGGACTGCTGAGAAATGATGGAAAGTGGCTTGGTGAGCACCTCTACTAGCTCCTTCGGTATGTACGGGTGCATCAAGTGTTGGTCTGGCTAGAACTCACGCGTGACCTTTTTTCAGCCATTAAACTCAAAAAACAACTCACTCACACTGGGATACAACTGAAATAAGCAATTTCAGTGGCATTGGGGGAGCTGGCACAGCCCTGCACCACTGTAGCACGGCAGAAATTGTCTACTGCTCTTCATCAGAGACTAACTAGACAAGCACTCTGCTGTTAGGGATTTTTTTTAAAGGAACAAGAATTATTTGTTAAATATTTAACAAAACCGTTTTTTTTTTTTTTTTCTTGTGAGGTTCTGGGAAACAGGCTGGATCTCAAAAGATTCAGGGTTTCCTAAGAACTATGTAAAATCCTTCTGATCCGCTTCAGTCATTTGAGAGAAAAGCCCACCTGATTCTGCTTAGAATAATGTAAATAAAATGAAAGCTGACCTGCAATACTCAGAAGGTCATAAGGGTTCCCCTTCCAAGCCTTTATTTCTATAAAGCTCTGAATCCAGAATCAAACACTTTCAGAAAGATGAAGAAAGGAACCGAGATGTAGCTCTGACGCCCTGTTTAAAAAGAGTAATTCATCGTCTTGATGATCCAGAAAGGATAGACACAATCCCCAACGAAATGGAAAAGAGTCTGTACTACCATGTGACGATATCTGTCAGGTAAAACAGGCTCATGCCTTTTACTGACCATCGTCAGTAGCAGACAAGGAGGGCTAGAATTTAGCTCCAGCAAGTAATGATACAGCTCTGTGTGAATTTACTATTTCTGAATCAACAAAAAAGAAAAAGATGTCTTAGAACGGCTTGTGTCCCTCAGTCTCAATCCTGAGCTCTGAGACTCCTCTAACACTTCACCAGTACTCAGGACTACGTTACTGGGTACTTCACATAGCACCATGTGGGTATAAAAAAATTCCCGAGGCTGCAAAAATAATATAAAAGAAGGCAACTGGATAAGCAGAAGTGTGAATATATTAAATGTACAACTCCCAGGAAAAGCTCTGAGCAAGAATCACATAGAAGTTTTTTTTCTGAAGGAGAAGGAGGTGACAAGATATGTTCTAGATTCCTGAACCACATGCTGTATTACTATCTTTAAGTCATTTAAACTTCGCTTTTTTTGCATAGATGAAAGAAATAAAGTTTCAGTCATACTTTAAAATTATATTATTCTATGGATAAGCAACGTTGGTGCAGGGCATAGAATGCAGAGAGAAGATTTCATGAACAGATCTCTGAAACTTTTTTTCCAGAATTACCACCAAGCCTGTAAAGAAGTTAAATTCCATTGCTTTCAACCCTGTATTATTGGCGTGCTTGGAACATTTAATTTTCAGATGACTGTTTAGTCGCAGAGTCTATGCCACTGGCTGAGATAAGACTGATTTCGTGTGGACCCTTAGAAACACAGATCCCAGAGTTCCTTCTGTCTTGAATAATGCACAGGGGAGAACAAATACTTAAGACAACATCCCCATTTTGCTTTTCTTTTGAAATCACTCAGGATTAACGCCATTGCTGCCTGTTAGAGGGCATGAAAGAAAATTAGCCTTTGAGAAAAGAAACACAAGCAAATGCTGTTCTGATTCTATCTCTCTGTCACATACATATTCTTTTCTCTCCCTGCCTAGGCACAGATAGTAAGTGAATATAAAAATGCATAAAGAAATAGTGACGCTGTTATCTGTGTCTTCACCCTGCACTATTTTTCTTCTCAGTTTCTAAATTTGTTAAAAAAGTCTGTGTGTGCCTGATCCAGACTATTTTAAATTTCTCAAACTGTACAGAGCTCCCTCCACTTTTCTTTAGATTATTCTGCAGCTTGCCATCTCCCTTTGTAAGAAAGCATTTCATTATACAACGCATGCAATTTCTCCTCCTTAGTTACCTCTCATTACTTCCACTTACGCTCTTGCTCAATGTCCTAAACAATTCCTCTTGAACCTTGCTGTCTTCTCCCTTAAATATTTGCACAATTGACTTGTGTCCTTGTTAGCTCGTTCTTAACTAAGTTAGGTTTTAGTAACAATAAATCACTCCTGAAGAATCAATCAGTCCCAAGTAACTCTACTGAGAACTGTTCTTTGAACCGGTATTCTTGTTTTAAAAAAAACATCCCGAGAGAAATATTTTACTATCAGAGCCTTATAAAGATGAACTACTTTCTTTCTGCACCATGACACCAGGATCTGGCCTTTCTCATTGGCATCTCTCACAGCAACCTCATGTCCCACCATTGGCTTGTTTTATCTTCACATTACCGGGGGATATAGATCTATACCTCCCCAAGGAAATACTACTCATTTGCCCAAGCTGGTTGTAGGGTTCTGGAAATTACTTTTATTCTCTTGATCTCGCTCTGTCTCCACTATTATTTTTAATGTTTTCTTCATTTGCGACCAGTGGCAAATTTAATTTATGTTCACCTTCATCTCCCAGATCACTCATCTTACTAAACAGAGCTCACTGTTGTTGCTTTCTTTTTTTTTCTTTCTAATTCAACACGTATCAGCTACATAGGGAATTACTTATTTAAAAATTAGCAGCTAGAATTTAGAGCTGAGGCAGGACTGCGACTATGACAGATTAGAGGGTTTAACAAGAAATAATAACACAACTTTCTGAACAACATATTTGTCAAGCACCTTTCATAACAAATATGTTGGAATCCAACAGTAATCCCTGTGCCACAAGAACAAACCTCATCTCTTCCCAATTTAAACCGCTGCTGAGTAGTAGTGCCCTTTGTTTATAGGTCTTCAGCTAATTTTCAGTCCAAAAGAGAACACAGTCTATCTAAACGGATTTCCATACATTTTTTAAAGAAAAGCATTTTCTAGGAATATAAAATGAAATCCAACTTCTTTATAAGCTAGAGTTAGTAAAAGAGCCTTCTTTCCATGGCTTTTTATTCTGTTTATCTGTGCCAGTCTAGGGAGAACTCCATCTGAATGTGTTACTTCCTGCCATTGGCCAAGCTGCTGATTTTATGCTGTCACCAATACTTTCTAAATAACTTTTTTTCACCTCAAAGAGGTTTTTTTCCACTTGTTTTCCATCCCTGGATGACTGACCATGCTTGGTCTACCTATGCAACATCTTCCCAATCCCTGTTGTCTGATCCACGGGCTGCAGCAAAGAAAGCAGGATACATTCATAATAGTCTGAAAGCATAATGTGGCTTTTCATTTAATTGGCAGGCATTGCCTTGCTGGCAGGTATATATATTTTCCATTTAAATCTATATAATGACGTTCATAAAGTGTAAAAGTTAGTGGGCTCATGAGAGGAACGATGGGAACCAACCAAGAGCGAACAAAAATCCCCACCTCTTATACCCACCTCAAGCTAGAGACAAAACCCAGCAAAGGCAGCAGAGCATCTACCTGTACCTTATGTAGGAACTTCCCTCCAGCCCTGCACCTGCAGCTTAGAAATAGATTTCGTCCCTGTGGTTTAGGGGACGCTTGGCTCTCACCTTTCTTCCCAAAGCATTTAAGCCATCACGTCTCTCACAAACGTTTTTGGAAGCAATTCGTACTCGGATGGTGTAGGACACGAAATGGAAAGAGGCTGGATGTCTGCGTAAGCCTAAAGCTGATTACTAATTCGTCACCCACATATCAGCTATCCCAGAATCATTAATCACCCAGAGTGGTACATGACAGCTTCAGAGCTTTTATAAAAGGAAAGCTGGAAGTAGTTTTGGAAAGTACTGTAAGAGTTTATTTTTCTTCCAGCAAATTTTCCCCCTGTAAAATTAGTTCTGAATTCATCACCCACACACGCTTTCCTGAATTTTAGCAACATTTTATATTTATTGGCATGAGGTTCAGGATAAGTTGGCTTTGTTTCTCCTCCCCACTACCCCTGAGGAGTTATTCTGTCCACAAGAAGTAATGGGCAAAAATGTTTAGCAGTGAGGATTGAAAGTTTAGCCGCTTATCTAGAAAAACAGGGCATGCCTGAAGTCATGGCAATGAAGTCGGCAGGCAAAGCAGACTTCCTTCTGAGCCAATGCTGAAACACCGTTCCCTTCTGGTTGTCTGTGAAGCGGGGAAAGAAATATATAAGCCAGCCTTCTCTGAACTTCAGAAATGGCTACTCCTTTTGCCTCTGATGTCTTTTTGAACAGGTGAGCAAGCCCAGCAGTGCAGTAGTCGGCTGTTCCTGGCTGTGCAGGACTAGGCTAGCACACAGTCTGTGCTATGTAAGACCTGGAATAGCCTCGATATCCCCCATGATCTGTGTTGGTTCATACAGATGAATGGAACTGGACTTGAGCATTTCAAGTTCAAAACCTATGTGACCTCAGGAAGAAAAGGAAAGGTTACGATCTTTGGAAAAGGGGGTTGGCTACTTATGAAAAATACCAAGATGTAGTGAAGCTATACAGGGCAAAAATGAGAAGGGCCAAAGCTCAAGCAGAACTCATCTTGGCCGCCACGGTTAAAGATAACAAAAACAGGTTCTTTCAGTACATCAATAGAAAAAGGAAGACTAGGGAAAATGTAGGCCCGCTAACAAATGAGATGGGTGCCCTAGTGGTGGAAGACACAGATAAGGCAGAGCTACTGAATGCCTTCTTTGCTTCAGTCTTCACTGCTAAAGCTGTCCCTCATGAATCCCAGGCCCTGGAGGCAAGGGGGAAGGTCTGGAGAGAGGAAGAGTTTTCCCCAGTAGAGGAAGATCAGGTTAGAGACCACTTGGCCAAACTGGACATCCATAAGTCCATGGGCCCTGACGAGACGCACCTGCGAGTGCTGAGAGAGCTGGCAGGTGTTATTGCTTGGCCACTCCCCATCATCTTTGACAGGTCATGGAGAACAGGAGAGGTGCCTGAGGACTAGAAGGCGGCCAATATCACTCCAGTCTTCAAAAAGGGCAAGAAGGAGGACCCAGGGAACTACAGACCGGTTAGTCTCACCTCCGTCCCTGGGAAGGTAATGGAGCAACTCGTTCTGGATGTCATATCCAAGCATGTTCAAGAGCAGGAAGTTATTGGAAGTGGTCAACATGGATTTACCAAGGGTAAATCATGCTTGACTAATCTCATAGCCTTCTATGATGTTACAACTGGTTGGCTGGATGAGGGCAGAGCAGCAGATGTCATCTACCTTGACTTCAGCAAGGCTTTTGACGCTGTCTCTCATAACATCCTCCTTAGGAAACTGAGGAAGTGTGAACTAGACGAGGGGACAGTGAGGTGGATTGAGAGCTGGCTGCGTGACAGGACTCAGAGGGTTGTGATTAATGGAGCAGGGTCACATTGGAGGCCTGTAACCAGTGGTGTCCCCCAGGGGTCAATACTTGGACCAGTATTGTTTAACATATTCATCAACGACCTGGATGAGGGGATGGAGTGTATCCTCAGCAAGTTCGCTGATGATACCAAACTGGGTGGGGTGGCTCACACCCCAGAGGGCTGTGCTGCCATCCAGTGTGACCTGGACAGGCTGGAGAGCTGGGCAGAGAAGAACCTAATGAGGTTCAACAAGGACAAGTGTAGGGTCCTGCACCTGGGGAGGAAGAATGTCAGGCACCAACACAGGTTAGGGGTGGACCTGCTGGAAAGTAGTTCTGAGGAGAAGGATCTGGGGGCCTTGGTAGACAGTAAATTATCCATGAGCAAGCAATGTGCCCTTGTCGCCAAGAAGGCCAGCGGAATTCTGGGCTGCACAGGGAAGAGTGTGGCCAGCAGGTCAAGGGAGGTCATTCTCCCCCTCTACTCTGCACTGGTGAGGCCACAACTGGAGTACTGTGTCCAGTTTTGGGCTCCCCAGTTCAAGAGAGACAGGGAACTGGTGGAGAGAGTCCAGCAGAGGGCAACAAAGATGATTGAGGGACTGGAGCATCTCCCTTATGAGGAAAGGCTGAGAGAGCTGGGACTCTTTAGCCTGGAGAAGAGAAGGCTGAGGGGAGACCTTATTAATGTTTACAAGTATCTAAAGGGTGGGTGTCAGGAGGATGGAGCCAGACTCTTTTCAGTGGTTCCCTGTGACAGGACAAGGGGTAACAGGCACAAGCTGGAACATAGGAAGTTCCAAACAAATATGAGAAAAAACTCCTTTACGGTGAGGGTGACAGAGCACTGGAAGAGGCTGCCCAGGGAGGTTGTGGAGTCCCCTTCTCTGGAGACTTCCAAGACCCGCCTGGATGCAGTCCTGAGGGATGTGCTCTAGGCAATCCTGCTTCAGCAGGGGAGTTCGACTAGATGATCTCTAGAGGTCCCTTCCAGCTCTGAAAAACAATTCCATAATTCTGTGATAAGCACATGGCCACAGTTTTAGACGTGGCTTTCAAATTTGACTGCTAATGTTCAGTTCCCCAGATTGAGACATTCAAATCCACTTGCTGCATAGCAAGGAAAGGCTAAGCTGGAAACAAGGACAGAAAAAGGAGTACACCTTATAAGAAACTTCTTTTTTTTTTTTTTTTTTTGTCTGATGCTTGCAACAGTTCCTGTGATAGTTCTTGTAATTATGTATTACTAGTAACAGTGGTGCCAAAAATTTCTGAGAAAGGAAAATTACATGAAAGCAGTGGTATACTTTGGACAATATCTTATCCTTGTGTGGTAACCGCCTTTGGTTGTTTGAGGGTTTTTTTATGTACAAAGGTGCTTCAGTATTACAGTCCTTAAAATATCCTAAAGTAAACTAAATATGGGGTAGTCACTGAAGATAATTAGGAAGAGGAAGACAAATGATTCAGAAGAAATATTGTTTAGATAAAGACAGTTTTGTGTCCCAGTGTTTTTTCAAAGATGGAATTTTAAAGGCTATTATTATAAATGACTGACAGATAAAGAATTCATATATTTGATTCTGAGACTTAACAGAAGCACAGCAAGACTGTTATCTTCTTTCAGTGGAAAAAGGGTAAATGATACATCCTTGATAACTAAAAAAAAGGAAAAAACCCAAGATCTTGAGTTTATAAAAACTAAACAGATAGAAGGTGACCTGTTTGGGTAACTTATTTCAGAGTCAGTCTTCCTAGTATTTTAATTTTCACAAATCTACCTCCACGGCTTGTACGCACATCTAGGAGCCTACGTTTTTAAGGCAGTCTCTCAGGCTTTCTTCCTAGCGCTCCCCCTGTGCTCCCATTCCTGTCTGTTGCCATTTTTCTGGCTATTGTGCTGCCACAGCTGGACTGGTTTTGCTCTTAGCTACCATAAATCCTTTCACATGCCAAAACAAACTTCCTCCCAGTTCCTGTATCTTCCTTCTAAGACCGCTTAGTGCACTTTGCCAGGTACGGCACTCTTGTGTTTATAGAAGAAGCTTGCCCTGTCTCATTCCCTCCTGCTGCCGCATCCTCCACGACTCAGAGGTGTCTCCATATAACCTCTCCATCTTTCATCCCTCCATAAAGGTTTCCTTCCAGCCCGGCTTCACTTTATTAAGGCAATATTGCCTGTACCGCCTATGCCTAAAGTGCCCGGTGCTGCACTGTCTGCATTTGAATGCAGCAAGTAATGCCCCAAGAGGCTGACTTAAAATTACATACTATGTATATTCGGAAAATTGCATTTTTTTAGCTTTGTGGCTTTTGTGTCTTTAAAAGTTGGATTTAAAGTTTTTTTTTTTCCTCAGCAGTCGTCGTGATGCCGTTCAAATCACAAGTAGAAGCAGTGAGTGTGATGTGAGTCACCTGACTTACAGAATCTCAGGATTCAAATAAAACTATGAATTGCTGAGGAAAATCTTGAGACTGAAATATCGTTAGTATCTTATAAATATCTATTTAACAGAACTCGTCTTCGTTGTGCACCCACCATCTTCAAGCGTAGACAAACATTAGCAACCAGTCTTAGATCTCTCTGTTCAAACAGCTTCTCCGTCTGCATTGCTGGTCTCGATGCGAGTATTTTCTCAGTGAAAAAAACGTAGCTTGTGCTTTATAGGAGGTTGGGTTAGGTTAATGGTCCTTCCTCATCGCAAAAACTGTAAGGCTGCTCTTCTCCCTTGTTGGTCTTTGAAGCATTTTTTGATAGTTTTCTTCAAGCAGGACTGGCTTTCGTAACATGTGACTGAAATGTGGCAGTGGTAAAGGAGAGGACGTGCTGAAGCAGATCTAGGGGCGGCTGTCTCGTACATCTGCAGCAAACGTGGCACGTGTGGATGCATCAGATCAAAAGCGCCTGCACTGTGGAGTCCCTGTATGCACCCACATTAGACAGCCCTCTGGCAGGTCTGCACCAGACCAACGCTCTCTCAAGTGCTGTTGCGGTTTTTGTCTGTGACATGCCACACGGATGGGGTTAGCGTCGTGAAAACGTCCTGCAAAGCTATAGCACTGCACTCCTTTGACTTCCTCCTTTAAAGAATCTACGTGACACTTGACAAACACCACCAGCTCCTTATGGATTGCCTTGTGCGTTGTATATTAATACAGGATTTGCACGGCAGGATCTAGATCTCCTATTAAAACCCTTGGAAGTAAACCCACACAAATAGTAAACAGAATTTATTTACATGGATCAAAAGTCTCTATCACAATTCCTGTCAGTTCTGTGAAGCTACATTTGGGATTAATTTAACCCACTACAATTATTTTCACATCTGAACACATCATAAAATCTCTATAAAGAGACAAATTAAATGGGAAAGAGCAGCACAAAAATTATTTACTATAAATTATGAAATAAAACAAGATAGCAAAGTAATCTCTGCACAGATGAACCACTAAAATATAATTAGTGAGACTCCGCAAAAGACTGAATATACCTGAAATAGCTTTAACATGTCTTGAATAAGATATGATCTTGGCATACTTTTAAAATCCCTGTTCAGCTCAACAAAAAAAAAAAAAAAAGGAAAGGAGGGAAAAAGAAACGAGAGCATGTCAGAGAGATTGATCTATATGACTGGAAAGCTGAGAAGATTACTAATGGCATAAACAACCTTTCTGTTATAGGTTACAAGTCTGAAGGCAGTCCAGCATTGCAGTACCCCAAAGCACGGCTATTCATATTTCAGATCAGATGATGATGGATGGATGGCCGGATGGAAGGAAGGAACTGGAAGCCCAGGATTTAACAACATGATTGCCTAAGTTAGGCTGCTAAAATAATGACCTTATTTCCAAGTCATGAATCATTGCTAGTCTTACTGAATTTGACTCCTACCACTTCTCTGTAAACTCACTAAAATGGATTTGATTTAAGTTACCTACATTCAGAAGCTAGACAACTACTTAAAGTTATATTGTCCCTTTCCATAATGAAGTGAACTGAACCCTGGATTTTATGTTTGCTATACACAGCTATCTATGCTGTAATTTATTTTCCTTTAATTAAATAGCTGGAACTTTCGAAGTTAAAGAACACTGTTAGGAGCCTATACATTTCAAATGATGGAAACGAGGAGAAAGACGGTTCCTGACATCTGTAGCTCTGTGTGCACCTCCACGTCCCCTGCCTGAGCTCACAGTAACAGCATCAGCACGGCAATCACTTAAATATACCCCTCCCACCAACTAGAACATTACCAGAAGTTTATCAAAGTCACTTAGCTTTAAAAAGCACAACAGAAAAAATAAAGAGGGTCTTATACTATATCCTGAAGGTAAACTTTGTATAAATTGGACCTGTCAGCAGAGGCTGATCTCACCTGTCAAGGTGGCGCATAGGAAACAAAAGACAAGTCTCCCGGGACAGAGACTTATTGGATATTATAAACCAAAGTGATCACGCTCGAATTGCAAATCAGAAGCCAGAGTGGCCAACAGAGAACAGCTGGAGCTACGTAAGCCTCATGTGTCTCATACAAGTAATTAAATATCCACCCTCATTTTCTTACTGGCTGGTGCTCACAGACGCCCCTCAGAGTGGCCCCATTTAGGGAAAGCCATTGCAATCCAGTTTGGGATGGAGGCAGCGTCAGCGTACGCAATGAGAACCCGCAACAGTTAACAAGTGCTTTAATCTCCTGGCTAAACAAAGATAGCGAAGGATCTCTTTGCCACAGCCATTACTCGAGACTTGGGCAATTGGGAATGCAAGAGCACATCTAGGTGGCCGAACGCATTATGAAACACAGCAGACGTGCTGCTTCAGCCCAGAGACCGCAGATGGCACCAGCTAGATCTCTCAAGATATCCTCAGCGGCCAGTTTCACCCACCTCGCGCTGCGGGAGCGCTGCCAGCTTCCCCCTCTCATAGTCCGGCTCCGGGAACCCACACCATTTACCACTTGTCCTCGCAACAGAGAGCGTGTCGCAAAGCTGAGCGTCACCCCACCAAATGACACCGCTTCGCAACATACAGCACTACTCCCTCTGCCGAGCTCTTCCCTCTTCACAGACCTCTCATGCCGGACTTGAAAGAAATGTATGGATAATCAATCAATAACACCAGGCTGACATCCGACAAAAAGTCATGTTGCTGCGTGATGCCTTGTGTCTGACTGGCATCAAAATGCGTCAGCTGAAAGGGCCAAAACAGTCATCAAAATTGATTTTCTATATGGCCTGGAAAAGGCTGTTACCAGCCATTAGGGAAATGCAGTTTCTGTATCCACCCCATACCTGCAACCATATTGAACAAGCTCAAAGGAAGAACGCAAGTGTGAAATGATGACAGAACGGCATCATCATTATTTTGAGTTAAATTTAGTTACCCCAGAAAGGGTGTTTGAGGATTAATATTTTCACAGTACTCTGCAAATGCAAGGACTTATGAGTTATAGATTATGATAAAAATACTCACAATGTTCCTCATGTGTTTCAACATTATTGTCAGGCGGGTGCTCTCGTAGGATATGACTAATTGTACTCCAGGCTTATGATCAGTTGACTGAGGACCTAAAAAAGGCCAGACAGGTTGATTTTTTAGTTAATAGCTCATCTGTAAAATATTGCAGTACACATGAACTAATATATAAAAAGAACCTATTGCATGCTTAAACCAGGGATGAAATTAGAAAATACGGAGGATAAAGAGTGTGATGGAAGAAAGTGGTCTGACACGCAGCGCTCATTTTCTTTCCTGTTTATACATTGACAGTGAGATTTTTTGTTTTCTAATTGCCATCAATCTGAATTTTAGTGGGAAGTTTATGCTTGAGTAACAAATAATTGGGGTGGGTTTTTTTGGCATTCATTGATGACACTAGTCAGTATTGTTGCAATTCTCAATTCTTCTGTCTGGTTAACAGTGGATTTTTTTTTTTTCAGCTCCCAGCAGGAAAAAAAAAAAAAAGAAAAAAAAAAAGAGCAAGTTTCCAGACCAGTTCCAAAACAACTGTTACAGAAACAACATCTATATCTATCATACATAAATTCTCCCTTCCTCATTCTGTATTTTTCCTGTTCCAGGCTGTTCTTCATGCAACCCATTGCTTTCATAGATTTTTCTGCTAAGATGCATTTACAGAGTTTGATTCTGTTCCCACTGAAAAAAAAAAAAAAACCAAACATTTTTCGGTTTCCAAGCAAGAAGGATCAGTCTCTTAATGGGGCAGAAATGACTAAGCATATCCCGTTCCTTCTTTCTGCTGGAGGTACTGTGCCAGCTGTCTTCACTGCCAAAAGGGGTGTCCTTGAGGTTGGGTAAAGTAACGTGGCTTACCTGCCCCACAGAGACAGCGGAGAAAATACAGATGGCTTTTACCACAGTATACCAGGTAACGGTGAACACAACAACCTCTCCTCGATACCTGTCTGACCTCCCTGTTTTGCAGTGTTAAGCCTGAGCTGGGTGGAAATGAGCCACTTTGCACCACTTGGTCTGAGGCCCGGGGTCGTCCTCACATGGTCATCACCAGACAGTCCAGACACTGCCTGTGTGAACCAGACTGGTTCTACTTATGCAAACTGGGCTTTATTTAATTAGACCAAAGCTTTATTACAACCAGTACTATATATTTACTATATTTGGAAAAATAAGAGCTCAGTCCCCTTAACCTTATGACAAAATAGTGATCTCTCTTGAGCCGGGCTCTCTTCTGCCCGCCTCCCTGTTAAAGAAGTAGCTGACCTTGAGACCTCAGCCAGCAACGTCTTGCTCCCCTGGGTGTGCACTGGGATCTGCCACCGACACACCAGCCTTAAACCCGCTCCAGGGTGAGATAACGACACGAGACAAAACCATAAAGTCGTGATTCTTTAAATTCTTTAAAAAGTCTAATTCTTTCAATAGAAACACGTCTTTTAAGAAGTGGAAGGAATGAGAAAGGATGATGAGAATGAAAGGCGAGGGTTACGCATTAGCAAGAAGAGGCTTTTTAGGGAGTATCGGGACTGTTCGTCCTCGATAGCAGGCAGGATTCCCATGTCCCCCTTTCAGCCTCAGCAGACACCTGTGGGCTCCCTGTCGCGCTCTTGCTCTCCCTTTTCTGCATGTTCCACCAGAGCTGTTACAGCCAGGGTTGGAAGACCAAGAAATCAAACTCCCACTCCCCAGCCTCCACTCTGTTATTCAACAGCAGAAGGAAAGTTATAATGAATAAGCTACAACGGCTGTATTTTTCTGAAGAAACCAAATGTGTAACCTCTGGAGTGAACAGAGGCTCAAATAACTGCTAAGCAGATAGAACTACAGTGGTGTCATGTACTATTGACAGCCAGAGAGCTAGTGTAATTGCCATTCATCCTAAGGAAAAGAATTCAAATGAGTTAAAAATAACACAGTGTGTACACACAACTGCCATAGTATAATTTTTCTAGGCAGCCTGGATATCAACACTTCTGAATTTCTGATGTTTGGACTGGAATTTTAGAATATGAATCCATCTCCAATTTCTTCCCTTTAGAGACTGCAAAAAATACATTTTTAATTACATTCTAATTAGAGAAGGGCCTGAAACAGACTCTTGAAGAATTGAAATCTTATGAAGAAATCACTAAGCTGGGACCTAGAAGACCGAGGTGCAGTTCTTCATTTGTTATTCTCCTTTATGAACTTTGACAAATCACTTAACCAGACTGTATGTTATTTTGTTTCTTGTTGTATGCAAATAAGGACAGGGAGGCAATAGGGGATGAAAAGTCTGTGAAATGGACAATGCTGAGTTATTTCCAGGGTAACAAAAAAGCCTCCAAAAGTCAGTTCTTCCCACCGTCATGCAAAGCCATTTTACCATATTTCTTTTTAAGTTGTGGGCCCTTTTTCCTTTACGTTGCAACAGAAAAGGTAGAATCCTAGACCATAAAACACAGTGCAAACACAAGGGGAGTTGTGTTTTAACATGAGGGCACAATTGACTAGCGGGGCTCTATTAATTTTCTGAATTGCAGTGGGTCATCCTGCGTGATTTCGCAAGAGCAACAGATTCCAGTGGCTAAATTACATCATTAGAATCCAGCCGAACACCGCGCCTTGCCTTTCCTACCAGTACTACCAGTGCCTTTTTCTGCACTACTTCAGTTTTATAGTGCGAGCGCTTATATCCAGTCAAGGAATTTCTCTGTGGGAGCTGGCATTTTCATTTAGAAAAAGAAAATGTAAATAAGTTTCTAACTAAGCTGAGAATAATGAAAAACATGGGAGGGGAAAGTGCATTTCTAATTTAGCATGTGAAATGAAGTCTGAAACAGACACTATGGGCACGGCGATTACTAAAATATTTGCTCTTGCTATGTAATAAATTGAGTGCTAATGGAAAAAAAAATAAGAGGAAGGAAAAGAGAAAAATAACAGAGTGCAGAGAATCTGATAAACACGGAAGAAACTTCTATCACTTATATTTGATAATAAAAGACAGTTACTGTTAGCTACACTCAGCTGTTATATTTTAGGTTTTCCCACATTCAGTGCTAAATTGTAGCCTCTTTGAAGTCTAGGTAATTTTAGCTTAAAATGACAATAAAATACACATACAATAATGACTTCCAGTCTATCCAGCTTGGGCAGATGGCCTTGAGCTCAGGCCCTGCATTTTTAGGAACTGTCATGCTCTACTTGCACTCCATTATAAGCAAAGACCAAATGCTGGTCTGTTGTAGATACAGGACAAAGCTCCACTGACTTCAGCTGAAGTGAGATTTCCCTCCCAGGGATTGATTCTTTGCTCACTGGTGTGAATGCAAAAGCTGCCAAACATCAAACGAGGACCCTGGAGTTTGGCTGCCTGCAGACAGAACGGTGCTCGTAGCATTTTTCGATACGACTTGTGCCTGCGTGTCCCAGCACTCTGCAGCGGAAGGCAGCCACCAACCCCTACTGCAGAAAAACTCACACGCTGTGCCAGTTCATAATCTCTTTTATCAAGGAACATAAACACTGGAAAACTGTGGGTCCCTTCTTCTTTTTGAATGACAAAATTAAGGCAATTAGTGTTCAAATTTCCACCGAAGGTGGAATGATCTTCAGAGTAGTCAAGTATGCAGTTCTTTTCTTTATCTAGATGGTCTTTTCTAGCACGTTGGAGAACTACCAGCTCTATATTCTATCGTTTGTGCAATGTTTTCATTAGCAGCATTTTAAAATAAGCTCCGCGTTACACTTTGCACAATGCATGAGAAATATAAATGGTGAGGAAGATGCTACACAGAGGACTGACAAAATCAATAGGGGAATTAAAATTTAACAATACATTGCATTTCACACGTGGACTGCAAAGCAGTGTGAAAACACTAATTAGCTAAGTGTCATGGCACTACTGTTAGGGAGTTAAGTGTTATTCTGGATTCTGCACCCTCAGATTTTTTTTTAGATCTTTCTTCTTGGTGACAGCCTGTTTTGAGATCTGGCACCAGCGAGTCCTGAAACCTGGTTGGTTTTCCAGGGCCAGGGTTGAACCCCCCAAGCCAACCAGCTGCCCGCTTTAGCTACAGCTTGGGTTTACGAGCCTCCAATGTGCTCAACTTCAGATAGTCAGCTGTAAATACATTAACTGACTACCCCACTAGTTTCACCCCACAAGGCAGCAAGAGGTGCTTATGGCCAGCAAAACAGCCTAAATGCATCTAAACTAGGAATGCAACTTGCGGCAAAAGCTTTACATCGAGAATGAGCAACTGTAGCAGATCAAAACGCCACGTAACATGAGCAAAACAGCCGACTCTCCTGAGGGACTATTCATGAGGACTGCAGTTCTTCATGGAGAGCCATTTTGGAAAACTTGGATCTTCCTTTAGAAGGACACAGAACCGGTTCCGCTACTGCACTAAATGGAGAGCAGCCCCTGAAATGAGTGGAGCGCTAATCAAACACGCCAGAATTGGACCTGGGTTGTGCACCGTTATAACCAATAGCAAAGACTTCATGATTTCATAACTTCAGCAAAACAGTCTGAGTTATTAGTATTTTCAGGAGATGTAAACTCAAGAGAAGAAAAATAAACGAGACTGATATAAAAATGATTTTGATAGATTATCTTTCTTGCTCTTTTTAAAGGATCTTTATAAAAGGCTGTCTGTGAAACCATTCCTGATAGCTGCTCTCACTCCGTTGTAGTGAGCTCGGTATAATGAAATGCTGACAATATTCAGTATAATTCAGAATTCACCCTACTGGGAGTACTGAATCAGTATTCACGTCAAAGTAAATTTAGCACTGATTTTTAATCTCTTCATTGCTAGGAGCACAGTACACATTCGTAAATTTTAATTTTTATTTTACTTTAGTAAGTGTAATTACCTACAACATTTGTGCATTAAAGCAATGTAAGAGAAAGATGCTGTCTTGATCAAAATTCATAACCTGCTTCTATTGGGCATTCATTTTATTTTATATTGATCCTAACTAAGAGACAGATGATTTGCTTGCGTAAAGGCTGGGAGAGAAATCACCAGATTCATGGAAAGCTACAGCCCATACTAAACCTGAGTTATTCTTCAACACAGGCAAAAATTAAGGCCCTTATAAGCTCATAAAGCAATGAAAGCTGTGGGGAAGGGTGTATTCTTTTCACGGGCCCAGTGAACTTAATTCCTGCCCCAGACTGACGATGGTGTTACTACAGGGCTTACTTTCAAATCGAGAGCGTTTCAGGGCACCCCCAGCAAACAAGAGCATCCAGGGCCACTGTGCTCTTCCCAGCAAATCCTTGTTTGCTACCTGTCAGCTTGGCATGATCATCCGCCTCCTGCCTGAGCTGGACTTGTGTCTTCTCCTTCTCGCAGGACGGATGACAACAGGGTACAGAATGCCATGCAGCAAAGATCCCCGGGAGCTAGCGAGGGTATGGCAGCAGCCTAACTCCAACAACGAGGGGGGAAGCACAGATTATGAAAATAATTTCTCAGGGGGGTAATTAGCACGTGCATGGCTGGTCTTCCTCTGGTAGGCTAGCTCATTTACAGCTAAGCTCACCGACTCCCACGGTTCACGGCAATCGATTGTTGACCAGGTGCTTTCCCTTCCTCGCTGACCAGAAGTGGTGCCATACCCAGAGCAACTCAGCCCTTCAGAGAACTCAGAGGATGTCTTGTTCTCTGTTTTTACAGAGTCTAAACTCATTGGCTCCTGATTTGGACCTCGTGTGCTACTAGTACTCTATTGATGAATGATAGCGATGAATTTTCTAGGCCAAAGGGCCGTGTTGTTTGTTGTGTTGGGTTTGTGGGTTTTTTATTTTTTTATTTTCTCCTGTGTTAAACAAAGGTTTTGCCCTGAGTCTAGAACTGAAGTGTTCAAGCTTTAAAAGGCAGAGTGAGCAGGAAAAAAAATAATCCTTCTGTAACCATACTGCTTGAGGCCAGAGACACATTAATCTCCCCCAACCAGGTTGTGACCTTCACCTCCACTAACTGGATAGTGAACCAGCAGATTGGGTTACTTGTCACATAGCTCTCATCAAACACCCTCTCTAAATCCATTCTTCAGTTTCTTTATTCTCTTCTCTGATTTTGATGTCATTGACAACAAAAATAAAGGTCTTTCTTACCCTTCAGACTATATTGGCTCGGGACACCACTGAAGGAATTATGAGGCTGTAATTTATTTCTCAACTTTATTACAGGCTCTGTTCATGCTTTTGCATAAGACTTTTACACCCAGATTTTCTGTAATAATTAGGCACCTAAATATTAGTGAAATGTCAATATCTTTCTAAAGACCTGGGACTTTAACTCCCTTATGCCTCACGTCTGCTGCATCTTTGGCTACTCTACAGAGAGAGGCACCCCATGGACCAGACTACATGTTACATTTAAACTCTGGTTTGGATTTTCTGTGACAAGATTGAGCCCTGTATATTCCTAACACCTAGGACATCTTTGCATTATCTCCTCGTTCCTTTGTAAAAGTTAGATCAACCATTAGTAATTTCCAATAGTCATAATGGATTTAATATGATAATGGCATGCCCTAATCAAATAAACTCTACACAGGGGGAATCTTCCAGAGGCTGACAAGCCAGAATGGGATTGATTTTGTTCTGATGGATTAAAAAAATGGTCGCAGCAAAAGAGATAATGAAGCCCCTGTCTGCAGAGAGATTAAATTAACTTAATGGACACGCAAACTAAAAATGCAGAGATACTTGCACTCCCTTCCGACACGTGGATAACTGGTGATCTTGGAAAATATCACTTGGAGCACATAACAACTAGCTGAATTGTTGTGGTGTGGAGTGCAGCTGCAGGCTTCTTCATGAGATTTTGTGTAAAAACTGACTACGGAAGATTATTTTCAGTGCAGAACTAATGCAGTCAAAGACAATAAACATTCACAGTTTACATTTTATGGTTTATACTTTGGCTCCTAATGCTGTAATGCCAGAGATTAGATTAAATTAAGTGCTGGACAGAAGAGGGAAATGGGTTAAGTATTTAGATAGGATAAGGGAACAATGCAGAATCTCATTTAGTAAGAAGTGAATTACCAGTATCATTAATAATGTATGCCTAGGCATTAACATAATGTTCTGTTATTTACCTGCTCCATTCATTGTGAAAATTACTTTAGAAGTCATCCCTAATTTTCTTCGCTTGTTCAAGCACACATTGTGCTTTGTCATGACTCAGATCCTTTCCTCCATATTCTTCCCTGAAGATGCTGTTGTGTAAAACAAGAAACCTGCCACAGTTTGCGTAAATAAACTTTTACTTTGCATATAGGTATATTTATTCAAGAAGAAATGAAGCAAGGCTGAGGAGAATATGCCAAAGTGAAAGACAGCTACAGGTCACGTTAGAAACACATTTTCAGAGACCCTGAGAAATCAGGAATTATTTGTTGGTATCTTTATATCTTTGGAAAAAAAGCCACCTAAGCGCTTTAAACTCACCTTTGCATTATTTTATTTAATATTATTAAAGAAGTCCTTCTCAGAAAACAAATAAGATTGGTAATCCACATACCTAACGTCACAGATGATGAATCTTCTGCCAAGGTATTTTTGGACCAATTCAGGAAGAAGCTGAGTACAAGTTCATTCTGAAAGAAAATAAAAATACCTTAGGGAATATCATATGTTGTGCTCTGTTCCTTGAATTATTCCCCTCTGAGCAGATTGCTGGTAGGTTTCTAATGTATATATTAGAGTTAGCAATAAAGGGGAGCCTTTTCCCTCTGATCATGGGCAAGGACTGCAGGGAATGATTTCTACTCAGGCACTAGAAGACAGCGGTGCCCATTACCGCTGGCTCAGGGATGCTGCATGGCGTGCCTACCTGGCCCCTTTCTGTCAACACACTTCCAAACAGCAATGTGCCACGTGGGCCATAGATCTGCATTCTTGTTTGATCTCCAGTGTCTCGAGATACGTATTAGCAGCTGCAACTACTTTCGCAGAGCAGCCCATCTGCGAAACAAATGCAGGAGAACATCTTTGCTGTGTGTTGTGTAGTCAGCATGAAATTCGCCCTTGGCACAGGACCGACCCCAAGCATCTGACCTAATGTGCCCCTCCCTGAGGCTTAGATATTGTGCATACGTCCCTCATATGGCAGCTTAATGGACACTCACGCTGAAAAAGCTCCATACAGAGTTAACTCCTACCACGAACCAACAGGGAGTGAAAGGGACGATCATATTTCGCCATCCTGTTTAAAAGAGTAATCCACCTTATGTACTGCACTATAACTTTTATTTTTATGTACTGACCTGTACTGCTCTAGTGAACATATATAACAGGTAGTTACATTCAGCTGTAGAGAATTAAAGCAATAAACCAAATCCCCAGATTTGCGTACTGTGCAAGGCAATAAAAATGTGAATTCCGAAATGGACTCTTATGATTCTGAATCAAAGGTGGCCAGTAATTGCATTTTATTAGCTTTTTCATAAACCCGTGTTTCAGAATGGCCATTCTTTAAGATGGTTAGAATTGCTACATTCATACTGATGTTACTTGGACTGACACTGTAATGAATGGGTAGAACAAGAGACACTTCAGATTCCAGCATTAAAATGTCACCATTGTTTTTTTCCAGGCCATTATTTTTTCCAGAAAATAATGTGTCCCTTATCGTCAAGATGTACTTCATGTAGCATTTGTCTTGTTTCAATTTGACAAGATATGGCATGATTTGTTCAAGGAAGAAAGAAAAGGAAGAGTTTAGCGACAAACACAGCTAGTGAGGAGTTAATATGTGGTTACAGCAGACAGAGGAACAAGAAGTGTATGTTCAGCATAGAGATAAGATTTAGCAATCTGG
The DNA here is from genome assembly GCF_028500815.1 of Rissa tridactyla. Classification (NCBI taxonomy): domain Eukaryota; kingdom Metazoa; phylum Chordata; class Aves; order Charadriiformes; family Laridae; genus Rissa; species Rissa tridactyla. The sequence continues at coordinate 148,490,610 of NC_071466.1, forward strand.
ATTTATTTTAGCAGTTGCCTTTTACTCTTCATTCTACTGTTTGGAGTTTTCCTCCCACACTGATATTTTGAAGAAAAATCAGGAAAAAAAAAAAGAAAAACCCACAGAATTGTTTTCCTTGAATTGAATGACAAATCCTTAAGCTGTTAGCAGTGGACTGCCAATATACCTGCCTGTTCTGAGCGTGACTAATTATCCTCTCATCTCGTGAAGTTAGCTTACAAAGGAAAGCCCATACACCTGCTTCAGTTTCCAGTAGCTTTAAACAGCCGAGATATTCCCTGTGGGACCTCCATTTGCTCCTTCAGCACAAGTCCCAAGTGTAGGAAGTCTCAAGGGTGGAAAGAGTATATTTTTGGCACCTCAGCCTTTATTTGACAGCATGAAAATAAGCAGAGAAACTTAAGTAGCCCTTCGAGTTCAAAGATCTTGAGAGAAGTGGGCAGGAGGTGGAAGGAAGGATACACTAACTGACTTGAAAGAGAAATAAAAAAATTCCACACTGAGCAGCCTGGTGTTCTGCTTCCTCTCCGCTTACTCTTTCAGCAATAAATGGAAATACATGAGCAGAGAGGTCTGTAAACAGGAGGTGCAAAGATTATTTTAGGTGATAGTTCCAAATTCTCATTTCTAAAGGAGATAGCTCTCTGGAAAAAAAATGACATTTGGTTTAAGTACAGAAGTGGAATTCATGCAGATCTTACATCAGGCATGGACACGACAGGCATGTCCACTGCTGGTGCCGCGGCACTGATTTCAAAGCTTTCCCTGCCTGTGTGTCCATTGTACTCAACAGGTATTGAAGCATGTGGGGAAGCTGCAAGGCTAATGTTGGCAAATGGAACGGAAAACCATAACTGGACAGGTCACGTTGCACAGGCAGACAGAGCAGTCTACCCAGGGCAAAGTGCTTCAAAACCAGTGGGGGAGATCTCCTACATGTTTGTGGCAACAAGCATTTTGCACTGCTCTTCATAAGACAGCAATTTCTCCCTGAACTGTGTTAATCTGCCTGCTGCAGGAGCCCACTGTTTAGATTTCCACCGGCAAAGTGTGTAAATACCTTCTTAAATTCACCCTTTTTCAGCAGACAACCAAAGCACACGCTGAACTTTCAGGTGACTCCTAAATCAATTGGACCCCAGTCAATTGGGACTGAAGCGTACGCTTAAAGTTAAGCATGCATCTAACTACGCTGCTAAATAGAAACAGGCACATCAGAGTTTTGAACTTATGTATGATCAAAAGCACGCTGTATTTAGGTGGATAGAATCCACTTCTAAACATGCAACTGTTGTTAAGAAGATGTGACCATAGGTGGGAATCTGAGAGACCTTATGACAGTCTTGGCAGATAGGCAGGCACTGGGTACGACCACGAGCACTCACCTGCTCTTTTTTCCCCCCCCTGGAATTCTTACCTTTAAATCAGCAAATGGAAATTCTCTAAAATACCACCCACTTAGGGCTTTTTAGGAAAGCCTCCTATCATCTATCTAACCATTCTTACCTAATAAGACAACAAACTCTAATAGGTAATGTTGGTATTTTTCCAGGTCACTCACTAATATTACCCTATTGGGGAGCAGCCAGGTATGTACGGGTGCATCAATGTTGGTCTGGCTAGAACTCACGCATGACCTTTTTTCAGCCATTAAACTCAAAAGGGACAAATTCCACCTTCACTTACACTGGGATACAACTGAAACAAGCAATTTCAGTGGCATCGGGGGAGCTGGCACAGCCCTGCACCACTGTAGCACGGCAGAATTTGTCTACTGCTCTCCATCAGAGACTAACTAGACAAGCACTCTGCTGTTAGTGAAACACAGCCAGATTTCAAGCCAGATTTAATTTCGTTAGAAAGAAAAACAACCTCTCATCTGCTTTCGGCTTTCTTTTCAGCTGTGTTAGAGTGGATTTGGGGTCAGAGAACACCCATGCACCTGTTATACTTTAACAGGATGGAGAATCAGCAGGAAAGAAAGAAACCAGAAAAAGCTGACCTTGCTGCAGCTATTATAACTTCAGGAAAGGACAGCAGAAAAGAGAGGACTTTGAACCCTCCCCATTTTGGCTCCGCTGGGTGCCTCGCAGCAGGAGTATGGGAGTGATGGGAGTTTAAGGGACCCACATACCTCAGGTGCACTTTGTACACTGCATTATGTACCTCCATACGGGCACTATGGGAGCTATTTTCTCATCTCTGCAAATCCCAAGTAGTGCCAGTGAATAAAATACAAATGAAATATGGGAAGCTCTTATCAAACTTGATTACTTTTACAGTGTAAAACATTAGTCACTCTAGAACAACGCTGTGGTCCTGGTTCTCACTGTACGCTTGAAAATGAGTGAACGCAATTTACAATCATTTCCATTTACATCCTCTTTAAAGCCCTTTTACACAGCCTATAAGTCACCACAAAGCTGGTTATAGAACCTATCCACAGCTGATACACTGTCACTGTTTGCTTATCTGCTTGCACTAGGTTTATCTTTGGCCCCAAAGTCCTCAGTCAATTTGGATACTTAGAAATTTTTTAGAGAGTCAAAACACAATACACTTAATTTCTTTTTACTGATTAGCCTACTGTGTACCTGCAATTTCTATTATGTTTGCCAATCCCTCCCACCATGATAAACACACCCCCTCAAAAATTCAAGCCCACTGAACTTGTAGACAACACCAGACTATGTGAAAAATGTGGGACAAATAACAGATGTTTATTTAAAGCTATATAGTTTTGCAAGATCAGTATGTACATCTAGTGTCTGAGCTGTTTTATCAATAACAATATCCACAAATTAAATGCCACTTCTTTTAAATGATGAGAGATGGGAAGATTATCCATAGAATGTTACTACCTGGCTGGTGGTACCAAATGCACATGGCTCCTATATAAAACATCGCTTTAGATTTTTCACTTGTAATGCCCAAGCCAGGTGCAAGTTGTCTTTTCAAGATAAGCGTGAAGACATTCAGGTTTGTGAATGCTGCTGTTTGACACCGGGGCCAAGAGCAGACTAAATTAATGGAGCCTCACCTTGCTTTTGTGTCCTCAAGGAGTGTACAGCCCTCCTACAATACAGCAGTAACATGACAAACCACTAGGGCAGCCCTAATTTACACAATATGTTATGATATTTGGGCTGCGATTTCTATTCAGCCCATCACTCATTTGGAGTTAAAAGTGAAATTCAGAAAAATGTAAAAGTGGTCAGCAGCAGCTGCCTTTTGCCACTAATTTGATTTATACTTCAATAATGTATATTTTTGTCCTCCTCCAGGTTACCAAGCTTCAGTTTATTGTTTCTTGATGCTTCATCTCTTATTGGCGGCACCACTTGGTTGCTTTGCCATTTAATGAAGCAAAACTCCAGGAGTGTAAACCTCGTTGAGTACGTTGCCTTGCTGATCTAGAAGACCCAGGCATTTCAACACATGCAGCTGATGAGCCAGTCAGCAACGCTGCAACTGGCACAAAACTAAATATTCTTACACACTGTAAGATCACATATATTGCCACTGGTTTAGGATGAGCAGAATGAAACTAAAAAAGGTGCTGGTTTTGATCCTGTCCTAAATGACTGAATATGACAAGAAAGCTGCATCAACTTTTGCATTTTAGTGATTGATATAATGAATATAGCTTGTTGTTCACGTATATAGTCCGGTGACGTATTTATTTATACTGTGTTAACCTATGAAAGGCACTCCTGTTCTAGGCAACTCTTCAATGAACATCTAAGAGGAAGTCAATGAATGAGGCTTATGCACAAAGTACACTTAAAAAAACTGCTTGGAATAGGGACGGGCATGAGCATGTTTAAGCATTTAAACTGGCCCAACAGCAAATATCTCCATTTATTTGATCTGATACTAAAATTCAGAGATAGAGACAGATGGCTTGAAGTTTTTATTATTTAAAGAAGGGTTTAAAGAAACATTTAATTCTATTTGAGCTACAGTGCAAATGAGAAGGCAGCTAATTTCCACCTCTCCTCCTTCCTTCAAACCATTTAGCAGAAAAGGTCAGCGACATTCTGACCTTCTCTTAATTATAACACAATTTTCATAACCAGAACTTAGTCTGGACTAAAAAGCATGCACTTAAGGCATGACTGAGGAAGGAATTCAGATATAATCCAATTATTCCTTTATTTCTAGGATTTTTAATTACTTAATTGGTAGAACCAAGCGTGGAGTCAGTCCGGTGTGGACTGGACTAAACTTTTCAGAGCTGAAAAGGGTCAGGGTAATGTATTTACAGTGATAGCAAGGGTACTCTATGATGAAATAAAAGGTCTTCTCTCCATCTCAGACAACACTCCTGCACATCATGCAGCTACAATACAGTTATGATACCGTATAGGTACAATTCAGCAGAAAGAAATGACAGTGTCAACAAAAGTATAGGGAACCCTGTTCTACAGGCATCTGCTCTTACAAGATCTCTTCACAAATTTCTGAATTATTTATTTCTACATAGTTTTACTAATTCATAGGAATGACAGTTCGGTAACGCTTGAGAACAGACAACTCAGTAAATGGTTTTGGTCAGGCTCCCTAGCAATTTGAGAAAAAGGACAAATTTGACTGCAAAGTTGTCAAAGACACGAACTCTCTTGTCTCTCTTGTCAAAGAGAGACAAAATAATTGTATTTATTTTTATCAAGAAAGCCTCCTAGCTTGGCATTCTGCTCAGAGTAAAACCAGGAAGACACCATGACACTTTTTTAGAGAGTCATACCAAAGGGAAAAGTAAAAAAGAAGCCTTCAGCTAGGAATACAAAGGAAATTACCCACTGACTGGTCTCCTTGTTCTAAGTGGGTCAGAACACGTCAGTGTTTTCTAAATTTCTCACATCTCCCAGCAGGAGAAGCATATTGAAGTAAAAATAATGATTCAATGTTTATAGAGTATCAATAACTTTAAAGGTTATCATCCAGAATTGCAGGTTAGCTGCATGGCAGTAAGCAAGATGATTTCCCGCATGCAACAGCACTTTACAGATGGAAACAATCTGCTCGTTACTCCGTTTATTATCGTGCCCTCTGAGTCCAGCACACCAATAGCTGTGCAACCCTCTTAGGCACAAAACTGTTTCCTTCTCCTCATGGAGACATTCAAGGCCAGGCTTGATGAGGCTCTGAGCAACCTGATCTAGTTGAAGATGTCCCTGCTTACTGCAGGGGGTTTGGACTAGATGACCTTTAAAGGTCCCTTCCAACCCAACACATTCTATGATTCTATGGTTCAGCACTATAGGCTGTACCAGACTGGAACAATTTTAAGCAACCGTGTAGTCCAGCATGTCTGAACAGCCCTACTGGGCTGCTTCAGAGCCACACCAACCTATGTCCCTAAGCAGGCCTGTCCACAGCTCCCTCTGAATACCCTATTTGTGGTTGTGTCCCAGCAGCAACGTGCTGGAAGAACTTACCCAGCTCCATGGGCGTGTGCTGCAGGACCTTAAAGAGAGTAGGAAGGGCATCAGGAAGCCCACTGCAAAGCAGCATGCTCTGGCTGGTTACTGGCCCATTCACAGACCATGGAGCAGGAGGGAGATGAGAGCTCCTGCGCATGACCGGGAAATGTTTTTATCATTATCCCAGGGCTTTAAGCAGTCTAATTTTTCAACTGTAGATTAGGCTTCAACACAGCAGTGCTTGGCCCAAATTGAAAATCCATGTACCTTACAGCAGCCCAGAGCAGAGCAGAAGATACAGAGCTCTTCATTTCTAGGTCACTGGCTTATATCAGTTTTTCCTCAGCTGTGACCAAAAGGCGCTAATGTAAAATAAACTCACAACCCTAACATGAGTGACAGAAACTGCACAAAAATTAACCCCAACTCGTGCAGTTTATTTGGCAAGGTCAATCAAGGGAGCCAAGCACCCAAGTCAGCTGTCTATACCAAATTAAGCGTAACTTTGAGACACATATTATCTATCCTCTTTGGAAATCTTCTCGATTTCAACTCACAGCACAGCATTTGTATTCATATTAATAAGAAAAATCCTGTTTGTTTTACAAATGGACAATTTCCTCTTTAATCTCCGTTACACAGTCACAGCTGGGAAAGTTATATAGTTAGGCAGCAAAACATTCCTCTCCTCTTGCAAGACGTTTGAAATTTTAGAGAAAAACCATCCTGTCACACCCTCTTTTGGCATCCTAACTGCCTACTCTATTAAACCAAACCAGCCCCAGTTTGCGCTATGGTCCTGAGGCTACGCGACATGACAGGACATCACCTGGCAGAGGCCCAAGCTCTGCTAGGGACCGTGCCAACAATGAGACAGCAGGGTCAACACACGAGCTCGCGCCTTGGCTCCCTTGAATTTACTAGCCACTACGTAAGCCTCGGATCAAATGTAAAACACTGTTTTTTTCCCGCCTGTCTGTTCCTGACAATGGCTGGTCGCTGGAAGATGCCCTGTTATCTCAGACCCTGGTGTTGCTATCAGTGATTGACCATTCAACTTCCAAAGCCATGCAGCATAATGATTTGACATTTTCCCAGGGTGCACGGGGCCTCTCAATTGCTCTTGGCCCCGGCTTTTAGGATGCTGAGGTGCATACAGCTTTGTCCTGGGCCAGACGATGAAGAGACAGCTTTTGTTACCATTTCAGCTTTCCATTTTGAAACGGGTGGAGAACATCAAATCTCAGAAAACAATAATGAATAAAAAAAATGAGAAAACACCAGTTTTAATGGACACAATGTACCATTCTGATAATACTGAAACATTCTGATTTTGGTCTTACGTTTGCAAAACAATTTCTTCTACATGTTAACTCAATTTTGAAATTAAGAGTATTTTTGGGCTGAAAGAATGGAACTTTTCATTTAAAAACTGTCAAAATCAGGCTTTTCAATATTTCAAAACTTAATCCTTTTTTAGGCATTACATTCCTCAGAACCTACTCCTTGCTGTCAAAAATTCAGTGAATCACTACTTTTGCATGGCAGCAAAGAAAGAGAAGTTTTTTTGAAAAATGCCCTGCCAGGTCTAATAAACTATTTTTCAGCCTCTGTTCTTATTTTTGTCTTAAGTTCTGATGAATGCTACAACGGTTTCATCTGCAAACGGCCATGTTAGAAGACATGTCATTTATGTAATTATTTTTTTTGTTCCAAATGAGGCCATGGAAAGCTTCCTGAATCTTTTGGTACAATGCTACTAAGAGTCATATGCAAATCAAGTAAATACTGCAAGTACTCACATTAGCCACTTTCCTGCATCCACTTAATAGCTGCTTCAGATAGAGATTCAAATCCTTCACTCTTTTATGTTCAAGATCTGTAAAAGGTAAATCCCACGAGTGGGGAAACCTGCAAAAGAAGAATATTCATAATATAACTCTTGTACTGTATTTACTGAAAATATTTCCATCTCTACTCAACAGAAGAAAGTTAACACTTTCTAAGAGGTCTTGCAGGTAGGGGAAGGGATGGGTACAGTGTCCAGAGGATTGTTTACCCTCTGACTCTGGTTATTCTAATAATTTGCTGATACTTTATTTCATACTGTACCCTTTTTTCTGTCTAAATAATTAATTTTGAAAAAATAATTAAAAAACCTCTAAAAGGCACTTACTTGAGTTTTATGGTATCTAAATACCTGTAAAAATTGGCCCTTTGTGCACAGCACAACAGATCTCTGACCTCAGCCCAGGGCTCATGCTACACAAGCCCTTACCACAGAGTATTGGATCCCAAAGCCTTACAGCAACAATGTGACATTTTATGACTATACCATTGCTTGCATTTTTACCTCAGCTATTTAGAGTGTAGATAAGTTTTTCAGAGTAGGTCCCTGATCCCATATGTAATTTCAGGCGCTAGTATAATAAAAATAATATATGAAAACAAATGATCATCACAATAACAAAATCAAGCCCAACAAAAGCAATAACAATAATAACAGTAATGTTCTTGCTGAATTTTTATTAAGAGTAATTTCACTTCAGTTTAGTAAATAAACCATATATGCATAGAACAGCCTCGTGTCAATTTTCAAATGCTTTGGTGATTGAAAATGTCAAAACCCCACTTTTTTTTTACTTGAATCACCTCTGCATTTTAGAGACAACACACATTAGATCAGTCCAAAGGTTAGATTTTTAACAATACACATAATCAATTTATATCAACTTTGCCCTGACAAAGACTGTTTCTCTCTCAGGTTGAAGGAGCATTAGCAAAGTTATCAGTGCTAAATTGCATGTAATGGGTGTTGTGATACGGATTGATAATATTGGGACTCATAACTAATATTATGCTTTATGTCCTCCAATGCATGTGATATGGAAAGGTAGAAGTTTTGATCTGGTTGTATTTCATGTTATACCACTGCTGTAAAAGTTAACCGTGTCTTGTTTACAAACCTCTGTTTTTCTGGTACCACCTTTTTTATCCACTAGCTCTCAAGAGATACCTGAAGGCTTCAGACAAATGAGTAAGGAGCCACCTAGCAGTGCACTACACTGAAAAGAGACGCTTGGCCCGCCTTTTGAAAGGCAGCTGGTCAGATCCTACTTTGGACAGGTTTTACCCAATTCCACAGCTCAGTGATAAGATGTCATCAGCTTTTCAAAGGCCAGCCAAATAGCAGCACGTGAAGCGCTGGATTCCCATCCCTAGAGAGGAACACCGGCCAGCGTTGGAAATCACCCAGCTGTAAAAATGGCAAATAGCAGTCTCACCTAGCGAAAATAAAATGACTGAAGATGGTTAAGCCACAGTTTTTGTTACCAAGAGATTCAATTTAATTAGGTTTTATGAACTGCAATTAGACCTGTTGGGTTGGGCTTTTTTAAGCTTGTTTTGTAACAGAAGGCCTTTTACGAAGATAATGCTGATTAATAAGATATTGTTAATTCTTTTTAGGAGAGGAAAAATCTTTACCCATCTTGTTTAACACTTCTGAGGAAGAACTCAGCACTGGTACAACTTAGCCTGCTATTAAAACAGCAAGGGGGCAGGACGATAGCAGCATATTATATGTATGTGCGACCTTATGATTATTTCTGCCTATAGCACTGAAAGATCAGGGCTCAGTTAGGCAATGTACAAATGAATAGTAAAAGGCGATTCTTGCCTCATGAAACTGCAGTGGACATAATGGGGAGGGGGAAGTGATATTACCCAGGATCGTGACATATACGAGCTGCATAGATAAAAATAGAGCTCAGGTCATTTGGCACACATAGACAGCCTATGAAAGTTCCTCTGTGGGTTCCTCTATGGCACAGAAAGGACTTCTTTCAAGAGATGGTAGGGAGGATCTGTTTGTAAGCAGCTTAAAATTAATTAGACCATATAACATAAAGAGAGGACTCTGGCTGTAAAATGTAAGCCCTCAGAAGATGCATCCTAAGCACAGTGCAAAACAGAGGACAGCGAAACTGCTGACTGATGGCACCAATAACTCTGCTGCGGTGAAGGACAATATGAACCTTGTGGTAGTACTGAACACTTCTTGAAAATGCCTTCATGCTTTTGCTGAATTGCGCCCATGGCTGAAACTGACTTTGCCCTTGTGAACACAGCTGTGTTAGAAATGGGTAACTTCCCGAGCCAATTTTGAGCTTTGCACCTACCTTAAGTAGATCAGAAAAATATAAACTTCTGCCACGTGCAGACAACCTGCATATTCCATTTCCTACTTATTAGCTTGAAGAACATTCTGTGTACAAATTATGCCGCCAAAATGCTTTGTTGGGTGAAAAGATTTTTGGCCTTTTAAAAAACAGTAATTAACCACAATTAATACTCTGCCTGCAATCAAATAAGAGGGAAGGTGCTAGAGTGCAAGGGCTTGCTTGGGGCAGCTACGCTTTGACTTTTAAATATGGGCTGAATGTTTAAATGTCAATAGCAAGATTTCAGATGCCGAGAACTCTGAGCTTTTGCCATTAGTTCCTTGTGATGTAGCCAGTATTTAGTACTTGTATAAAGTAGACTCATATTGCATTATTTCCTCCTAATGAGACATGAATATATACAATTTCAGGAATCAATACAAAGCGGTAACCAAGTCCTTTCTGCTAGCAGTTCCAATTATTTTAGTAATATTAGACATTTTACTTTTAAATCATACACTTTCAAACTGATTTTGTGGTTACATTATGGAACAAGGCTTTTTACTTCCTTTGAAGCAGCTGGCATCGGCCAGAGTTGAGCTTTGTAACACACAGAGACTAACGGTCTGATATGGTATGGCAGTTTCAGTGATAACTTCCTATAAAGAAATAATTAGGTTTTGTATGATTAGAATAAAATCTGGAATACATGAAAAGCCTCAAAATGAAAAAGTTCTGTTAGAAAACAACCCAAAACTTCAGCATTAAAGAACAAACATATAAAGAAACATCATAAAATTAATTACTTTAATGCAGTCACTGCAGGGATTGAATTATGACAATAAAGCTCTGGAGGTCTTAGTCACAGCCTCAGTATACACTGATTAACCCTCTGTGAGTTCTGGAACTCTCTTTTGCCATGAAAATGTTGTGAGGGATTTTATTAAAGGTAGATTTATCTGAAAAATGGCTAGTACTATTTTTTAAATTCACTGGAGAGTTTCTGAGGTCTATGCGTTTCTAAAGAGAAATATATTTTCCTTCAAAGAGCTGTCCTCACCATAGGAAAAAAAATCATAAATAGGTACTTGTTAAATATTTCATTTTACAACCTAATAGCTAGCGTGCATATATCTCCAAATCAAAACTACAATTCACGCACTTTCAGTATTTAGTGAAATTCCAATTCTCTCCAACTGCTGCTAAGCAGTTCATGTCAGCTAGTCATAGTGAGTCAAACTGGAGTCAAGTAAAATCCCCTCAGGTAGGAGAATTTCTAGAATTTAATAATCTAAGGCCATTTAACTGAATGCCTTTCACAAGCTTGGGGGAGTATCAAATTTGGATCTGAAATTCATGGACTTTCATTTTGAAGTCAAACCCACGTTGTTTGTGGCTATGTACTTCAGGACAAACATCAAAGACCTTTCTACCTTTCAAGCATACCACTTGAAGCTCAGCTTGGTTTAAGTAAACTGATGGTCTTTTGGGGCAGCTTTACGCTTTATTGTAGGTTGAGCTTGAAGAGGGTCTTGTATCAGGTGAGTCAGCATGACTATTTAGGAGAGGACTACTTTGTCCTCAGTGGTGTGTGCAGTGTAATGTATATGATACTTGTAGAATACATAACTCCACTTGTATTACCAAAGCCATGGACAATCATTACATGAGGCAAAGCTGTTTCACACAAGACAGAAATAAACCATGGGACTCACTGTCCCTGGAAACCGTGAAGAAATAAGATAATATTAAAAAAAATATTCAAAAACATAATATTCAGAATTACTGCAACTAATGATAGTCTGTTTTTCAAGAGATACTAAACTGAATGATGTCAGGCACAAAGTATTGAGTTTTAGGGGCAGGACAGTACAGAAGATCATTTCATATTTCTCAGCTGGGGAGTATGCGCATCTTTTTGTAAAAAGGTTGATCTCGCCTGCCAGTGTCAGAGATTGGCTTGTTTCTGTTCTGACCCAGTGTGAACAATCCTATATTGCTTTAATATATGGATTTTGCTATGAGTTTTGATCAGCATCACGCAGAGAATAAAAACTGTAAAAGGCCCTATCGTGCCTTTAATGAAGTCAGTATCACTTACCCTTTGATTTCAGGAATAGCTGTGTCAGGCCCAAGCTGTTCCCCCCTTCTCCCATTAAAAAAAGAACAATAAAACATATAAAAGTCAGATTGCCACAATGCTCTATGATTCAGACTCCTCTGGGGCTGAATAGAAGGCTTGATAGGATATGTTGCATTGCCTTTGTGTTTCTAAAAATATGTCTGCCATACATTTTCTCACATTTTTATCTGTGCACAGAGAGAACCATTTAACAGCAGAATAACAATCGCTAATATGCTGCCTTACTCTGGGAGGGCATGTGATGGAAGTTGCTTCTGGAGATGTCTGTGAAGTTTTGAGAACTGGTCGAATGATTTTTCCACAAAAGTGACCACGTTGCAGGTTTGCACCACCTGGACTAGATATAGCTGTATTGGGGAAAGGGCAGAGGCAGAAAAGTGAAATGATCAGAGAGTCACATTACAAAAAAAAAAAAAAATGCACAAGAGAAAATATAGGGTGATTTTTACAAAGAAAAACCTTTCTTTAATGTAGTGCCAAGTGCCAGAGAATTCAGTTTGTAATTTATAGTCTTTGCTGCACAGAAAGAGAAACTTGCCTGGGTTGCATACAACTCAAACACTGAAAGATCACTACAGTGTGTGAAAAACTAATAATGCACCATTAAGGCATCATATAACAGCCTCCGATTTCTATTAGGCTTCCTAATTTTATGCCATGCTTTCCTTCTGGATGCTTTAATTAGCTCTTGATTTATTTTTCACTATAGGGCATGAACTGTTCTCCTTAATGGCTCCCTGCTAATGGCTGTCTGCCTGGTGTTCTTTCTCTCTGGTAGCTCATTGCTTATGGCACTGCTGTTCATCCTGTGATCCTTTTAATGTGGCACAAGCACTTCTTCTATAAAGGAGGAGGGAGACTCACAGAAGAGTCCTTAAAGATCAAGGTAAAGGAGGGCAAGCAAAGAACATAATACATACGGAGTCAGACTTTTTGTTGAAGCCCAAAATGGTGGCTCTTGCGATTGACTTCTCTGCATCCAGCATCATCCATTCTTGGGGGACAGTCTCTGGAGCTGGAGGCTTTGCAGAGCCTGTCATTGACATCTGTACGAGCGTGTGGATCAAGTTATTGAGTTTAACAGGGAAGCACTCCAAACTTTCCTTTATCTTCCTGAAGAGCAAACAAACAGAAGAGGCGCTATTTAAGCATCTGCTTTGTTTACATTTCTTGATCCTTGCCTTCATGGATGCAGGAACCAAAAAACCCCAAATCCTAAAACCAACCTCACATGAACACGTACCCCCAGACACACCAGTCACTGCCGTTTGCAGCAGTACAGCATATCCAGCCTCTCAGCTCCACTGTTTAAAGGAGTGCTCTTGCCATAGCCTGTCTCATGGCTTGCACTGGGGTAGTTTCACGAGCTGGATATCATCAGCTTGCTTTCGGACAATAGAGATGGACAGAACATTTCCATGTCTGTTTTGAGGAATTACAGGGTAGAACAACATGTTTTCAACAGCTAGGGGAGAGTGCCCTAGCACTTTGTTTTTGGTTATACTAACCTCACATGGGCTTACATGTGTTTGCACAAGGATCTTGCATCCAATTTGCAATTCAGCTGCGCATGATGTGTTGCTAAATCCTCTACCCAATTCTTAAAAGCTCTATCCCTGTGGAGCTGCTTAAGATGAAAAAAAAGACAGACAAATTTTCTCCCCCTATCTCTCTCCATCTCATCCTTGTGCAAGGGGAGGCAGAACACTTCTGATTTCCTAGAATTTTAAGATCATTCATCAGAAAAGACACAATAGATAAAAAATAACTAGATACACATGTAGATATGTACTGAAAATGTGTTTTAACATCAAAGTGAACTCGACTTGAGAAATAACACTGCAAGATAATCACTGGTCTTTGAAGAGTAAGATGCTGTACTCATTAGAAAATACTTACCCTCTTGAATTCAATTGCTGATTAAGAGCTATTTAACTTGTGATGCTAATTTTTTTTTTCTATTTCCCTGCTTACTTCTACAGCTCTATTCTAGATAGGTTCTGATGTTATAGGACAACTACGCATTAGTTTCAGTCCATATGGCAGCAATCCTTTACCAAATTGTCAGGGTTTTTTTTTTTTCCTTTTTTTTTTTTCCTTCTAGTTTTGGACTACATCTAACTAGCTTACAAGGGCTGACAATACCCTTAACCACCTTCATCATTCCCTGTTTAAAGCTGAGCAAATGCCTCACCTGTCATTTAAAATTAAATGCTTATTCATGGGTTTCTGTGGATTGGATTGCATAGTGCAATCAATTGAAATCAACTCCATTCATCGTATTAGCCTAATTTTCATGATCTCAGATGTTCTGGATAAAGTGTGTAGCTTCATAGTTGCAACCATACCAAAAAGAACATTCTACCTGCACATAGCTCCCCAGCTCACCCCCCAAAATTGAAATTTCATTCAAAACACTGTGTGAATTTATCATACACCAATTAGGCATACTAAGGTATCTCTGAATTGATTCAGTCAATTATCTTAATTATTAATTACATTCTCCAGAAACAGATACATACAGACTATTTAATAAATGACACAAATTAACATTCAAATGGAAAACAAGAAAACAAATCTGATTTCAAAATATTAGTAGAAAATCAATTCAGTGCTGATTAATTAAGTTGCATCTGTGGTGAACTTTTTCTTTTTAACTTGCATGTATTTAATTTAATGTCTAGTTTAAACACTTCCTAAATCACTGAGACGTGATTTAGGTTATAGAACCTGTTAACTGGGCCGTATTATAGAAAAGCAGTTAGGGAATTTGCAATATTACTATGAGGCATATTAACTTTGTAGCTAAAACCAGTGCATTTTAATTCACATAAAGCAGGCTTCTGCTTACAAACTAGTATTAATTCAGACATCATCACTAAGCAGAACAGCTGATACCAGAATTCCACTATTTAAACAATTCAGTATTTTAATGGCTTGTTGTTCTTTCCATGGGTCCATTAAGCTTCTAAAATGCTTTTAACACTCAGATTGCTAATCATATACTTTAAACCTAAACAGAGGCTTTTATTGTCATTGTTGCAGGTTTTCTCTGTGAGTTATTTTAAATGATTACATTTAAAATAAAATAAAAGCAGAAGTATAAGTTGTTTTAGCCCTCTCTCAATATCCTGTTTTCTCTGTATGCAGTCCCCTGTGTAGAATAGAAAACATTAAGCAAACCTTATGTCATGTTATCAACAAAGAATTGAAAAGGCCTCTTTGCTATTCTGATGACATCTCAGAACGCGTCTTCACAGCAAGGTAGAACAGCTCTGGTTACGGTTCTCTGCACTTTCTTTCAAGGGCAAACTGGCTTAAGGAAACCCTCTTTCCCGCAGCCTCCCAAAAGCTGGTTGTTAACTATGTATGGAGCAGTGAGGTACAACAAACCCTTACCTTTTTTAATTTTGCAGTTTATTTTTGGCATGGATTAGTTCACTGACCCAGTTTATCACATTGTGGCATCTGATTCCCCTTTCTGTTAGCATTTTTAAAGTTCATCCTAAGGATCAGTGGTGGAACTTTCTCCTTGAACTCTCCAAAATCCCCATACACCTTCTTTTCTCTACAGCCACATTAAGTCTAGCCATAGGTGAGGAAGCTGATAAGGTCAAGGGTATTTGTTGCTGAGATCCTCTTGCTCCCTAGGCCATTACCATCTTTGCCTGTGCCTAAAGCTGACTACTTCTTAGAGATGGCAAAAAGTTTCTGAGTTATTTCAGAGCTCTGGTAGCCCAAGCTGCCTAGAGAATTAGTGTCTAATGGTCTATAGAGGGAAAAACTGAAGTGACCTATACGAAGGGCATCGAAAGCACAGGTTAATCAGAAGAAAACAGGGAACTGTCATTAACTAGAGTCAAATTAATTGTGAATCACGATACTGATAACACACAGTTTTCAGGCAGAAAAATTATTTTTTTCCACATGACAATATCCGTTTACCATACAGATTGGTGTCTGACCTACTTCTCAGAGAAGTGAGTTAAATATCCAGGACTATTGAAAAATTAATAATGACTTTCCGCTTTCCACCCGCTGAACTGACTTTGAACTTCAGATTTGGCGCGCAGTCTTTGTACAGAACTGTCAAGTCACAGTATCAGGTCAAACATGCCCAGACTGGTTGACTGCTTGTGTAAACAGAGATGGATGAAAAGATTGGCTAACAATTTCAGGAGTGACTAGTGATAGTTGGTGCCTTGATTTTTAGGAAGTAGACATTTCTTATGGGACAGGTATTCTGAGGGCTGGTGCTTAGATCTTTTTGGACACACCAGCCTTTCTCTGTAGCCTTTTAAGAGGACATACATTCATTATCACTGATTAGTTATCCAGGTCTCAGTCTTGTTATACACAATAATAATTATTCACCCCAAACTTCAGAATAAATTTTTTTATCATTCTTGATGGGATCCTGCTTCTCATTTCCATCTAGGTCTAAAATAATTTAGAGTTTAATAAGCAAAATTTATTTTCATGGAATTCTCAGATGTTAATGAACATGGTGTTTCATTTATATCCAGCATTTCCATCCATGAATTTACCAGGCTCCATTTTAAAACAAGTTGGCTAGTATGCCCCCAACAGCTCTTAATAGACTTTTCCAGAACAATACTGCTTTCAGGGACAGACCTTTTCTAATTTTCAGCTACATTATTAATGGACAGTTGATATTCTTTCTGTGTACAGCAGTGATAATGCTTCAGTTTAGTATCTTATTTACAATTGTGATAGTATACGGGCAATAATCATATTCTTTTTACCCCTTAATTTGCTAGGCTTCAAAAATCCAGGTTTACTTCAGACTAATTCTGATCCCATGGTCTGAGCACATCACATGCTCTCCTGAAGCGCACCTCCCAGTCTGGTTTCTCTAATAGTCCTCCTATGTGCCTCTCCTGGGACAGAGGACATTCCTCTCCCCTGAGCTGGTGGCATGTGGGGTTTATCACAGAATCACAGAATCTTCATGGTTGGAAAGGACCCTTAAGATCATCGAGTCCAACCAAACAACCTACAATCTCTGCCACTAGAGCATGCCCTGAAGTGCCAAATCTAGACATTTCTTAAATACCTCTAGGGATGGTGACTCAACCACCTCCCTGGGCAGGCTGTTCCAGTGCCTGACCACTCTTTCAGTACAGTAATTCCTCCTGATATCTAACCTAAACCTCCCCTGCCACAACTTCAGACCATTTCCTCTGGTCCTGTCATTATTCACCTGGGAGAAGAGGCCAACACCCACCTCTCTACATCCTCCTTTCAGGTAGTTGTAGAGGGCAATGAGGTCTCCCCTCAGCCTCCTCTTCTCCAAGCTAAACATGCCCAGCTCCCTCAGCCTCTCCTCATATGACCTGGTCTCCAGACCCCTCACCAGCCTGGTAGCTCTCCTCTGGACACGCTCCAGCACTTCAACCACAGTATGAATGCCTCAAACAACATAAATTCAAGGAGGAAGTCTGTTCCTTTGAGGGACATATACTACGACCTTCACAAACTGCTTGAATACCACTGAGAGGAGTTCAGTACCATAGTTTTGCCTATGCCCTTCCAAAAGTCACCAGCTTTCACTGGTGTTTCAGTTGTTTGTGAGATTTCTAGCCGGAATATCTGCAGCCACCTGACAAACAGGGATCAGCTGATCAGTTTGAGATTAGCATCATATTATGAAAGGAGTTACTGTGAATTGTCCAGTTTTGCAGCTGCTGGCATTTGTCGTTCAGAGTGGATATGCTTGACCTGGGCAGTGACAGGTACCTAAAAACCGATTTTGTTAATATATAAATAAAGATGGCAGCTGACCCTAGCAGCACCCCGCTCAATCAGGCTGCTGAAGATATGCAACAGTGCTTCGCTGGTAGTCATCAGATCCACACTGCATCTCTTATTCATGGGCTTCTATGAGTGGGTAGGACTGCATACCGCAATCAATTGAAATCAATTCCATTCATTGCATTAGGCTAACTCTAATCCCTTAAAAATAATTTAAAATATACGTCCCTTTACAGGCACATTAAAAATGTCAGGCAGCATGCGACACCACACTGACATCTGAAGACAGTATTCTGAAGAGGAAATTTATATCCAGAGGTAAGGCGGTTTCCAGTTTCTGGTAAAACTGTGTTGTCCGGGGAAGAGGAAAGGAGGGAGGGGAAAGGATCAAATTGAGTTTCAAGGATCAAACTGAGTTCAGGGCAGATGCTGGGGAGACAGCAATGTTTCACTTGGCACTAGGTGCACAGAACTGACAAGCAAACACAGAAACTCTTGTTTAACTCTCAACTGGTGCATTGTTTATCCACGATCCGAGGCTGTGACCTTCCAGAAGGCTGTAAGCTGTGAGGCTTAACACTGCTGCTCATCAGCTCAGAGCAGTGAACTGACCCAATGTGAGAAGAACACAGCACACAAACGACACCACAGATTGTTGAACATGTCTTAAATCAAGATTGAGAGCAAAGGAATTTGGCAAAACACAGAACGCCTTACGATCCTGAAAGGGGTCAGCACGTTACAGTCCAGACTCCGGTGGCATTATTCTGTTGGCTAAAAAGGTGACGGCAAAGAACAAATTAACACTGTTTTGCCAGGAATATTTGTGACATCGTTCATCATTCCATGTTGTTTTTAAAGAACAGTAGAGGCAATGTCAGTATTATTGCTCAAGCCAAACTCAGACAATGGCTAAAAGCAACCTATTTCTACGGAAATACAGAGAAATACTGTTCTCCCATTTCCACTAGCAGAAGATTGGGGTTTTCAGCAGACACATTATATGATCGAATCTGAAAGATTACAATAACTACCTTGTACTTAGAACAAGAAATAACTTTCTGCTGGCAGCGCTTAACATTCCAATGACCACACTCCTTGTCTAGAAAAGAACTTCTTAAAAACAATAAAGTGCTTTTGGAAGTAATTAGGGAGAAAAAGGAGCTACAAATTGCGAAACGTCTGAGAGCTACTGGAAGTTGTGCTAATAATCAAAACTTTCACTTTCCGTGGCTTTCTAAGGACAGCTTGAATAATAGATACAAGAATAAGCTACAGAGTGACTAGGAGAAGTGCATAAGTGGATTTTTTTCCCACTCGGACATTTTGTGTAACAAGGAGGTAGGGAAGAATTTTTCTGAAGCACAGGAATAAAGATGATGTAGGTAATGCAAAGCTCACAAAAACCTCAATATATTAACATTCCTGGGGGCAGGTCGGAAAATGCTTATACAGAGGGGTAGGTTCTGCATGAAACCAGGTATCAGGCCATCCCAAAGTCTTTATTTTGAAAAGTGCCTGAACACATTTTTCAAAGTTAAAATACCACTAGACATGAACCCTGATGCTCAGCTCATGTTTAAACATGTGGAAATATTACTTAATACAAGTGTTGAATTAACACAAATTATGTTCAAACATTAATAGAAATTAGAATAAAGAAAAAAAAAAGCTCCAAGAGAAATGAGATCCATGGAAATTCATGAGCTAATGACAAGAGACTTTCTTCCTGCAAATGAGCATATATAATACAAATGCACCCTAAGAGTATTAAAGAACAAGATATGCACCCTAGCAATATCTGACTTTTCTACATGATACAATGATCTCTATGGACAATAACAAATCTTGTTATAACTTCACCATTTCAAAGGAAATTGGAACAATAGCTCTGGACTTCACTAAAAACATTTTAGCAGAAAACACAGTTTCAACAGAACAGAGCCTACAGCGCTGTGCAGATCTGCACCATGATGCTAATTTTGTTGGTAAGCAGGACCTCAGTGGCGTTTCCACTTTGAAGGCCTTCATGTCCTTAACATCAACCCTAACAAGAAATCTAATGGGAAGAAGGACGTGCTGGCCTCTAAGACCTACATATAGTCTCTCTGGGCTGAACAGGATTTCCTAACCCTAATATGAACCTCTACAAGGCAAAAAAGCACACCAGCAATTCTTACTTCCACAATGGTATGGAGCCACATCTCCTTCCGAGTGCCAGCTGTTATTCTACGTGTTTCGGCTAGGAGAGACTGCAGGTGAATATCCACTCTGAGGTCCCTCATTCCTTCACCCTAACCCTTCAAACACCACAAACACCTTGCCCACCTTCAAGAAAGAGTGTGGAGCTACAGCTTTGTCCTGAACCCACCCCTCATTCTTCATCTTCCAGCTAAGCAAGACTGCAGTGATATTAACCCTAACCATAACCTTAGTCCTACCCGAAAAGCATACTGATCCTTTCCACCTCCAGAGGAGCACTGGGCACTAGCTCTGAGCTTTACATGACACTAATGCAATTTTCACTCTGAAGACTCACGTTTCCCTTTTTGTTATGTATATCCTAGCCTTTTTTCACTAATTTAATGAATTGGGTTTTTTACCCATGAGAGACGGACACAGCCACCCAAACTATTTGACAGAATCAAGATTTCAACAATTTAATTAGAAACTGCATGTTTCCTATTTGAACTGGAAATAGAAGTCTGTAATTTGGGAACGTGTGAAATTTTAAAGGAAAGGATAAGGTAGGAGTTAACCATAAATGTGAAGCTGTAATTAAATTTTAAAATAAAACAATCTTGCTATGGGGCAAGAGTGAAAGCGTAT
This sequence comes from Rissa tridactyla, assembly GCF_028500815.1. NCBI lineage: Eukaryota > Metazoa > Chordata > Aves > Charadriiformes > Laridae > Rissa > Rissa tridactyla. The sequence continues at coordinate 148,510,949 of NC_071466.1, forward strand.
GAAGAAACAGGTGTTAAAGGAGAAGGAACTCAGTGTTCTCCTGTCTGTAAAGTAATGAAACAATAGGGTTTTTTGGAGAAGTCCCTCTCTTTTTCTTCAAAGAAGGGTCTTCCTTAAACTCTCTAGGTCTCTGTTCCAGTCTTCTCCAAACCTGCTGCCTCAGTTTCCAATTCTAATACATGAAAAGGAGACATATAAACAACACAATACAAATTGCCCAAAATCTTCATATGGGCCTCCGTAATAGTAATGAGACTGGCTCAGCTGCTCCAGTTCAAGCTTTCATCTAATTTATTCACAGCAATGTGCCCTCTGGCTGTACTGAAGGGTAGGGGGGAATTGCTGTTGCAGTTTGCAGCGGTGCAGAGAACTGTGCTGCCTTACGGGAGTGTCCTTTAGGGCTCTGAATTTGAAAGGAGCCCTTCACTAGGAGTCCAGTGCTGTGAACTGGATGGATATGTGCCCTGCACTTGCACCAGAGGAGGAGCTTGCTTTGCATGGGTATGTGGTGTCCAGGGTGCATGAATTCATAGACTGTACTTTGGAAATGATTCTGCCAGGACAGGCTCTGAGAGGGACATTTTTTCTCATACTGTGCCTAGAATGGGAAGGTGAGTTTCCAAATCCAGACAGTCTCCACTAGCCTTTCTAAAGCATCATCACATCAGCAGTTGGAATTATATGTAATGCAGTGTTCTGACCTGAAAGGATCAGGACTGAGGGTTTCAAACTGATTTTGTGCACATCATTCGCAGGTCCTCATCAATAATCCCCGGTTATTATCACAAAGAAGTGAAAAGTTTCATTATCCTAACACAAATCAAGCTTTAAACATACCTATACGTACATACAATGCTTCTCTGTGATAGATCTGGTAAGTGCTTAAAAGCAAGAATCAGTACCATACTGCAGATGGAGAAACTATGGCTAACAGAGGGTAAGTAACTTGCCTGAGGAAACACAGAAGGCCAAAAAAAGAACAGAAAAGGAAATAAAATGCAGAAATTCCAGGTCCTCACTCGGTCCATTAACAAGTTGAACCTCTTTATTCAGTCCAAATCCTGTTGCATGTAGCCACTGCACTTAAAAGCAGAGAGGAAAGCTAACTAGATAATAAGCCAGGATGGTTTCACTATCATAGTCAGAGAAATCTCTAGGCACTGAATAAGCAACTTCTTACAAGTGTACCACAAATGCACAACTGTTTCTTCCAGAAATTTGAGGAGATTGGTTATAACATGCATAATGAACGGACTTTTTTAAAGTAAACATGTGAAGACCAATTATCCCTTTGTGTAATTTCACTGATTACAACCTCTTAACGTAACAGAAAAAGTGCGCTTTTTTTGTTGTTGTTTCTTCGTTTTTAATTTGACAGTTTTGCTTCATGCCTGAAGGAGATAACGTTTCTGGATTATATTCTGCTTTTACCTTGTAAAATAGCTTGTAGCCTGGAGGTCTGAGTCCTGAGGACGGAGGTTATCATACACATACTTCAGATCCCGAATGCTGTTTAGCTCGGGCAATCCTGCATGCAGCATCTTAAAGTAAAGAAATATCATTAGTCCGCTGTTCTGTTGAAAAGAAATTTAAACGAAATGGGGCTAACTGAGAAAAGAAAGGTTTTAACACTGAAAGGTCTTCTTGTAAAATACAAAGTTTTACTGATCTGAAAAGTTGTTCTGATGCCAGAGCAATGCCTGCAATACTAAAGCAAATATATTGCATTGTAAACCTTCACACTGAGGTACCAGAAAGAGGCATGGGTCAAAATCAACGATCCATTTTAATTATTTATTTTCTCTTCGGATACCATAATGTGTGCATTGCAAAGCTTCCTTCATAGCCTTCTAATGGTGATAAAGGGAAGGCGACCAAATTCAGCCCACCCGAACAATAGTAACCACATTTCTGTTATGTCCACAGTGTTATCGTAGTCCTAATCCAATTTAGCGCAACATCGCTTTCGCATTTTTAAGTACTGATTCCACCATTACTGCTCTGGACTCCTCCTGCAGAGGGATTGTAGGTTCACTCCCTTTACAGTCAAAGGTTCCTCTAGACTTTGATTCATACCAGGAGCCCTGGTTTGGGCTCTGAGAACTGCCCTCTGGAGAGGATATCATTCTGCATCGATGGGGGGAAGGAGCTGTTCTAGTTAGTTGGCCAAGTTAGGTTCAAAAGACAAATAATGCAAATATTCCCCTTGCAAAGTAACACGAGTAAGGTACACAACTGAGTGCGTCCAACTGCCCACACAGCTCTCTCCAGGCATTTTAAAATGTCAACCACAAAAATCATTTTGACTCACTTCAAAACCTACTGATTTTTCCCAACAATCACAGCAAGTTGAGAGTGATGCTTTGTGTGTAATGGAGAAAAAATCGCTCCTTCACATTGCTCAGAAGGAAACGTATCTGAATTTGCAGTCGCTGCTGTGCATTCTTCATTGATATTTACGTCTAGTTCAGACAGAAAGACCCACTGAGTTTTGCGGATAACAGCAAAGAAGAAAAGAAGCACTGCTTTTATTTTAAGGTTTTGTTCTGAGATTAATAGAGTAAGGGGAAAAGAGATGGGGGGGTATTTTCTTTATTCCTTCAAACCTTCTCAATATTTTTAAGTCAAGTTTCAATATTTTCTTTTTGGCATTTTGATGCCAAATGTTGCTTCATATCTGACCCCATTTATACTACCACTGGACAGTTAGACTGCTATCTCACAGAGTTCTGGCTAGCAAGGAGCACAGACGCAGAAAGCTCAATGAGGTGAATTTAAGTGAGTTGAGAGCAAGGACAATAACAACATTCAGCACTTAAGGACACACAATGCTATTTATCTGTATGCCTTCAACCTGTTTATAAAACATCGTAACAACTCCTGTCCCCTTAAAAAAAAAAAGACAGTTGTTGCAAAGGCAAATTAAGCTTCTTGCCCTGCATTAGAAAAGGGAACAATGACAGATATGAACATAATCTGAATGATCTGTAGTGTAACTGAAAAATAGGAATTTTTTAGGCCGTCTGCATTTCAGAAGGTAGAAAACCATTTGAGGAAGAAAAAAAAAAAATGTATTTAGCTGGGCAGTACCTACACAGTGCTTGGCTGGCTGCAACAGGGTCCTAGAGGCTTATTATACTGCTTCATCCCTCTTGCTCCACATAGCATATCTTTCATGTTTCCAGTCCCCTGATGGAGGAGGCTTCTGAACACTGTGTCTAGGGATACTGGATGCTAATCAGACAAGACATGTTCAGAAAACAACTAAGGTCACCTAGGGCAACTCAAATGTCACTAGATGCCTAAGTTTAAGTGCCTGCATTGCTCCCATGGTTTGGCCACATGTATGTCTTGACCTACCACACTTGGTTATCCCAGGCCTTCTGACTCACCGAGTGGAGCTGCCTACGCTCTCCTCGGGCTTGGGTTCAGAGCTGGTGTGTGACGCTCAGCCCACCCCCCCAGGAAAAATGAATAGTTCTGGCATATACTTTCCATGCATTAGACCTCCAAAACAGGGGTGTTTTCCTAATCTTTTTTTCCCAAATGGTGTTTCTGAGTTGTAGGAGGGTGAAATGACTTGTGTAGGCACACAGGATTCTTGAGTCTTAGATCTGCTCTGTCTAGGTACTGTCTCCTGGTTTTAACTTTAACGTCTTAGCTCAACCTGTTTCTCATCACAACAGAGGCAAGTGGATCAATTACTTGCTGTCTAGTGTCACCTCTAAGCCCCTTTTAATAATTTTCTACCTGAAAAAATCTTTATAACAGTAATGGATTTTTCATTTATTTTTTAAACTAGTCAAAAGGTTTTTGTGTCCTATGATCACCCTCTTTTATAATACTTCACAGCAATTCTTTAATGAGAGCAAAGCTGATGAACTACAGGCATTTACACAGCTGAACTCTGCCAGCAGACTCCTGGGTCTCCCACAGATGTTTCTGCTTTTGAAAGTGATGGAAACTTCATGGATTATTTCTTACTCCCAGTAGCAAATGTCAGTGCGGTTCTAGAAACAAGCTGCTCATCACCAAGAAAAAACATTAAGTCCCAAACTGGGCCAAACCCCCAAAATTGTTCATAATCACAGTTTGCTGGAAACCACTAGCAGTTATTGACCATCCAGAGCACAGTTTACTACTCCTGTGAAGTACTGTACTTTTGGGAAATTGCCTTATTGTTCAGATTTTTTAACTATGGTTTATAAATAACAACTCAGAAAACAGAATGTGGGAAGGAAAAATTAATGATGCAGATTTCCAGATAGTGAGAGAAATCTTAGACTGTCATTGATACAAATAAGCAGTGGCTAGTTTATCTTGCCCCTTTGTGATAACATCTGATATTTTGCATGGAAATAAATTCAAAGTGGAACTTCTTCACGGTCTATTTAGTTTTCTAGAAATGACCTATGTAACTAAAACATTTCGATACTTAACAGTTTCTGACCAACATCCCGTTTTGAGTGCAGAACCAGACTCACTCTTCCAAACATCACTGGCAAAAACAAGGCGCTCACAAGCTTGTCTTGTTTGTTTAATTTCCTTGTGATGTGAAGTGCTCATCGATGGGGTGTGAGTGCGCTGACAGTTATTTTTCAATTATGGAATGTAACACAATTGACTGAACTGCAGCCCACTGACAAATGTTAATATTAAATAAAACATATCTGTAAGCTGACTTTCAGCTCAGCACTATTTCCTCTGCGTAAAGATCAGCAGAAACAAAAGAAGATGCAGCATGTCCTGAATATAGACAAACCCGAGCTACATTCAGGCAGAGATAGCTAGTTATTTCAGAGCTCCTGCCAGGAACATTTTCCTAACGCTCTCTCTCTATTATCCCTGAGTAATCTAACATCATTATCTCTGCTGATTGCAGAAAAAGGGACTGCACTGGGGACAAGGAGGTGGGCAGAAGATGTAGCTATATTTGCAGCATGAGGTTTTAGGCGACCTGTTCAGAAATGCACAGATTACTGCTGTGGATGGGGGAGCATGGGTGCTTCTGAATTTTCCAGAGGGTCTTTAACTTAAGACAGTGTCTCCTACAACCGCACTGCTTTCAGCCAATATGGTTACAACATACTGGGGCAAAATTACACTTTATGACAGGGTTGCAGTTTCGCCGCACCTTCGTGACTACTTAGAAGGAGGGCTAAGAGATCTGGGGCAATCCTTCCTGCTTCATATTGGCAAATCACAAAATGTACCACTGCATAAGAACCCATGGAACAGACAGAAACAAGACGAGCAAATTCTTGCCATTTCTCCCCTCCCCGCTGCAGAGGTTGGAGAGGTCAGAGCAGTGTTACAGAGCAACTTCTTGGCTGCACCCCAACCTCAGCAGGGGTTCTGTTCACAAGGTTATGTAGATTTTTTCATGTGCAGACCAGTCACCTAGGTTTTGCACAGGGCATAAGTTTTTGATTAATATCTTAGCCAAGCAACTTAGCAAATATGAGTTAATTCAAAATTCTCATTTTACCCACGAAGGCGGAAAATCATTAACCTTTCACACACAAGTAAATAGAGGCATAAAGGAGTTACGGAATCTGCCAAAGCACGTGAATTAGTAGGAATACTTGAGGGATAAAAACTCCTAGAAGTATTAAAATCCTATGCAAAAGGATTTTCAAAGCCGCGTTAATATGGGTAGTGCTCCTTCTTTCCTGTGTTTGCCATTCTCAGAACGGTGGAGAGTGTGGAACGGTGCAAAAAACCACTCTAATGGAATCGCTGTGAACTGCAGTGCTGCTAGGTACTGTCACATCACTCACTCTGTGAAGTATTTAGTTTACTTTCTCTTGCTGTAACCATGAACGAGATCAGTAAATGATTGCTTGAAGACCTACAGAAAAAGGGCTGAGTGAAATTCCTCACTGAAACTTGTACCCGGCTTCTTCTGCAGTTTTCTACTATTTTGTAACAAAGAACGCATTAAAGAAAAGTAAAAAAAAAAAAAACCAAGCAGCTTAGCTTTTCTTTTCTCAGAAATTAGTACTGAAATTGGATAGTTTCTTTGCACAGGAAGGGCCAGCACTAATATTTCCAGCAGAGCAGCTCGTACCTCTTCAAATCACAGTGCTACTGGAGGCAGCAGAGAAGTCGTAAAAGGGAAGAGGACACCAGAGGAAATGGATTTTCGGTTTCATCCTCAAAATTCTTACCATCTCCAGCAGGTTCAAGAGTAACTGGCTGTGTTTCCTGACTATATTATAAGCTCGACAACAAAGCTCCACAAACTCTTGAAAACGCTGCGGGTTTTTTCCACCTTCTGTGATGAAATACTCCATCTCTGATGTGAAGATGAAGGGAGCTCGGTCCCTTGAAAAAAGAACAATTACATGAGAAATTTCACAGAAAATAGCAAATCATGCAAGACGGTTAACATTTGTAATTCATTATTCACATTTGTTTCTCCAGTATTACCTTCCTCATTATTTCACCTCTCCCTTCCTCAATGTGGACACCTCTATTGCTCTCCCTAGTGTCACTGACTAATTGGGGGAGAGACAGGTCTCACAGCCAGAGCTTCCTGGTGCAAAACCCAACAACTGAACAAGTTTGGAGCTTACACGTTTTCTTCTGGCTCTTCTTTGCTTTTCTTTTTAAACTCTCATTCCTTTAATTTCTCGACTCCAGCCTGAAAGTGAATGTGGAAACAAGTTCTCTCCTGGTATTGAAATATTTAAAAGTTGTTCTCAAAGAGGATGGGGTATAAATATCAACTCTTTACTAGGCAAGAAGTGAATTTAAGAAAAAAACTGTAACTCCACAATCCACCAACAACAAGAAAATGCAACATATGATGCTATCATTAAATATACACCATTCTGAAGGGATGTTTCTGACCCAAGTTACAACAGAATAAATCTAAATTCGTTGTCTTGTTTTCCGTACAGTTACTCTGTATTCATCCTAGAGTAAATGAGGTGCAGAATCTGACACCATGTCTTCCCTTTTTTTCTTATCACTAGCATAGTTTGTGGCTATGGCATGCTATTGCAGAAGAAAACAGATTAGCCAGGCTTCTGCTAACAATCCTATCTATTCGGTAGTTTCAGAAAGGCCTGATATACTCCATCCTTGCACAGACAAAACTACAGCAGTGATTTACTCATCATAACTGTGTATACAGAGGCATGTAAACAGATTAAAGGGCTATACTCCAAGGAAATATACACAGTGTGTTAACCCTTAATTCAAAATGAACTTGAGTAAACTAAATATTCTTGGGAAGCCTGAACGCAGAAACAAATTTGAGGATCTCTCTTTCGTGCTGAAACCTCAAATCTGGGCTGAATCTGAACCCATTCTGCTTGCTAATTCATTTACAAATGAGACAGAGAAGCTTTCCTAGGTGTTTTCCTCATTTTTGTATAAAAATGCCTGCCTCCTACGATCACAGAAATAAAGTCAAGCTGCCGTGAGATTCTAGGCTGCAACGGGAAGTCTGAGTCACAAGAAACGTTCAGGTGGCCTTTCCTTTCTTACGTCTGGAAATTCTTTCTGGTTTACACTGAAGCTAACTTTGAAAGCACGCCTCCTGTGAGTGTTGCTCATCTCAAAGCAGCCCCAGCCGCCAAGGGTTTTTTTAATATATTATTCAATTTCAGCTAGGTAGTATTAAGAACGATGAAGGTCCGCAATAGCCACTCTTATTCTTTCCTTCCACATTTTCCTGTATTATGCAAGATGGGAGTTCACAGTGTGACAGTCATGTTGCAGTATGACTCTTACATAGTTATTGTGTAGTTTTGTGCTGTAGCTCACTGAGAATTACAAGCCTGTGTCTGCCACTGATTTCAGAGAGCAAGATTTTCCCAGAACCTTCATTCATCCATTCATTTGTCTTTTAGCTTATCTTTTGTTTAGCAGTGGTATTTAAAATAGACAATTATTAAATAAATTGATGAAATTAGGGTCACAGAAGTAATTTTGTTGAAGCCAATAAGAAAGAGAGCCAGAAAATTAGCAATATTAACATTTTCACTTATCTGTGGACAGAAGTCCCATATAATCTTGATTTGAAAGCATTTTAGTATCTTGAGAATGTTAAAAAATCAAATCTGCTTCTTTTCTGCATTTACATTTTTGGGTTAAAATATCCGAAGTCAAAATTATTGCTGTAAAGGTCCCATATGATGTATTATCTTCAAAATTCATATTTGATTTCTGATGTCCAAATGCATCAAGAGACACAATTACACTAGGAAAACATAGGCCTTTCTGAGCTAGTCAAAATCTCTCACATTCAGCTACTTGAGCTGAAAGCAGATACTGCAATCAGAAATTGCTTTACTGGAAGAAATACAGTGTTGAACATTGTTGGGTTGGGCTGTGGGCCAACTGCCGCATAATGTAAGCACTGCAACATTAGTCAATTCTCTTACCGTTGTTGCTAAAGGATCCATTTGAACACGTAACTGATATTTTAGCATTACGTTATTTATAGATTAATTTTACTTGTCAGATGATTTTAAGCAGTTTTACAAGGTTCTTAAATGTCTCGGTATCATTTTAGACTGTCTTCACAGGTGGTAGGCCTGTCCTCCCTTGTTAACCTCCAAAACGCAACGTAGAAATTTGCTTTCCCTGGTTTTGCTCAAAGTCTTGTGATGCCAGAGTCTCTCCTGCAAGGACCGTAATCAGTCACATGCTGAAGTTCCATTCCTGCACGTGTCTAAGGAAGCCCGCTGCTCATAAAGGGAACGCTTTGCAATTGAAATTATAAAAACACATAAAACCAACTTAGTATAGGAGACAAGTCCCACTAGAAGGAACAACACAGTCATTTCTCACAACCATATTAAAAAGCAAAGTTTCAGTGGGAGGAGATGCTTACTCACTGAAGAGTACATAAAAGATTCCGAAAAACCAATTGACAGGGCTGAATGTCTGCATATAGATGCAAAATGTTCCTTGCTGCTTTCACAAACTCCTTTGGAATATAAAAACATAGAAGGGGATAGTCTAAAAATTACTCCAGCAAAATTACAAACAGCCAAGTCAAGTCAGTGTCCAACATGCACGGGAAAATTTTCATCAGCAAACAACAGCGGCTGTTTTAGCCTACATAAGAAAAAAACCATTGCATGCCCTGGTGTCGCATGAGCGTTCTAATTTATCACGCACACACACACACACACACGTGTGTAAATGAACCTTACCCTGGTGCACAGCCTGCATTTCTGCATTTAAACCAGCACATCTCTAACTGACAGCCTTCTTTGTGGCGCATAGCTAAGATCATATTACATGACGGCATTTACTCAGAAGATATGCTATTCATCCAAAGGCCAGGTAATAACAACTATGAAAGACATCACTCATTTGGACATAAATCTATTGCATAGCTTGCTCACATGAAGTTATCTAAAATATATAAGGATGAAATACTTCTTACCCCAAAATATACCCTCAAGCTAAGCCCCATAATACTTTACATCCATAGGATGTTCAAAGACCACTTACTGTGTTACGGGACAAGGGCCCCTGGGCCTAAAATCTGTATTACAACTTGCTGCTTCCATCAAACAGATGAAATGACTGGCATCAGTTTAACAAAACTGGTATGATGAAGTACTTTCAAGTAAAAGCCTTTTACCATATCTCTGTAGAAGACCAAAAGCCTTTTTTTCTTTATGGTGTGCTAAAGAAATACAGAATTGAAGCATTCTTGAATGACCTCTACTATAAAATGGTAACGTCAGGTACCATCATTTCTAGAAAAAAACGCCTCATTGAGAGAACTGACATGGCTTGAGATAGACCAAAGATGTACAGCCAATAAGCCTTCCAAAATCATTAAAGCCACCTTATCACAGCTTGTTCACTCCTTTTTTTTCCTTTCTTTCTTTTTTTTTTTTTTTTTACCCACTGAAGTCCTAGATGAGATTAATGAGCCCTTTGGTTTTATAATAGAAATCAGTCAAAAAGGTAATACCGCCGTTTATGACAGAATCTGATTGCAGACCTGGACCTTAAAGGCTTATACTTTACTATGTCTGTGACAAAAGAGTTTACTCAGGTCATTCGGTGAGAAGCAAGGCTAGTTTTATGGTGTTTTTATTCTTTCTTTCTTGTGTACTGCTTTTAGAGATTTAAGATTTTCATGGGAATGTGTTTTGCAGTTCCTCTGGAGATTAAGAATGTTTGGATGATATGCCATGAGAGGGAGGAAAGAAAGGAAACCTCAAGCAACTGAAAAGATCATCATGCAAAAACAAACTTGGTCTGGGGTGATGGGAACATTTACTGGGACTTCGTTGTAGGCTAGAAATATGTTGCATTCCTAGAAGACCAGTGAGATCATCAGGATTTGTTATGAAACACTAGATGTAAACAGATTAACAAAGCTTGTAAGGTCAACAATGGTTTTAGTTTTCACTACTGTGAATCTCACGGTACAGAATATTTAAGAATGATACACTGACTTACTTTTATATTAAGTAACAAAAGCATATGAGATAACCAAAACCAAACGACCTTTACTCTGATCCAATCTAAACTTCCTAAGAGTGTAGTTATGGAAAAGTTCAAGTCACACACAGTAATACAATAAGATCAAAACAGATGTAGTCCAACTTGTCATATGGACATAGGAAACAGTGCGTGAGAAACCATACAGAACTGTTTGCGATTTAAAAATCAGCTGCTCATCAGCATACGCCCCCATTTATTCCCTGACTGCTTTAAAACCATTTTGGCTGAGTTGAGAGTGACTGATAGTATTTAGCATGACTATGTGGAATTCAGATGTATCCAGTAACACAGGAAAAGCTTTTAGGGAGTGTTTGAACGCTGATATCCTTTGCTCTGCAGCAAAAGCGAAAAGCTTACTGAAGAACACACACAAAATAAATTAACACGAGTGCTTATTTCTCCAAGGCAAGTGAAAATATCTAATTATAGTAATCATATGTATTTGTAGACACAGAAAAAACCACAAGCAAGTGTATACCTTTCATATATTAAAGAATGAAACAGTGAAAAACTGCACAATACAATTCGTCTCAAGCAAGCACATAAAGAATGATAAAAAATATTCTTGGAAAGAGAACCACAAGAAATGTTCCATCTTTCTGCTTACCAGGACAAAATCGACCATAAACATGCTTCTGGGATGCTTATTTAGCTTATTCTCAAAGATTTTAGTGACAGAGTTCTTCTCCAACCTCCCTATCAAATTTCTCTTCCAGTATCTCCCCTCACAGAGGTTTTTCCCTTAATGCCTAATCTAACCTTGCTGTGCTTTCATCCTACCATTTCTTGTTCTTTCCTAAGGGAACATGAGGATCCTGTCTTCTTTACAGCAGCCTCTAATGTATTTGCAGACTCTTATTATGTCTTTCCTCAATCATCTGTACACAATTGTTTCAATCTTTTCTCCTAAGTCTTGTTTTCCAGATGTCTGATAATTTTAATTGCTTTTCTCTGGACTCCTTGCAATTTCTCTCGACTCCTTATCCACATCTTTCTAAAACTAAAATGTTGAAAACATTCCAGCTGAAGTTTTACCAGTGTCACGTGAAGCAAAAGGACTACTTCACATTTCGTGCTTTCCAATTCGATATTCTGTCATCAACTCATATTCGGCTTGTCTGTAGAGTAACTGTCAGATCCCTTTCTGAAAAACTACCTATCACTGCTAATCCCAACTTTCATCACAGTCAAAAACTCTTACAGTAGGCCCCCACTGAAAAAAGGAACAAACATATTCTCTATCCCATCATACTGGTTATTAATGAAAATACTGAAGGATGTCAGTCCCACCACAAACCTCATGGTATGCCATTTCATGTGTCCTTCCAACTTTACACTGAAACACAGGTAGGTACTTTCCACAAATGGTTGTTAAAGCAGTTCTGCACAGTAATGGTTTTATCTAGGCACTGTCTTCTTAACTTATGATAATGATATTTGTTAAAGTTACAGGAGGTCTACTAATGCTACATTGACTTACATCAAGTTATATGATATCTTTCTTCTCTATTTCACAAAGTGATGCTCTCCTGGAAAAAAATAACTATTCAAGAAAGGTGAGTGCTCGAGCACAACTCTACAGTGCTTATTATTCTTCTGACCGCTGTTATAGGAGATAACGGCCTCTTCAGCAAGTGTAGAAACTAAATGATATAAATTTATTTTAAGTGACCTCATAGCAGCAGTAGTTCTGAGCTTTGTATAAAATATAAATACTTCACTTGCTGTCCCTTTGCCTTCAATGAGAGTTGCTACCGCTTGCATTTTCACTGTCTTGTATTGCAAATCTGTGTTCAGATTTGTTTAGAAAACTTTTCTGTTTTGTTTCTTTTAGTGAAGAAATCTTGCTAGCAGTTCCCCGGATACATGCAGTTCCCCGGATACATGTCTGCTCCCGAAAAGCGTAAACAACCTCTTGCTGAGACTTTATTACTCAAATCACCTAGACCTGATGTACATCCAACCACATCTAAATAAAATGAACTTCAATTGCCAAACAGTAATTACAATGCTATAAAAAGGAACAGAAGAGAGAGGTGAATTAGCAAATTTGAAACAGCTTTCTAAAAAAACCCAGAATTTATTTATCCTGAGGGATTTACTCTCAATTGTATTTTTTAATAGCTTTTATTTCCAGTAACAGACAGATGGACAGTTGCTTGCCCAAACAGGGAACTCAAGACTAAGCTTGAAGGCAAAAAGGACACATATAGCAAGTGGAAATAAGGACTGGCTACGAAGTAGAAATACAGAAACACTGCCTAGGCATGCAGAAATGGTGTTAGGAAAGCCAATGCTCGAACAGAGTTAAAACTGGTGGTGGACATGAAACGCAACAAGACATTCTGCTGATACATCATTAATAAAAGGACAAACAAAGAAAATGTGGACCTGCTGCTGATTGGTGATTTAGTGAAATGGGCGCACAGACAAGGCTGAGGTACTCATTGCCTCCTTTGCCTCAGTCTTCACTGACGAGGCTCCCGAGGTGATGGGCAGAGAGCTGAGCATGAGCCAATGGTGGGCCAAATATGAGCCCTGGAAGTGATGAAGGCTAACAGCATCCTAGGCTGAATTCACGGGAAAGCAGCCATTAGATACCCTTACTTCACACTAGTTAGTCCACACCCTGCCAAAACAAGCAAGTTGTCGCTAAACTGGAGTAAGTTCAGCAGAGGGCCACCAAGATGTTTGGCGGGTAGAGCACTTACCTATGAAGAGAGGCTGAGGAAGATGGGCATGTTAACCTAGGAAATGAGAAGGTTTTCAGGAGACCAAACACTTATCAGGATATACCTCTATTAGAGATTATAAAACAGACGGATCCAGGCAAGAATAAGAGAGAAAATTGAAACAGCTGAGGCCATAAGAAAAAAACCCCTCACTATGAGAATAATTAAATATTGAAACAGGTTGCCTGGAAAGGTTATCCTGGGAGGTTTTCAAGATTCAACTGGATGTAGCCCTGGGTAAACTGGTCTAAATTTAGTGTTACTTTATGCTCTTAATACTTACACAGAAAAATTCCTGAATGCCCTTAGCATCCTTGGCTCAGGTAAACCACATGGCCTGGACATTCAAAACATGCATCTAATATTTCTGACGTACATTCTTCAACCAAATGACCAGAAGTCAAGTCTGTACCAGATAACATGTTTTTAACTCTATTTTCTGCCATTTCTGCCGCTGTTTGAGATATCTACTGCATAAAAAGTTTTCTAACTACAAATTTTAAATCTAATTTCTGATTACAGTTTCACCCACATTATTTTTATATTAACATCTATCTTTAGAGGCAGAAACATAAACTAGAAAGAATGTCCTGAATTCCTTAGGTAACTGCAGACAGTTATTAAACCATTATGGTCTTATTTATTCATTAAGTTAGCTCTTCTTACGTGTATATCGACTTTGCTATTATCATTATTTTTCACTACCAGAGCCCTAATGTTAGCTTTCCAGTAAAATCAGTGTGTTGGACATACCCACTATTACTATCGGTAGTAAAAGAAATATTTCACACATTGAACTGGCCTATTCTGAAAGATTTATCTGTTTCTGTCAGTAATTGAATTGGTTACATCAAGATTTAATCATGCTTAATGGATATGGTAGAAAAGAAGCTATAATCCTCGCCTAAGCTAAGGGCTCTGATTCATCATTCTGTTAACATCTAGTTCCCTGATGTAAACTGAGCCATAGTAAATATTTATTTGTGCCCCTTTGCCTGTGCAAAGTGCAAGGGAATGTAACTTAACTAAAATCCCTTTCATTTTGGGCCAACTGAAGTTAGTGAGTTTGTAGATCATGGAGATTTGATTACACCTGGTCCCATAGGATTACTATGCTAAGTGATAGTATAGCTAACACAAACGTTTACAGCTGAGGTTAGACATGGTTAAAGTTCTTAGTGTAGCCCTGGTTTGTGCAGTGTGTATTGCTACAGGGATTCATCTGGAACCTTACCTTGTAAGAAAAAAATTGGCAACAAACTCGTGATGGGAAAGCAGAAACTAGTTCAAGGCACCTCTTGATGGTTTTCACTATGGCTGCATTGCCCCAGTCTCTGCTGTGATGACTAGTTATTCTGCAGTCTGACCACAGAATTTATTCACTTATGTTGCAGAATTTCAACCACTTTCTACGGTCAGCTGCTCGTATATTTTTGAAGAATCCAAAAACGCTCCTCCCTGAAAGAAGATGTACTCTGTTTTAAGAATATACGTCTTCAATAGTTTCAAACACTGTCCTGTTGCAACCATGTGCATCTTACATTAACTGATTAAAAAGCACTACTGTGTCCAGCTCAGGCACCTTCTGAGCTGCGTTAGGATCCTATATTCAGATAGACACATATAAAGCAGCCTGCACTCAGTCACCAGCAACCAGACTGCGTAACAATGTTAAGGTGGATTTAAACCCTTTATATACTTCACGTTCAATACCTATATTTGAAAGTGCTCAGTACAGCATTCCTGATGCCTTATACTATTTTCTAAGACTATCAAATCTTCCAGGTTTGTTAGGAGTTTATTACTAACCCTATTGATAAAACACTTGAAAGTTAATTCACGAGGAGATTGGACTGATTCCTCTTGTTAACAGATTGTTGGATAACTGCTTTCTGCGTTCTGACTGACCCTCAGTGCTGAAAAGAAGAATTTAAAAGTCAGACCTAAAAGTTGCCTTAAAATAAATAGAACAAGCGGGCTTATATCCCATATCTACTGAATATTCAGTTAACATATGAGATGGCTATTTGGAAAACACAGTAGTAGATTGTTGCAGGAGTTTTGTATATCACCAGGCAAAACAGAGAAATAAACCAGTGATAAAGAAGGTGAATCACACAGAAATTCCTAAGGGCAGGGGATGAAATCTTACATGAATTAAGTATATCAGTATGCTTTCCAATTAAGGATGAAGGACAAAGGCGTAGTGTGCAGAACAAGCAGAAAAAGATACCGAGACCAAGCAACAGAGATTAATGTGAAAGTGCTTGATGTATACTTGACTGTGTGTGAGAACAGCGCCCACTGAATATAAACGTACACTCGACTGTGTGAGAACAGCTCCCCCGAACATAAAAAGGTATGTACAGAAAGCTTTTGGAGAAAGAGATGATACAATAAAATGTTTCTGATGGGAGCAGGAAAGAGAAAATCCATGCCTCTGTAAACAGTTATAGTTTGAAAAAGAGAACAAAGAAAATCATATAATCAAAATGGACAGTGAACGTGATGCACTTTTCCCTTTTATTTCTGTTTTATTGTTAAATTTCCTGTCTTTGGAGTCACATTCTACAAAAAATCATGGAGTGACTAACAGAAAGAGAAGGAGAGAAGGGGAGAGGGCAGGAAGAAATCTCTGAAGCAGGAAGTTGATAGGGAGTCACTTAAATAGCTCATGTGCAGTAATCTCCCAAAGCGGAGGGAATTCCATTGGTGGCTCTGAAGGCATCAAACAATTTCTATCGCCCAGATAATTGTTAACAAGAATACACCATAACTCCTTTAAGAAAGCGGCTGTTCCTGAAGATAGGAAAGAAGTTTATGCCATGCTTGACCAGAATGAAAAGCCTAGAAGCACACTGAGAGTTGCGGCAGACGAGAACTGGGTTCCAGGGAACTCAATTCAGCAGAACAACGCACTTGGATCAACAAAACTGTATAGAGTCAAATCCATACAGACACTGTTTGGGAAAAACAGGGCCTTCCTTAACCATCTGGGTACTTTGAAAAGGATAACCAAAAAAATTAAGGAAACAAAGTGGACAGGGAACATAACTTACTCTGAATTCAAAAAGCTTTAGTTGAATGACCTCCACAAGAGGCTAATACTGAAAATAAACTAACCGAAGTACCATCCAGGCTCGATAATTAGAGAAAGTATCAAACCATCATCAATAAACACCTACTCTTCAGGGCAGAGGAAGCTAACAAAAGCGCTGCTGAAACTCACGACTGTTCCTTGTGCTGCTCATATGTTCTCAGACTCAACTTTTGCTTTTGGTGTTTAATTTGGAGCAATTAGAGACACATGACTTTTAGACATGATAGACTGCTTGCCTCATAAATTCAAGCCCCTTTAGGCCTTGTCACCTTGGAGGTGACACTGTTTCACCTTTAGGTCTTTATATATATTTCACCTTTCAGTCTTTATGCAAAGACTTATGTGTATGATTATCTTCAAACATCTGTATAATGTTATTAAGATCATTTGGGTTACTAAGGTCCTTTAAGCCATGAAATTAAATCTTTCCAGGATTTCAGTCAGAGATTTTTGGAGGGTGGCATACAGGAAGTGCTGAAAGCAGATGGTGGCAAAGAATTAGGAGTTACCGGTTCACATAAACCAGTAACTCCAGACCAATCATGTCAGAAAAAATAAATTTAAACTGCAGAAAATGAATTAATAAATAGGTATACTGAAAAGTCACACTCAACTCTTTCAGCAGGTAATACAGGTTAGCCCAACAGTTTTCATGCACAAATTTAGAAAATGAAAAGTGCTTATACTTGAAGTTTTTACTTTCAAGTTTTAGACTCTTCCTTTTGATGACTACCCTAAATAAACTTTAAAAAAAGAAAAAAGTAAAATGTGAAACTCTCAAATTACTATCTTCCTTCTTTCCTACTTTTTCCTATTTTTAAAAAAAAGATGGAACACACGTAGATACAATGTAGTCAAAGAATGTAAATACACTTATTTTTCCCTGACTGTATGCCAATTTTTCTGTTTTAGAAAGAAGTACCTGAAAATAATGCTTCTTTTCTTTTTTCAAATAAACACTTCCACTGAGACAGTACCACTCACTTTAGGTTATTAACACTAAAAAAGAAACGTGTTACTTTTAAAATAAAAAAGACCCTTCTTTTTTACACGCTCAGACTTTCTTAAGTGCTTTTCAGTATAGGAAGACACTGACATAGGAAGAAAGTGTGGGAAACATAATTTTCCCATATTTTTGAAACTTCCTTCAAAAAACTGGAATTTCCCAATGGAATAGCTAGCCTGCCTCTAGTCATTAGCTTTGTAGAAGAAAACCAGCTTAGCAGATTTAACTTCTGGGAAAACCATGCCAAGACGCAGGATTAGTTTGGCAAGGAGACAAGCGGGTCTCTGTGATTCAGATCAGGGAAAAGAAAGGCCAGTGAGTGTTGTAAATAATCAGGATGACTGAGTATTTTTTAAAAAAGAATGGACACCTAGGTTATCAAAAGGTGAATATACAGTGTGTCATGAGCTGGACTACTCCATAACTTGCCATCAGGTTTCAGACCACACATCATTAACTGAAAAAATATAGACGAGAGAGCTGGAAGTGACTGGTAGTGGAGAGGATGAGACACTGCTGAAGTTAGGATTAGTTCAGTTAGCACAGGATTTAAAGAAATCTCTGATTGCTTAATTCACCAAAGAAGAAATGTTCAAAAGGAACTGGTCAGAACTGAAAAGAAGAAAACAAAAGCAAAGAAACCATGTCAGGTACAACCATCAGCTAGACACCTTCTTCCATACCACACGATGACTGACCTAGTCCTGTATGATTACCTGGATAATATTACACCTCTTTCAGACAGAGTGCGCCTAAGACGATTGCCACAGAACACTCAGTAGACAAAGAATAGGATGGTTATATGAAACTAAATGAGAAACATTTCTTCATACAGTTTGAAGTGTATCTGCAGAATTTACTGCTTTGGAGGAATGTAGAGTGAAATGTGGCAGCTGCATTAGAGAATGAAAGAAGGAGTATTTTAATACCACTAACAAAATGTGTCATCCAGTATGATTAAAAAAAAAAAAAAAAAGATAATGAAACCTCACGGTTCAGTAGGAAAGTTCCCTGTGGGACTTTGGGAATAATTCTTCTGCCGAGCTCTGTTATTATGCTATTGGTTAGATACATCATATGTCTCTCTCCAACACTTCTGAAACATTAGTTCCTAGACCCAAGTAAAGACAGGTTATTAGTACTATTTAACATATTTGCTGCACTGTGAAGGTACATGGAACCGGAAAAGACAGAAAGTTCCTGATTCCTCTTCCCTCTGAAATCAGTAAGAGCTGAGCTACTGATTTGTGCCTTGGACTAAAAACCAGCAGATTTATTGGACATCATTTAAAGCTGAGGGCAGGCATTAGAAAAGTTAACTAATCCCTTGTTAGGGTGTTATACAATCATGAATGCAAAAGTGAGCACGACTGCACGAATCATATCTGCTTCAAAGGGTTCTCTGAAGACTCATATTGGATTTGATAGAAAGAGCTGCAGCCCATACATGACAGCGTGCAACTCTCAAAGCAGCCATGTATGCCTTTCACTTTATTTACATCAGAAGAAATGCTCCATATGCAGAATACTGGAGAGGACCTACCCTTGTGGAGCTTTCTGAAGAATAAGAGTTTCCTAATGACAAAAAGCACTCCCTGAGAACAGAAAATGGACAGCTGTGGCAACGAAGTTATCTTCCTAAATTCTTAAAGGAATGACTACTTTAAATAGTTCAGACAGGGACTCCTTTTCTGTAAGCCTTCATTCATTTCCATAGATTCCATTAAAAAAAAAAAAAAGTTTGTTTGTGTGATGTGTGTAAAGACCAGTTGCATGTATAGGCATTTGCATCAGATATCTTTCATTCTTCAAAGCCACCTATAGGACTTCACAAGTATGTGTGTAGCATCCACAAAACCCAAACAGCCAGCGCTAATAATTCTAAAGATTTGAAAGCATTGCGCTGCTGTTTTATCAATAGTATTTTAGGAGCATGATATTGTTTGGGGTGCAAAGAGCTCAAATAAAAATCTAATAAGAACTCAAATAAAAACCTAATATAAAAAGCTGTTGAAGAAACCAGAGCCTAAGCCTATTTCAGGACTTGCCTTGTGGGAATGAATAGATACAAATGGCAATGGGGGTTTTGAATTTTGAGAGAGCCTGAAATTTATGGGATGTAGAAATGTGGTATTCCTGTGTTAGAAATAATATGTTACATTTCATGAAGAGTTCATATAGTTCTTGAGAACTAGTTCTTTTCATATGGTTCATGAGAACTATAGGCATTACTGTTGCATCTGCTCAGTTGCATGTAGGTATGAGGAACACAACCATTGCGCCATGATGTTCACAACCTACTGTTAATTGTGAGTCCTAGTTTAACTAAAGAACCACGGGGGAGCCCCATGAATGGAGGTCCTAAAATGTATTGTTTTATTTTATAGTTTAAAAGCAACATACTGCATGGAGAAACAGGAAAAAATGGCTGCTGCTTATGGAAGCGACTACATTTTAAGTAGTTTTCTTAGACTTTATGAGAGGTGTAGTATGCCTGCATTGTAAACCAGTAAAATTAACAACTATTTTTATTATTGATATTACATGATTTCTGTTTAAATCTGGTTGTTGTGTCCCCCCCTGTATTTGCTTCATCCTATCATTCAAACTGGGTAATTCTTTGCCCATGTAACATTACTGCTTAAGGAAATTCCTGTTAGGCTCCAAAAGGAGGTTTGCTGGAGTGAGGGATGCAGCACTTGACTCAGAGTGTGCATGAGTATCTTTTTTTATTACTCTGGTCTGCTTTATTCTTTGCACAGCAAATAAGTAGGATTAAGGGAACGTATCTTGAATGATGGACGATAATTCTGAGCACTGCAACTAAATCTTTTGACTGCCTGGCTTAGAAGTACTTATTAGCCCCATCAGCTTCCCTCATATCAATACTCCCACGCTGTTATTTCTGTCTAACACATTGAGACAGTCCAGAATAGTCAAAGGCCAGCTTAAAGATAATAAATAAAAAAATAAAAAAAAAAAGGAAGGAACAATTATCTCAAAATTAATTCTGCGACTAGTTCTGGAAATTATTAGGAAACATGTAGGAAAGACACCCCCTGCCCCCATATACACACTACACAGCTTGTCAGTATTTAGGATCATTTATCCATTCTCTATCCTGCTATAACAGCTTCTGTGTTTTACACATAATAACATTATCCTATCTATAATTATTCCATTAAAATTCATTCCTCCATAGTATGTTCACATTAGGAACTAGGACATGTGATCACACTATTTTAGTTATCTTTATCATGGGATAGTTACATCACAGATAGACACAAATACAGAAAAATGACAGTCTTGTTTGTGTAAAATCAGACATTTGCAAAACAACCCCTGAGCTCAGTGTGGTTAGATGTAAAACTTCAAAAGATAATGAAAATGTTTGCAATTTTACCCACAGAGGCATAATGTAAATATTCTCCATGTCTATTTGGAAAATTTGGTTTCTTCTCTGAATATGGGAAGAAAGTGGTCAATTAGATACACCTATGGTTTTGGATCCATTATAGGAACACTCCTCTGCTAGAAAAAAACAATGGACATCAGAATTCTTTTGGCATAGGCCAATCTACTGTTCTGGTCACTACTGAGCTGCATCATTCAAATCTCTGGCCAAACAAGGATTTAGATTTATTTTCTTTTAGACTGAAAGGGGATCTCCAACATCTCATTTTAATTCCTTTTCCTGCCATTTCTATATTTTTTAGAGGTTTTGTGAACAATGAAAAGAAGTCAATTTGGAAAATTCAAAAAGGAAAAAAAGCATGATCCCATTCCTACTTTTTCCATGGGTGCTGATAAGACTGTGAAATTTCAGAACACTGCTTTAAAGTTTAATATGTGTGTTACTATAGATACTAACCTTTTTATGCTTCCAAACGTCTGTGCATGACCTAAAAATCTTCCAAAATCAATGTGGAACATGTGTCCGGCATTTGTCAGCATTATGTTGTCACTGTGTCGATCACAGACTCCCAGAATGAAGGTAACAACACACCAGCCAGCGCAGGAATAAAAGAAATTCCTTATTGCCTAGTTAGTAAAACAAAAGCATTTACTGGAAATATACAGAAACGTATTTGTTTGTGATGCTAACAAGAAAACCAAAAATTGTAGTTCTACAAATGCTATGCATGTTGCTAAAATTTTAACAGACGGGTGTTAGTAGCAATGGTACTCAAACAAGTAATACGCAAATTTCAAAGTTACAATACAAGAACAATTTTATGCATGAGGTTTTTACTTTGTGTTTTATGGATACTTGGAATTCTATGGAAAATTTCTAAGGTAGAGATGTACCTAAGAAAACCAAGCTTCTTTGCAGGAAGCTGACATTTTCTGTTCAATAGCCTGCACGTATATTGTAAAAACAATGGTTTGGAAGTTAGTTGGATATCCACAAATTTAACCATTTGCTTTATAATGAAACAAGGTTATTTTACACCCATTCTGTACCTACATGGATCTTTTTTCTCCAGAACTCAATTGTCTTTCTCAAATCCTAATTAATCAAGTCTCACAAAATTCCAGCTCAAAGAATTAAATCCCATTTTACAGAAATGAACTGAAACAAAGGAAGGCTAAATTGTTTTCTGCTCCTAGCATCTGTGAATCTGAACAGACTACGGGGTCAAACTGAGTGTCATGCAGAGAGACCCAAGAGAGTGATTAAACCAAAAACCAGACTGGCAGTTGTGCTTCATGTAACCTACTCCTCTGATGCTCTTTTTTTACGTGGTGGAGATATGTACTGTCACCGTTAGTCTGCTTCATGTAAGTAGACTGGCTCGTTCAGATCTATCTCATGAATCTCTTTACGATGTTACATTGTGGCACTGCTCTTTGCCAAAAATGTGCCCATGGCACACGTAGGAAAATGTACAAGCTAATGATCTCCTCACCAGACACTCATAGGTGGATTCCAAGTTTTCTGCTAACTTCAGTGGTAAGTATTTAATAACTGTGACTTCTCCTAATAGAAGAATCTACCCGATCTCTATCACAACACACATATTCAGTGTCCTCTCTCAGGGGAAAGTTATTCCTGATTCAAATGATGATCAGTCTTCTACCCCAAAGCATAAGGAATAGCTTTTGTCTTTTTTTAATCTTACCTGCTACAGTTTAAGAACTGAAAATTCAGTTCTTATTCAGAAGTCTTAACCTCCCATGAATCTAAATCACAATGTAATTCATTTATATGGAAACCCAAACAGTCCTAATTTGTGATTGTTACGTTTTTGGACAAAACCTACATTAGTCAATGTAAATCATTATTCAGGCATTCAGGATTTCCCTGCAGATGCAGGGTGTCACCTGCGATAGCTGATATGGATGACAGCACTGTGGAAGCCACAGCAGAAGTGTTGGTTGAATTTTATGTCTCACTGTACTACTTACTCACTTTGATGACCTTGGATAAAACACCTAAGCTTTCTGTGATTTTGTTCACCCAACTGTAAAATGAAGATAGTAAAGCTTACTCTGCATTAGTTTTTTGAGCACCTTAGATAGAGTATTGTATGAGTAAAAAACCATTAAGGAGTAAAAGAGAAAGGTTCATTCACCAGCAAATCCACGGTGAAGGCACAGAAGTCATTTTATGCGTGCCCTATGCAATCAGATCCAGCTGCATTTTATATGTTTAAAAAATCGAAAGATAATGGGTAGAAACTGGTTTTAGAATATTCCACATTAATGGTAGTTTTTACAAACTGCAGCTGCAGTAAGAAATCAGGTTCTCATCAATAACTAACAGTGCTTCACTTCTCAATTGAAATCTTTGCTGCACCATAACACTGTAAACATATAAACTTGTAAAAAAAAATCTATAAAGATTGTTCCTGTTTAATTGACTCAAGATGATACAGTAGGAATTCAAGTACTCTTACTGAAAATGAGGATAAACAAATGCCTATGGAATAATTACAAAATTAACAAAGTTTATCAAGTATATTTATGCTATACATCTATTAATGAACTTTTAGAAAGCACTTCATTTTCAGAGTAGTAAACACTCAAGGCTCCCCTTTAAATTTAAAATTTTGGCTACTAATCTACTATAGGCACAGAATAGGGTTTTAAAAATTGCTGTAGTAACATAAAGATTAAAAGATTTTCCATAGGCCTTAGAACATGCTCAGCCAACAAAGAATGAATAGAAAGAGTTCCCTTCAAAGGGAAATCTCTGCTTCTATAAATAAAATTTCCAATTTTTTGGCTCATTCATAATGCCTAGTTTCATAAAATCAGATGCATTACATGGGATCCTACAATGTGATATGAAAAGCATGATCTTATGTATCATATGACTAGCTAGTTTTTTTTAGAACAGCTTTCTAAAACTCTGAGTACTGATGTGGTCATTTCCAAATACAGGAAATCCACAAGACTTTTCATAGTTTATATAGAATAAAGTATTCCGAGAGTTGACCTAAAAAATAAATGCTTTGGAAGTCGATACGTACTTTCTACTTCTGTTCTTCATTTTACTACTATATTTCAAAACATCGCTATGACACGTTTTTATAGAAAATGTATTACAATGCATCTGATTCTAGCAATATCTTCTTAGAAAGAGAGTGGCATTTAAGTCAATTCCCTGGCTTCTTTGCATGTGAGTTGTTTGTCTTGAGTCTGAGTCATTTGTTTTTGCTGCTTACTGCCATTTGGTTTCTTTTTTCCCATGGTAAAACATGAATTGTATAATAAGCTTCTTTATGATGTTACCTCTTGGTAACTTGATTCCAGAGGATGGTGATGACGGAACCATTTTTTAATTGTGTTTTCTTTCAATGGTCCTATCAGACCAGACTCCCTGTGGATCTTCGCTAGTGTGGTAGCATCTGGCACCATCTGTACCAATCCTAATCAGATAGAAAAGAGTTCACATGAAAAACCTTCAACTTTAAAAAGATATGAAGACCGTCAAGGCATATTGCATATTGTTGGATCATTCCATGCAGAAAAAATACATGCTTAAAGGTTTATAAAATAATGAATGCAATGGAAAATATAGATCACGATTTTTTTTGTCTTTCTCTTCAGCAACAAAAACCGAAGGACGCTTAGTAAAAAGTGGCAGTTCCGTGAAAGAAAAAAAAACCACCCATAACAAAATTGTGGATATAACTGCCTCAAGGTATCACCAAGGCCCACAATTTAACAAGATTCGAAGTGGGTAGAATATGTACACAAACAACCCAAAATCTACAAAAAATAGGATCAGACATTTTCTTTGAAATAAAAAGTTTTTTCATATGTTTTTTATTGTCAAGAATGCTACACAAATTTTTCTGCAGCTTGTGATGCTGATCACAGCTGGGAGAAAGGACACTAGATAGTGCAGAAAATTAGTCTGATCCAAGATGACATAAACTGGGACTTTGAAGTGCAGAGAGAAGCCAAGCATTTTGCAATGCTTCACTTCAATCCTCTGTCTCTACTGCATGCACTTAATTCCTTTTTTGGAATCGAAACCTGGCTTGCCAGCCTTCTGTCCCTGTCTCTGTGTGTGGTCCCCTGGCACATCATCCCACAACTCTGCAGTTCAGGAAGGACTTCCTCTAACAATTTCAGTCGATGACAGGCTCCTCTACAATATCATGCCTGGAAAGTGGCATCCTACCAGTGCTTTATCTGCACATCTATGTGAAGAATGATTTCCATGTTCCCATGACTATGAAATTATCATCTCCTACCTCCCTTGTGGGGAAGAGGTGGACCATGGAGCAAGTTGTTACACTAGGACTTGGAAGACCTGGGTACACAAGTCTACTTAAGCACATGTCCCGTATGTCCACAGGCATGTCACTTGGTGACTTATCCTTAATTATACTTAATCATTAACTGTATATCAATTATATTAACACTTCTGTAGCTCATAAGGAAAGACATTGTGTGGAAAATCTGTCACACACTAAGAGGTTTTCTGCTGCTGTGGCAGTGAAAGGAAGAGACTGTCAGGCAGAGAATATTATTTGCAGACGATCCTTGTATCCTTCTTGGCAAAAATCTAATTAAGTGTTAGTATGTAAAAGAGACTATAATATTATGTTCAGAAATAGTATTCTTGTATTATTTGCCTTTGAAGCAGAAGCTTTAAGCTTTGACTCCCATCTCTACAAAGAAGAGAGGAGTCTTTTTCTGGTCACCTTAACCACCCTCCATGTGCACGAACTCATCTATACTTTCTCCTAGCTCCTTCAGATCATTCATCCTCTCTCATTTTCTCTTTGTGGATCAGAAAGCAATGAATTTTGGGGTTGGTTGGTTTGGGGAGTTTTTTGATAGTTTTTGTACAGCAGGTAATCTGGATACATCAGTCTTCTGTTTGTGTAAGGATGATTTTCAGTAAAAGACTTGGAGAGTCAGTAAAAATAGTAAGCTTATTGCTGTCAGTAAATTTTTTTAGCAAGCAATTGGTATCCTGCTACAGCTCTGCTATAAAAAACGTAAAAGGGAGAATAAAGCTTTCAGATGAGTCAGGCCTGCCCTAAGCAGCATAAATTGCAAGAGTGATATTTCAAAATCAACACTGTGAAGCTGTCATCACTTGTCTACAGGTACCTTCTGTAGCCACATGTATCTAGGTTCATTTAAGCATCCGTGCAGGATAACACTGGATTAAAACTTCAGTAGCTACAGCCACTTTTCTCCAAAGCTCTCTTTCTGATGTGTGAAGTTACTTTTAAGAATCTGGTCAAAGCTGATGGTGTTGATGCTTTTGGAAAATTCTAGCCTAAGTTGCTACAAAATTCAGTGAGTTTGGTTATCCTCCTTCTGGAGAGGCAGAATGAATAAATAAACTGAACATTCGGGAGTAGGCAAGTATACAATTCAGGGCCTGAGCAACAGGAATTCTGAGCACTTTTTTTCTTTAAGGGGGAAGATAAATAAGAGACCCGTGAAAATAAAGGGATGATTTTTGTATGCTGTTGTTTACATGAGATACGGATAATATAATACAGGTAATTTTCATAGTGTAAAACTGACCTTGGCCTTTTCCTGTAGATAAACACCTATAAATGATCATTTGCATATCCAGACCCTCTTGGAGCCAAATGCTGTCCATCACTCGAATAATTTGCAGAACCAGCATATCTTGACGTAGATCATCGCCTATCTGAAAATTGCACAAGAAATCCTGGTTTCTCCTTCAATATCAGATAGAAATAACCTCCTACTTCATTTGGATTTTTTCCCTCACTGAAACGGCTACGTTCATTTTACAGTAAATCCGTCTTGGTTTTCTTCAAAGTTGCTACTTATCTTTCTGTGTCAGAAGAGGACAGAGTAAATGGTACACATAGGCAGAAACAGTTTTGGCAGCCACAGAGACGGTAACAAAAGCTCCCCGATTAACTGCAGCCTTTCTGCTTATTATTCCTATGTAATTATTAGAGTTTGAAAATTTAATCCGGAGGTAGGATCCTAATTTAGTTACAGTTTAAAGTCTACCTAATGCTAGATCCCTTTTCAGAAATGACAACATTTTTCTAATGTTAAGCTTCACAAATTGCTATTTGCAGCAGGCTGAAAGAGAATTTTATCATGAATTTGTATTTTATCCATGACATGATTCATATTCAGTTTCAAACAGTGATGCAGTGTTGACTGCTCTCCCCATGGAGTCGGTGAAACCACAATCTTAGTGAAATGGGGCTTTAATTGTAGCCATAAGAGGTAATGAAGAGATTATCTTCAACCACGGCTGAGTAAATGGCCTATGAAAACAAAAGCCCAGGTTTTTTGTTGCCCCTGCCTACCCCATCTGAACTACATGACTTTTACTGGTATTTTTAAGCTCTTTAGTCTTTTATTATATTATTTTTTTATAAGCATTCCAATCTATAGACTTTTACTGCCATGAAATGAGGACTTGAGGAGATATAAATTATTGTTTAAAAAAAAATCAAAATCTATTTTTATTTTATTTAAAGGTAATCTTAACTCCAATTAATCCATCAGCCATTTTATGAACTTCAGTGTTCTTCTCTAAAAACAATAATCACTGTTATGGAAGACTTGAAAGAGTCTTCTCTTGAAGAAGAGAAGTCATTTTATGTAACATGTATTGTCTTTTGTGGATGGACACAGCACTGTCCTGAACTCCGAAGCTTTGAAGGTGACAACTGGAAAATAAACCGGAGTTTATTTTCAGAGTCATTTCCTCCAAGTAGCTCCAACGAGACCCAGCTCCTCTGCTGTCCTCTCCACCTCCCTCTTCCTCAGCCCATTTCCCACGCTGGCTCAAAGGGGCAGAATTAGTTCTGTGTAGCAAATGCAGTCTCTAACACTCCAGTATTTTGATTCGTTAGAGACATATCAACATGGATGGATTCAGTTATTCTGAACTCAGATAAGAGACCTGCCCTCTTACTTCAGTGTGGTAAATAAACCAGGTTTAAAATATAAACTTCATATTTTAGCCTGGTTGTCTCCGCTAAGAAAAAAAATAATTGCAAAAAATCATTTGATTCTCTACTGATCAAAAAGTTGATACTTCAGCGTGCTGCCTCAGCATATCCCATTAAAAGTTCTAGTGTCGAAAATAATTAGGAAAAAGGAACAACAGAGCCAAATCAAACATTCTCAGGCTCAAGGTTTAAAATATAAATTAGGTGAATCTCAAATCAACATTTTTCATATAAAAGGAACTAAGGATTAGAGGAAGAACATACCTTAAAAATAACATTGATGTTTCCACTTGGAGCATTCGCATTGATGAAGGAGATTTTTAATGGAAAAGCATTGGATGTAAAATATGAACATGACTTCAGGGAAAAAAAGATGAGAGAGAAGAACAACAGTGTCACATGTACAAAACATCAGGCTAATAGAATACCGCCGGAAAAGGTACCATCTTTAATTACTGCTCAGTAGCACTGATAAAAATAAATAATTCTTGATATTATTGACTGTTTAATTGCGTGAAGAAAATGAGAAATTATTTTTCTCAGACAATTTGTTTCACTCAATAAACAGATTATATGAATGGATAATATTTTCCGTAGTAAATGTTTTTCATTTTCAATGATAAACTTTGGCTGGGACTGAGTGGATGAAGTACGTAAGACTGATCTAATGAGAATCTCTACAGCACTGAAAAGCCTTTAGTCCTATTATTTTCTGCAAAAAAATTTCCCCATCATACAAACTTTATAGTAGAAAATAAACCCGCTGATTTCTTTGGTGACCTTGCCCTGGCTGAGAATACAGGAAATTCTGAAAATCACAATCTATTTTATATGGAATTTATCTTAATTAAACATAAACTCTGACTTCTCGTGCCCTACAGCTCCTTCCACCTGAAGACCTTAAAGGGCTTCAAAAAGCATTAATGAGCCAAGCACTGCTAATCCGGTGTGAGTTAGGGTGGTATTATCATCATCATTAAAAAAAGAGGGGGGGAAAAAAAACCCTGAAAAAACAACCAAAGACAATGGTAAATTAATGGCCTGGTTTCTAGAAATAACGAGCACCTCACAGGAGCTACCGCTGTCCTTACTGGGTGGAGTGAAATGCAGGCTAATTTGAACAAAAACGCTACTAGACACAGCTGCCTCTTGCTTTTCATCTAAACATCTCAAAGCATGGTACAAGCATGCAAATATTGTCTTACCCCCATCATACCTCTGCAACGTGCAATAGCTATTATTGATGATGAAATCCTGACCCCCTATGGAATTTTGCCAACTGAAATGTCTCAATAAGCGCTTGAAAGGTTACTGTGAGAAAACGCATTACTGACAGAGCTGGGAGCAGTGCTGGCTACGAGTAAAATCAATAGATGATACCAAAGTGAATTAAATTTAGGTAATTATAAGCACTTAAAAATGCTAATTTACATGATTATACTGACATACAGTTCAATCAAGAACCTGCATATATTTATAGCAAGATAATGGCCTATAATGATGCAAGAAAAATGAAAAAAAAAAAAAAAAAAAAAATCTCTCTTCAGATTTAAACATTTTGTATCCGTCCAGCCAGGCTGGTGCAGTATAAATAGCATGACTGTATGGTGAGATACCTTCCCATTAGTTATTATTTCCAAAAAGCCTGAAAGCAGTGAGAAGCAGCAGGCTTCAAATTCTTCTGACTTTTATCATGCACAATTGGCCCAAACCTGCGGGGTGCTGGAAGACCTCTGTTCTCAGCCAGATCAAGGCTGAATAGCAATTACTTGGAGAATCACAGGTCAAAGGCAATTGAAGGGATCAGCACCTCTTAGAATCAGGTCCACTGTGGATAATGAGCCAGAGAACAAAAACAGAGCACAAATTGCTGTAATTAGGCAGCTATAACTGGTAATACGTATGGCTCTTCAGGTTTGTTTTCTCTTGCTGCTGGGTACGTTTTTCTTCTCTAGAGCTGGAACAGCTTATTCTGGGCATTATATTGTTTATGAAAACATTTCTAATCAATGAATAACTGAGCCTTAGTACTGTAGTCAAAGTAAAGTCAAGTAACACTGAAGAGCATTGCTGTTTCCTTATTTTTAAGTCATTTTTAATAGGGGTCATAGACATAGGTAAGTTACTGTGAATAGTTAGTATTTTAGCAGACCTCAGTCATGTGCCTAGGCTCACCTCAGTGAAAAGAGAGCTACCTCGAGACCTTTAGCTGCTCCCATCCATGGCAGGGGAGAGACTTGGATGAGAAAAAACTGCCACCAAGAGCTACCTGGGCAGGACGGTAACCAGGTCTCAGCTTCAGGGGACCCAGGTGCCTTTGCCCATCCCAATGCCTTGGCAGGGCAGCTGAGCTGGGAGCAGCCTGCTCAGAGTTTGAAATCGCTGCTGCTGCTGCTGCGCAACGTGAGACATGCATGCAACACCCACCCCACCAGACCCCTTCACCTCTGCCTCCAACAAAGGCCCCCAGTTTGAAGGGGATTAGGCTGGATGTCAGTTTACCAGATGACTCATGCTTAACACCAGTAAGATTATTTCCCAGTCAATGCAGCCATTCACTCCCTCTTCCCCTTTATACTACAAAAAAAAAAAATAAATTACAAATGTAATCCGTTGCATGAGCTAGACTTACATCTGCCTCTACGCCTTGGACAACAAGTGCAGGATTCAGGGGAAGCCGACAAACCGTTACCTCCTGGAAGAACTGCTGAAGTCTGTGGAGTTCCACCTTTAACACCTCCTGCAACATGTGAACATGTAACACGAAAGAACATAACAGCAGCTTTTAAGCCGTTTACTGTCTTTCTGTATTTTAAACAAGCAGTACAATTTCTGGAACGAGTGGCATCCATGTAACCTTATAACAGCTGATGAGGTGACACCGAGGGGCAGTTATTAAAAGTAAGAACTGTTATTTTACTCCACATTCAGGCTTTTACTGTCTAGATGCACTACCAGTTCATGCTGTCATGGAGGTTCAGATTCAATACCCTTCATTAGGGGCTGATTAGCCTTGCACCTGCTCTGCTGCATCTCATATCTTTTTTGCCTTGCTGGACAACCTCACAATTTGTTGCCTCAAAACTGTGATCTCCCTCACACCTAACTGTAGGTATGGTACCTGCAAGGTTTGGGAGTTTCGCAGTATTACAGTAACTAGAGCCTTGAGATTAATCTCTAAAATCTGAATTATGCATCAATAATGCATAATGTATCACTACTATTTCTTTTTCTTTACATGGATTTTTGTCTTTGCAAATATTTTTGTCTTTTTACTTCCGTGTTTGCTTTGCTGCTCTCAGTAGCAACACGGAGTTTTCTGAAAAATCCTTTGAAAATCTTTGAATCCTTAACAAGGCAAAAAGAACTCATGATAACTTTCATGATAACCAGCAGTGGCAGGTATATTTTTATTTGGCTTTCTGGTCTTTCTTGCTGAGATCCCAGCAAGAAACTGTTTTACACATCAGCTAAGTAACAACAGCTGTCTCAGAAAATTAACAGTTTTGAATTGGAAATATACCTACGCAATACAAAAGCTGCACCTGCTGGAGAAGACGACTGCAAGCCTTCTACTGCCAGGAATGCATCTCTGCAGATACAGTATTAATAGTTGAATGCTCTATTTGAGTATTAAGTATAGTCCACTCTGGTTGGCTTTGCTAAGAAATGAGGCCGTTCTGCTCGTCCAGGATAACTCTTAGCCAAGTTTTCAAGAAACACTGCAGCTCCACAGGAGTCAAATATTATATTGGGATGAGGTGCTGAATGTGAGCATTCCTTTCAGTAAAATATTAACCAGCATTGTTGCCATTGTTTCTGACCACCTCGAAGTCGAGTTGAGAAACTGGTTGATGAAGGAATTTAAATGGCTTAAAAGATCTGCTGACCTCAAGAGTAATAGTGATAAGAGTTGGACCATTAAATACATGTTTTACTTGTTTTCAGAGCAGCACAAAATTTTACAAATTTTAGGCAAATCTTGGGTTTATTTATGTAAAGGGCATTATAGGAAAGACGTGTCACCTTAGAGAAAATAATCACTTGAAGAAACTTAGATGGAAGAGGAGGTAGTTTTAAACAAACCTTTCTTTTTGGGTCACTGGCAGCTTTTACTTTTTTGGCAATGTCTTCCAGAATTCTGATAAGTTTCCCCTCCTTAGAAAACTCATTGTTCAGGGTTTTGCCAGCACAGAATTGGAGAGCAGCCAGTAGTTTCTGATACCAGTTTTTGAAATGAACTTCATTCTGTGCATTCTTCAACAGCCTGAAGGAAAGAGGGGAAAAAACATCTGTGTATCTAAAACTGATTTTTATTTTATATCACCTCTAGCAGAAACAATAAATGCACTCCAAACTAATCTGTATTTGGTGACTTTGGGCAGCGGAGAATGAGAAAAAATGTTGTTTATTTGTTGGCAGTACTCAAGTCCCATTTGATAACTAATGAGATTCTGAGTGTGTTGAATCAATAGGAACCTGCCATTTCTTACTGTCATACATAGTGCAGTGCCTCTATTGCTTCTTATTTCTGCAAGAAAAGTTTAAAAAGTGAAAATAAGTTATATTTTTTGAAGTCCAGTCTCAAATAGACATCCCTAAATTTATTCTTTTTTTTTTCTCCTGCCAGTACACTCACACAATCAAGCACATCTTTCAGCTAGGAGGTACATTTAAAGACCATTTTAGTCACAGATGTTTCACCAGTTTTAGAAACTGTCACTGTTTTAAGTTAAGGAGACATTTCTGAATTTGGCTATAGTGCTAAAAAGAGTGAAATGAGCCCACTTTTTTCCTTTCTTTACTGCTAAGTGTTGTTCTAGAGCAAAAACTCAGCTCTTAATTCTACTGAAGCTTGTAAGAGCTTTGGAACTGGAGTTATTACCAACGTAAAAGTTAGAAATAAAACCAAAACCATACTTTCTTTTTTTTCATGTTTACCATGCAGTCTTCTCTAATTCCACATTCATTTGGGCCAGGAAAGCCGCGGAGTTTAGAGGTTTTTCTAGTTAACTGAATTGATCACTGGGAAATTTTTACCTTATGTGGCCAGACGTTTTGTACATATTTCATTTATTTTTATAATTGCAGATAGAAACACCAGCTTTATATTGCTACTGACATGCTGCCCATCACCTGGCATTCCCCTTTGCTTTTGTCCAAACTTCCCTTCCCACAACTTCATCCCGAAGAACATCTCAAACCTTAAATTCCTTATAAATGTCTGAATCTTAATGCAGTTTCCCTTACCTGATGATGTTACTCAAACCTAACAAATAATGCTAGTTTTCACAGGACAGAAAACAGAGCAGCTGTTGATTTTCAAGGCACATCAGATATGAATATGTCGCATCACAAAAAGCAAGAATAACATATATATCAAGCACTGATATTTAAAGGTAAAAAAAACCTAATTGCTATAGACACTTCAACTCCTTCAAATCATATATAAGGCATTACAATATTGCTACCACAGCCAATGCATCTTTTGGTGATGAGGGATTCTTGTAATCTTTTGTAAGGCAATGATCCTTCTAGGTCCTCTTTTCCTATATAAATTAATGCAGAATAATATCACCTACTGGTTTCTGAAAAGCCTTTCCAGTTATACAAAACCTCTGAACATCTAAGGGTTTATAAGTACTGAAAAATCTTAAAAGAAAGCGTGGTGTTTCTATCAGAAATGCCTAGACATGAAAGGGAAGACATATGAGAATTTTATCATCAGTACTCTCTGGAGGAGATTGAAATGACATTTCTTCCTGTAGACTAGTAAAAACAAATAATTACTTTTTGGATCGGAAAGAAATACAAATTGTCATTGCAGTGCCTGGTGGAAGGCAAGCCCCAGCACACAAAGACAGCTGTATTTTTATCCTGAACCCTCCACGAACTGAAGAAGGCTCAGAAAACATGCATATATGGAGGTGGGTAAACTAATTGTTCCAGGTTTCAAGGACAGTAAGTCCAAGATTTCACAGGATGGGATTCATTTGCTTAGAAGTAGATACCTCTGCCATTTTAGATACGCTAGGAAATCCTATTTGGCCTCCAGCTGCTGCCTTGGAAGGGCATGGGTCCGCTAGAGGCAGTATCTCATGTGTGCCACTCCCATGCAGATGTCTCGGATGCCCTGTGCTGTGTAAAACAGGCGATGCTTAAGGTACTGAATCACACTCTGCAGTGGCCTTTTAGCTCAGTTATAGGCAAACAAGGTGATTTAAAACAAAAGCATACTCAGTCCATTTCAACACCAAGTCATGAACAGGCTTGGTGATTATTTTTTAAACAAAAGCATCACTGGCACAGTCCAAACTGTCACACGGGCAAGAATTTTAGTCTGCTGAAGCAGAGCCCAGCTTAGTCTCAGTCCAGCTAAACAGCCTGCATTTCTCTTACAGCACAGGCAGAATGAACTCCTTCACTTCTGCCCTGCAAAGACAAGTGCAAGTGCACATAAGAAAAGACAACATCGCTGTGACATCTATTTTGAACTGGCCAGGTTATGTTGGTGCAGAATCTTCTGTCTGCACTTAGGCTTGCATCGAAATCAGCTCCTGAGCATCTAAATTACATTAATTCACTTACTCCATTTTTAACAGTACATATTTAGGGAATACAGAAAGACTACCTTTTCATGTTTGAGATTTCCCTTTAATCCTCTCAGATATACAGACCACTAAAAGAACTTTTATTTCCCTAAAATGAAAGGCTTAGGATTCCACATACAGGAAGCAAAACCAAAATGTATTCCTATTTTAAACAGAGCGACTCCGTGCATAAGGTAGATCAACTTAGAAGATTCATTTTTTGATTATTCTTATGGCTGAGTGTTCACAGAAAATAAGCTTATATACACATATAATATAAAGATTTCTTTTTGACCTGAGAAAGGATTATGGGGCAGATTCAGAATGCTTCCGCATAAGGTGTACATGGGGACAGAGGGTGCATAGAGTCTGAATCCTCTCACATGTGCTTCTTGAGCCCAGCCCGTGGGGAAAGTGGAGGCAGTCATCATGAGCTCACCGGTAAAATCCATTTCCATGCCCGCTGCAGCCCAGCACACACTCCACAGTCTGAACCCACGTGGCAGCTTTTGACAGTGCACGTGCTTCCTCAGCAGCCCTGTGAGGCACTCAGGGCTCTGCACTCAAAATGTGTCTGGTGACTACGGTACAGGCTCCTTCTGCCAGCCCACTGGGGTAGGTATGCTTTTAAAAGCCTGTAGACCTTAATTCGCAAAATGATTTGGATTAACTGGGTCTGACTTTTACATTCATTTTATAAAAGCAGTCCCAAGGAGGATACAAAGGACAGCTTTTAATGTGATGAGTCATTGTAAGCTTTGCTGAAATGTTTATTCAACAACGGAACAAATATGCAGTTGTAATTCTGTCTTCCCAGTTTCCAGGCCCACACATCTTCAC
Organism: Rissa tridactyla; assembly: GCF_028500815.1. Lineage (NCBI taxonomy): Eukaryota > Metazoa > Chordata > Aves > Charadriiformes > Laridae > Rissa > Rissa tridactyla. The sequence goes on from NC_071466.1 coordinate 148,546,132, forward strand.
CCTGCCATTGCGAGAACTCAGCGGAGATAGGAAAGTCTGCAACTTCTGAGGCTGCAGAATGGAGAAGTGCTCAAGACACTAATGAAATTTTCAAGTTAGGACAGGATGCCTAGCTGCGACAGAGGAAGACAAAATTGGAATGATTTAAAACTCATGGCTGCCAGTAAGGAAATACATAAAGTTTTGGTTTTTTTTTTTCTGACAATTTTCACAGGGTTCTGCAAGACAGAATTCAATATAAAAGGCTGCCTTTATGCCATGCCTATACAGAGGATCTCGTGCCTAACAACAAGGAGATGTCCTCACCCTTCAAGGTTCTCTGATTTGAAACAAACGCTCTTGTACTCAGCAAGGCCCGGGTATTTCTGATACGCTGTCCCAAGGTCACTTTCTGGGAAATAGCACAATGGTGCTGGGAACAGAAGGATGCTGACCTGAAATTTAGTAAAGAAGCAAACTAGACTGACCCTGCTTAGCAGCAGTCACGAGGGTCCCAGTCAGATTCTGGGGTGTCCCAAAAGATGCCCCCGACTTCCTTCTTGTCGTGGTTTGGGCCAGACTGGCCACTGAAGAGTGACCTCAGACCAGGACACTTCTGCAAGCGGCTGCTTCTCTTCCTTTCTGTGTGCACCCACTCCGTGCCTGCAAGCTGGCTCCAATCCCATTTTCTGGCACTTGCAGCTGCAGAAACACATGTATGTGTTTTCCAGATATGGAAACACAAGTGTGCTGGAGAGATTTTTGCCACCGAGCAGAAGGGAAGATGGGGTTCAATCAGGCTGA